>NC_053024.1:243067375-243384585 GCF_003073215.2 Triticum urartu | reverse complement strand
TTGCCGTCTTTCGTGGTTCGACTCAATGGATATTGCTCAAAAATCAGTTTCTGTACACAGATGAGTACTTTGATGCAATTCAATACGACGGCCTTGTGTTTGCTGCCACCACTCGTGGCACTGTTTTTGCATGGGATCCTCGTTGTTTCGGTATGTTTGTCTTCCACCGTAATTATAATTGTTTAATCCACATGCATGCGGGTTAGCAAGTTTCCCTTTACTAATTAACCTTCTTCTTGTGTTTCCAAGGTCCTGTGAACATCCCACCACCTATACTTGAAAAAATTTATAACCAAGGGGGAGATGACGATGGTGATGATCACGAGCATGAGGATGAGCAGAACCCATATACTCAGTGGCGCCTAGCAACTAATTCCGATGGATCACCTCTTCTTGTGTGTAGTCTCCCATGGTATCACTCTCCGGACCTATTCCAACACCCGTTGTATGGTATTCGGGATGGATACTAGTGTGCTAGCGCCAACTCCTTCTCCCTGGTACAGAATTGATAGTCTTGGAGAAAACTCGCTCTTCCTTGGACAAAACTATCCGATGATGGTGAAAGGCGATCCAACTGCTGTTGACACAACGTTAACCGTACCATTTATGAGAAGGAAATGTGTCTATACCTCGGACATTTGGGTGGTTCCCTACCCTGGTACTGATATAGTAGGCCGCTTCAGCCTGGATGATCAGTCCTGCGTTGGTTTCTAGATCGACAATCGATGGCCTGTCCCAGAGAATCACTTATGGTTCAAAGCAAGTGTTTCCAACGCCGAGGAATGGTTGAGTTAAAGTTCATTTCATTGCTTGTTATTTGTTGTGTGGTGAAAACTTTAGTATTTATAATGTATCATCGTTGTCGATGTGGGTTGATGGCCTGTTGTATGTAATAAAATGATATGCGTGTGATAAACTTACTAAATTTATGAATGGCTTTCGAGTCGCTTCTCTAAATTTGTACTAGATTCACATGCTTCGCGCGTCGGGCGGGTGTTTTTACTATAGCCATATGTTAATGTGTTCGATGTACGTAACCAGCACCTCGAATCCTCGATACTAGTACTATATAGTAGGAGTAAGTAGTAGGAGTAGTAGGGTGGCATGGGCCAGAACAAGCATTCACGTCCAGGAGTACGGCACATGCCACCACCACGACATCCATCTGACACCATATTATTTCTTGGAGTCCGTGCTAGAGCAATCTCTTCAACCTCGTCGTTTCTCTAACTTCAGCCATTGCGCGGCGGGCGAGGTGGGGGTTTGCCGATAGTCGGTTTCCTTAACTGCGGTCCCACTTGTAAGGCCAACTCCAACGCACGACCCCAAACGCACCTTCGTTTTGCACGAACTCCAACGATAATTTTGACTAGAAAAGCAAGACCAAAGAAAACAAGAACCACAAGAATACATTTTACTACTCCTGTAAGTTGGATTAGTGTGTTCTCGATGCATTCATTGTTGATATGCGGAGGCTCGATCTTGCGTCTGTGCTAGCTAAAAGTGATAGAACATCTACTAAATTGCGCTCTATCAATATATGGATGTACTCTTCTTCCCAATACAAAAACTTGCATCCATTGTACTCCCTCTGTTGCACAATACATGCCTTCTATTTTTCAAAATATATATGCATCTAGACATGTCTTAGTATATAGGTACATCCATTTTTGGACAAATGGAAGTCAAGTATTTTGGAACGGAGGGAGTACACAATAAAAAATTTCAGTTAGCACAACTAGTCTAATCCGAGAGCAGAACCAAAGATTTGGTCGGGTTCTTCCTGCTTTTGCCGATGTGTGGGACATCCAGCATCCAGGTCATGTCATGAAAGAAAATAGAGTGGTAGTTGAAGCCACGAGATGTGCATCTTGGGTTAAACTGTAAATAGAATCTTACTACTCTTGAGTAACTCCAAAAGCGGCCACCGAAGATCTTTATTGGATTTGTTTTTCATCACCAGCATGTCGAGGTGAAGGATGTGCAGGTTCAGTGGGTCCTCTTGCTTTTTCACTGACATGTGGGGCCGCATGTGAGCAAACAAACGATGGGCTCCGCGCGTCTGCTGGCTGGCTGAGAAGAGAGATAGAGGAGGGCTGAGCATGGACTGCAGGAAATTTGTTCTACGTACCTCGATATAGGCTCGATATAGTGGGGTGGCATGGGCCATAACTAGCATTCACGTCTAGCAGTACGGCACATGCCACCCACACGAGTCCCATCCGACACCAATTTTCATGGAGTCCGTGCTAGAGCCATCTCTTCTCCCTCCTGTTTTCTCAGCCATCACGCGGTGGGCGGGGTGGGGGTTTGCCGATAGTCGGTTTGCTCAACTGCGGTCCCACTTGTAAGTGAAAATGCAACACCGCACGCATTCCCGCTTGAGCGGCGTGCTGGACCAACCATGTGGGGGTGCGACGCGAACACAGTAGGCTTTTCCTTTTGAACTCGTAACTTGTAAAATTTGGTTCTGCTCCATGGCGCGACCGATAGATAGAAAATAACGATTTTGCCTAGAGTAATGAGAAGTTTGGTTCTGGCGCCGTTCATGCATGGAGTACGTATGAAAATTGTGAAGTTGATGCGAAAGGTAAGATAATTACTGTAGTATCATATACTACTACATGGATTTGACGGAACGATAAAAATACATACGGATCCATCAACGTTCAACGACATCCTCACGCCCTAGTGCGCCGGGTCACCAACCGACGTGTGAGGAGCAGCGGCGTTGGCGGCGAGCTCAGTGTGCTTCTGAACAGTGCCGTCCAAGGTTGCCCTGCGCTCCAAGAAGGCCAGCGTCCTATCGTCCTCCTCTTGCATGTAGTAGTCCTTGTGGACGATTTGCGCATAGACGTGGGCGATTATGTCGATGGTGTCTTGCTGCACCAGGCGCTGCGCGGCGAGAACGACCTCGAGATGGACATTCTCCGGTGCGACGGCGGGCAGTCGCAGGGCCACCAGTGCGTCGAAGAGGTTGTTACCATAGTGGCCGTTGAGGATGGCGGGCATCGCAGAGCCTGGGCGCATCGGCTGGAGGCTTACGTCAAAGTCGTCCGCAAGCTTCTTGACGACGGTGAACTTGTCGAGGAAACCGATGAGGACCTCGTCGAACAAGGAGACAAAGGTGTCGTCCAAGCGGCCCCTCGCCCTGGCAGCCTCAAGCAATACTACCTGGAGACGTTCCTCGGTGCCGGGCCGCAGGCCGGCGTCGTGGACCATCTGGCACAGTCGGCTGATGCTCGCGCTCATCGCCTCCATGGGTCTAGCATAGCTTCTAGTCAACTGATCTTGCGATTCGAGTGATCACTCAGCCCTTGGTTAGCGTGCGTAGGTGCGTAGGATTTGTACTACTCCTTGGCCCTCTACTGCACCTGCCTTTGGCTGTATGATATGTGGGCTAGCCACCCCCTGGGGCCACGTGTCATTCACCCAAAGGCAGTTGCCGTAAGTCAGTGAAGCTGCGTCCCCCTCCGTGCCGGTGCAGTATAGTCATCTCACCGGATCTCTAGTTGGGGCCAAACGAGAGAAGTTTGATGTTTACTGGTTTATTGGTCCCCTTTGCATTTTGCGCCAAGTTTTGACCTTTTATTTAACTAATAAAATTTTAATGCATGTAAACAAAAATGTTGTGTAACTCACCTTACGAAAACCAAATAATCCCAAAATACTTAGGCACGGTGCATTAACTCCGTCCTTGTTTCTTATTTCGTGACATATCAACCAATGAGAGATGTGGGACGTGCATGCTTTCAATGACTTGAGACTACCAAACATGACATGTAGTGTTTATTTCATTGCATGTAATCCTATTAGTACTCTAGTTAGGAGTAGCAAAAAATATTAAGTTCTCTCGCCGATAGGAATAAAACACCATGTATTTATTTACAGAGGGAGTAGTACATTTTTGGTGACATGCATTACTAGATATTGCTAGTCAAATACTGAAATCCAGATGGACGTGGTAGTACTCCTAAATCCAGAAGGTGGTGCTACTAGTACTAGTAGTAGTACTACCAATGTAGTAGTAGGAGTACTAGCGTTGTACTACCCGTTGGTCAAATTATTACGTGTTGCTCCTCACAGTGAACTGACAAGACCCTGCGCCAGAGATGACACCTGAGTATAGGCGCCGTGTTCGGCATACCATAGTCAGCCTCACCGTCTGCAGTCACTATCTAGCCTGCTTACAACTAGCCCTGTTCGACATAATTTCCCGTGCGTAGATGCCCGTGCATTGCACGGAACACCAAGATTGGGGGTGCACGGCTCCGGCAGCGGCCATCGCGCCAGATTTTTCCACGGCCTTCTACTCCTAGATGTGGTGGGGAGGGCTGATTGTGAGAGACAAGGAGTTGTTTGTAAATAGGGAACAAGTGCGGGCATCTTTTTGCAAAAATGGAGAAGCTTGGTTTGTATGCGTCAGATCTAGATCCGACGGCTACTGGTGAAAGATGGGAGGCACAACATCATCACCAACTCAGGACCTGTTTGATTCGCAGGGTTTTGAAAACATAGGAATAGGACATGGCAATATTACAAGTTTCAAACTGATATTACAAATGTTAGGAGTAATGTTGCACCTACGAAGAGGAAATTACTAAGAAGTTTACGTAAGAACTTTCGTTACTTTAGGTGGATGCGGCATTATCGTACAAACTAAAATCCACCGCCCTGACAAGTCACTAATGGGCAAATAAGTTTTGAGTCTCTGGCCACTTGATGTTTCAAAAACAAATTCAGCTTCTGTGGAGACTTTGTCATTTAGGCTTAGACGCTTGCGGTGATTAGCACGCCATTCATTGTTGCGCCAGAGAACGCCAAACCTCATTACCTTGAGCACACTTGCCTCTAGAACAAAGAACCTGGCCAATTTAATCTTAGATGTGCTGCCTCGGTAGTCGATCAAATCAATTTCTGTAAGATGGAGATCAAGGCATTCAATGAGATTGTTATAGTGCAGCACATTTTTCACTTTCGGGTCTTTTTTTATCTGCAAAAGAAGAGGACATATTAGAGCAGCTAGCTGCATAAGATTGCCATGTCATCAAGAGGTACCAATATCATTCGCTCATACGATAGGGTTGGCTGGCTAGTGATAGTTTTTCACTCACTCTCTTTCTCTCTCTCTTTCTGTCCTCTTATTTAACTAGGAGCACGTGAAGAGCTTGGGCATTTGTTGCCTTCCACTATGTGGCCGTGATTTCTACTACACAACCTTCTTCTTGTAGACGTTGTTGGGCCTCCAAGTGCAGAGGTTTGTAGGACAGTAGAAAATTTCCCTCAAGTGGATGACCTAAGGTTTATCAATCCATAGGAGGCGTAGGATGAAGATGGTCTCTCTCAAGCAACCCTGCAACCAAATAACAAAGAGTCTCTTGTGTCCCCAACACACCCAATACAATGTTAAATTGTATAGGTGCACTAGTTCGGCGAAGAGATAGTGATACAATTGGTATATGGATGGTAGATAAAGGTATTTGTAATCTGAAATTATAAAAACAGCAAGGTAACTAATGATAAAAGTGAGCGTAAACGGTATTGCAATGCGTTGAAACAAGGCCTAGGGTTCATACTTTCGCTAGTGTAAGTTCCCTCAACAATAAGAACATAATTGGATCACATAACTATCCCTCAACATGCAACAAAGAGTCACTCCAAAGTCACTAATAGCGGAGAACGAACGAAGAGATTATGGTAGGGTACGAAACCACCTCAAAGTCATTCTTTCCAATCAATCAGTTGGGCTATTCCTATAAGTGTCACAAACAGGCCTAGAGTTCATACTAGAATAACACCTTAAGACACAAATCAACCAAAACCCTAATGTCACCTAGATACTCCAATGGCACCTCAAGTATCCGTGGGTACGATTATACGATATGCATCACACAATCTCAGATTCATCTATTCAACCAACACATAGGACCTCAAAGAGTGCCCCAAAGTTTCTACCGGAGAATCACGACGAAAACATGTGCCAACCCCTATGCATAGGTTCATGGGCGGAACCCGCAAGTTGATCACCAAAACATACTTCAACTGAATCTTGTGATATCCCATTGTCACCACAGATATCCATGGCAAGACATACATCAAGTGTTCTCAAATCTTTAAAGACTCAATCTAATAAGATTACTTCAAAGGGGAAACTCGATTCACTACAAGAGAGAAGAGGGGGAGGAGAAACATAAGATCCAACTATAATAGGAAAGCTCGCGATACATCAAGATCGTGCCAAATAAAGAACACGAGAGAGAGAGAGAGAGAGAGATCAAACACATAGCTACTGGTACATACCCTTGGCCCCGAGGGAGAACTACTCCCTCCTCGTCATGGAGAGCACCTGGATGATGAAGATGGCCACCGGAGAGGGATTGCCCCCTCTGGCAGGGTGCCGGAACGGGTCTAGATTGGCTTTCGGTGGCTACGGAGGCTTCTGGCAGCAGAACTCCCGATCTATTGTGTTCTTGGATGTTTTTAGGGTATATAGAGATATATAGGCGGAAGAAGTACGTCAGGGGGGCCACGAGGGGCTCACGAGGGTGGAGGGCCCGCCTAGGGGGGTGGGCGCGCCCCCCTGCCTCGTGACCTCCTCGCAGATCCCCCGACGTGCACTCCAAGTCTTCTCGGCTTATTTCCTTCCAAAAATGAGGTCCGTGAAGTTTCAGGTCAATTGGACTCCGTTTGATTTTCCTTTTCTTCGAAACCCTAAAACAGGGTAAAAACAGAAACTGGCACTGGGCTCTGGGTTAATAAGTTAGTCCAAAAAATGATATAAAAGTGTGTAATAAAGCCCATAAACATTCAAAATAGTAGATAATATAGCATGGATCAATCAAAAATTATAGATACGTTGGAGACATATCAGCATCCCCAAGCTTAATTCATGCTCGTCCTCGAGTAGGTAAATGATAAAAGAAAGAATTTTTGATGTGGAATGCCAGTTGGCATAATTTCAATGTAATTCTTCTTAATTGTGGTATGAATATTCAGATCCATAAGATTCAAGACAAAAGATTAATATTGACATAAACATAATAATACTTCAAGCATACTAACTAAGCAATTATGTCTTCTCAAAATAACATGGCCAAAGAAACTTCATCCATACAAAATAATATAGTTTAGTCATGCTCCATTTTCGTCACACAAGAATGCTCTCATCATGCACAACCCCGATGACAAGTCAAGCAATTGTTTCATACTTTAGTAATCTCAAACCTATAAACTTTCACGCAATACATGAGCGCGAGCCATGGACATAGCACTATGGGTGGAATAGAATATAATGAGGGGGTTATGTGGAGAAGACAAAAAAGGAGAAAGTCTCACATCAACAAGGCTAATCAAGGGGCTATGGAGATGCCCACCGATTGATGTTAATGCAAGGAGTAGGGATTGCCATGCAACGGATGCACTAGAGCTATAAATGTATGAAAGCTCAACAAAAGAAACTAAGTGGGTGTGCATCCAACTTGCTTGCTCACGAAGACCTAGGGCACTTGTGTGGAAAAAAGGATAGTAGCATTGCCCCTTTTTATTTATTTTCTCTTTTTTGGGCCTTCTTTTTTTTCTTTGGCCTTTTTTTGGGGACAATGCTCTATTGAATGATGATCATTACACTTTTATTTATTTACAACTCAATGATTAGAACTCGATACTAGAACAAAGTGTGACTCTATATGAATGCCTCCGGCGGTGTAACGGTGTGGGGACCCCGACTCATAAGTCGTGATCACCGAATGCACGAGTACAGTGATCCCAGAGATCAATGCTCACTGAACACACAAAGGCTGAATAACAAGAGTATTACATCCATACATATCGTCTTACACAAATTATGACCATTTTGGTCAAGTCTTACATAGATAAAGCCACAAGGGCCAAATACCAAATAAACTTAAGCAGCGGAAATCTTCGTCGATAAGTAGAACCCATGACATCTGCCTTAACCCTACAGGCATTCTGACTGGGAAACGTCCTAGTTCGCATGTTCGTCTTCAAAGAACTCTTCTTCGAACTCCTGTTCTTCCATGCCTGGCCAATTAAATAACCAGTGGCAAGCCAATGAGTACATTGAATGTACTCGCAAGCAACCCATGTTTTGGTTCAAGGTACAACAATGCATGATATAGGTAAATCTTTGCGGAAATCTAGTTTTGAGTGTAATGACATGTTCAACAACTTGCAAGACATGCAAAAGGAGAATTCAAGTAAACACAAGGGCAGGTTACAGATATCAACATAAATAGAGCGGGCATCAACCCAACTCAATCATGTGAAGTCCCTGGACTTGACCCAAGTAGCTCTTCCCACTTATCCAAACACACACACTGGTTTGAAAACATGTGGACGTAGTTTAAGCAGCACCACCCAACTGTCCTTGACCGTGGACACGGCTATTCGAATAGTTTTACACTCTGCAGAGGTTGCACACTTTACCCACAAGATCCGGGGAGCTTCCGTGTCATCCACGACCCGCGGTACCTCAAGTACCCGGGGTAAGCACCCGATCACTATCTTTCCCTAGACGACACTAACATGGAGTCCACTTGATTGGTAGTAACCCCCGTGCCCAACATTTCACAACTTTAAAAATGGTGGAGCCTCGCTCCCATATTCATCACATACCACTGGCACGGGGTACCAACGGTGTGTCCGGTGCCCCATAAAAATCTTCTTGGCCGCCCTACCTGGCACGGCCCCGTCCCGAGAGAGCGCGCCAACAACTCTCCCGTCACTAGTAATGCGGGCTCCAAGCTAGTATCGGCCTATGTAATCAATAATGCCCTTTCCCATAGAAGGGTAGAGTGGTTGCGCATGTAAGGTTGGGACAGTCGACAAATCTTAAATCTAATCCGCTTTTGAAAACAACACACACACTTGCCTCGGTATACCACTTCGTCATCAAGTGGTTACCCATCTCATTATCTCCCTCGGGCATGAGTGGCACCCGACGGGGTTTTGAAAAGTCTTTTGAAAATACCTCGTCTCCATCACCATGCACATTCCCGTCCCTTTTTGCGTAGCAACTACTTTAGCATCCTATCTAATCCCACCGGCATAGCCCTCATAAGAAGGTAGGGTCATGCACAATGCAAGTATCAACAAGGAGGAAATGGAGGCAACCCACCAAAGTGGCTACCGTCTCATCATGATTCCGATGCAACAATAATAAAGTGCTATATGAGGTGCATAAAAAGGGTTTCATAGGCATGGTCAAAGGGCTGCTTGCCTGGCTCAACAAAGTCTTCTGGGTCTTCAAAGTCTTCTGGTCCAAGTCCTTCGTCAACAATGCAATCTATCGTCGCAAAATAATAACGAGAAAATAAGGCAATAATAAAACAGAAAAACCAAAGTGCTCAGAAAAATGTCAACTCATTTTTATTAAATACTAGGTTGAAAACTAAGAAGGGGAAAATTCCTAGTTTTGGATTTGGAGTAGCAGAATAGGAGAAATGGGTTTTCAAAGGTTTATTTAAATGCTTAAAATCACATTTAAATATTTACAGTGAAGAAAAGGTTGTTGGATTTGAATGAAAGTTGCACCATAAATAGGTGGGATTATTACAAGAATTTAGGAGTTGGAATTATTGCATTTGGATAAATAATTAATTCTGTGGAATTTTTGGAAAAGCCACAGAAAAGAAAAAGAAAAAAGGGCACTGTGCCTGCCGGGCCAGAACAGCTGCGGGGCAGCAGGCCCAGCCAGCGGGCTGACCCAGCCGAGCCAGCGCACAGCGCGCGCGCCCGCCCATTTCAAACCTGACGGCCGGGGCCCGCAGGACAGAGAGAGAGAGAGGGGCGCGGGAACGAGGGAGAGGATGACAGGCGGGGCCCTCCTGTCATCACTAACCCGTGGAAAGGGGGGTCGCGGTGCTCACCGGCGACGATGCAGGCCACAGCGAGCTCCGGCGAGTGCGGGGATGGCTTCAGGGGGCTGCCGCACGTCGGTGGGTGGTGGACTTGGCCGGCGGGGGTTCCTGGTTCGCCGGCGATGAGGAGCTACGGCGGAGGAGCTTCGGGAGGCAGTGACTCCGGCCGTTTTCGGCAGCTACAGAGAGGGATACAAGGGGGGAAATGATTAGTAGGGCGCGGTGGCTCCAGATCGGGGCAGAGAAGGAGCGGGGGAGGCCTGTACCTCGCGAACTCCGGCGAGCCAAGGAGGCGGAGCTCGAGCTCGATCTCGAGCTCGAGCGGCTCTGGGACAAATGGGTGGTGCGGGAGGTGGATTAGGAGTGTGGGGGAGCGACAGGGAGTGATAGAGAGGCTCAGGGTCACCTTTTTATAGGTTGGCCGAGGTCCACCGTAGGCGCGGCCTACGGGTGTCTGCAGGATCAGCTCGGGTGTCCGTTAGAGAGGGAATGAAGGGCTCGGGTATGTTCGTGAGAGTGGTCTAGGGTGCCAGGGAGAGAGAGGAGGAGCGGGGCGAGCTGCAGGCGGGCCATAGGAGCGGCGCGAGTATTGGCCGAAAGGGGCGGCGTTCTGGCACGAGCTGTAGGAGAGAGAGGAAGGAGCGGGAGCAAGTGGGCGGCCTGCTGGCGTGGAGCGGACGTCGAGGGGCATCGACTGGCGCGCGGGGGAGGCTCGAGGTGGCCGGGAGGCGCGGCGTCAACGGTCGGGTGCCCTGCCAGGCGCTCCAGAGCGCGACTTTGGCCGGCATCCGCGGCTTTCCCGTGTCCGCGCGCGTCCACAGAAAAATGTCAACTCATTTTTATTAAATACTAGGTTGAAAACTAAGAAGGGGAAAATTCCTAGTTTTGGATTTGGAGTAGCAGAATAGGAGAAATGGGTTTTCAAAGGTTTATTTAAATGCTTAAAATCACATTTAAATATTTACAGTGAAGAAAAGGTTGTTGGATTTGAATGAAAGTTGCACCATAAATAGGTGGGATTATTACAAGAATTTAGGAGTTGGAATTATTGCATTTGGATAAATAATTAATTCTGTGGAATTTTTGGAAAAGCCACAGAAAAGAAAAAGAAAAAAGGGCACTGTGCCTGCCGGGCCAGAACAGCTGCGGGGCAGCAGGCCCAGCCAGCGGGCTGACCCAGCCGAGCCAGCGCACAGCGCGCGCGCCCGCCCATTTCAAACCTGACGGCCGGGGCCCGCAGGACAGAGAGAGAGAGGAGCGCGGGAACGAGGGAGAGGATGACAGGCGGGGCCCTCCTGTCATCACTAACCCGTGGAAAGGGGGGTCGCGGTGCTCACCGGCGACGATGCAGGCCACAGCGAGCTCCGGCGAGTGCGGGGATGGCTTCAGGGGGCTGCCGCACGTCGGTGGGTGGTGGACTTGGCCGGCGGGGGTTCCTGGTTCGCCGGCGATGAGGAGCTGCGGCGGAGGAGCTTCGGGAGGCAGTGACTCCGGCCGTTTCCGGCAGCTACAGAGAGGGATACAAGGGGGGAAATGATTAGTAGGGCGCGGTGGCTCCAGATCGGGGTAGAGAAGGAGCGGGGGAGGCCTGTACCTCGCGAACTCCGGCGAGCCAAGGAGGCGGAGCTCGAGCTCGATCTCGAGCTCGAGCGGCTCTGGGACAAATGGGTGGTGCAGGAGGTGGATTAGGAGTGTGGGGGAGCGACAGGGAGTGATAGAGGGGCTCAGGGTCACCTTTTTATAGGTTGGCCGAGGTCCACCGTAGGCGCGGCCTACGGGTGTCTGCAGGATCAGCTCGGGTGTCCGTTAGAGAGGGAATGGAGGGCTCGGGTGTGTTCGTGAGAGTGGTCTAGGGTGCCAGGGAGAGAGAGGAGGAGCGGGGCGAGCTGCAGGCGGGCCATAGGAGCGGCGCGAGTATTGGCCGAACGGGGCGGCGTTCTGGCACGAGATGTAGTAGAGAGGGGAAGGAGCGGGAGCAAGTGGGCGGCCTGCTGGCGTGGAGCGGACGTCGAGGGGCATCGACTGGCGCGCGGGGGAGGCTCGAGGTAGCCGGGAGGCGCGGCGTCAACGGTCGGGTGCCCTGCCAGGCGCTCCAGAGCGCGACTTTGGCCGGCATCCGCGGCTTTCCCGCGTCCGCGCGCGTCCACTTGCGTCTGGCAGCTGAAGGGGGCATGGGCAAAAGCTGGGAAGTGCCTTGGATGCTCTAAAAGGCTGAGAGGAGAGAGGGAGGCTGACAGAGAGAGGAATCCACTGTCCAGAGAAGAAAAATGGGGTTCTCCCCCCTGTCATCATTGCTTCCTCGGGCAGCAAATCTCACAGGTGCTAGAGGGGGACTAGGAGGAGTCGTGGTAGAAAGTTGAGCCTACGGAGATTAGTGGAAGAGGCCAAAAATGGGATTTTTGTAAAGTGGCAGAAGGTGTTTGATGCTGGTTTGGGAAGTAGATGGTTTCCGTTTGCCATGAGACTCCACAGGGTGGAATGACACATATAATTAGGGTCTTCCACCAATTTTGAGATTATTTGGGCAAAGTTGCCAATGCAACTTTTGTAAACCCTAGAAATTAGCAGAAATGAACTTGTGCAGATCTAGTTGATCAAATCATTTCTCCTTGATGCACCACTTGGTGTAGTGGCCTCATTTGGTCATATGAACATGATCACAAAAGTTGGGGTCAAGGAGAGAAAGTTGGTAGTACAAAGTTGTTCAAATTTGATTCTGGTCAGAGAGGGTTTTGGTGCATTTTGGTGAACCAAACTGACCTTAATTGAGATGAGGATTTGCAAGGTGACCACAATATGCATTTGTGACTTGCTGGATTTTCCTTGGATTTTTATGAAAATATTTCCTGTAGAAATATTTCAAATCCCTGAAATGGGCAGAAATAGTTTTGGGAGGTTTTGTCCAATATTCTGAACATGACCATGTGTTGAAACTCCTATATATGGAAAATATATGTCCACTGAGTTTCCCTGATTTTTGTCAAATATTTTTGAAACATTAAAATAATTTTTCCTTATTAAAGACCATTTCTGGCCTTAAGAAAAAGCTTTTAAATAAAATTGGAAAATAACTGTTAGAATTATATTTTTGTGGTTTATGTGAATCCTATATCTAATAGGTTTCAAATATACTCTTTTAAATATTTTTCATACCCCAAATAAAGTACTTGTAGTGCAAACCTCAACTCAGGGGTTTATGGAAAACTAAATTTTGAAAATACTATTTGGCCACATTATTTTTGTAGGAAAATACTATATTGTACTATACACATGGCATGATCATTGGGCAGAAGTTTGGGGCAAGGAGATGAAGTACAGAAGGTGGATTAGTTGACTTTAAAGAGCACTTGAAAAAGAAATCACTCAGAGAAAACCAACTCCAAAATAAAAGCCAAATAATGCAAAAGTTTTTGTTGGTCCAATTTTTTCATGTTTTAATAATGAAAATGACATGTTACAAAATGCAGGGTGTGACAACCGGGATGTGCAATGATGCATGAGTGACATGTATGAAAGAATTATGAACGGTGGCTTTGCCACAAATACGATGTCAACTACATGATCATGCAAAGAAATATGACAATGATGAAGCGTTTCATAATAACGGAACGGTGGAAAGTTGCATGGCAATATATCTCAGAATGGCTATGGAAATGCCATAATAGGTAGGTATGGTGGCTGTTTTGAGGAAGATATAAGGAGGTTTATGTGTGACAGAGCATATCATATCACGGGGTTTGCATGCACCAGCGAAGTTTGCACCAACTCTCAATGTGAGAAAGGGCAATGCACAGTACCGAAGAGGCTAGCAAGGATGGAAGGTTGAGAGTGTGTATAATCCATGGACTCAACATTAGTCATAAATAACTCACATACTTCTTGAAAAAATCTACAAGTCATCAAAAACCTCGGCACTATGCGCATGCTCCTAGGGGGATAGATTGGTAGGAAAAAACCATCGCTCGTCCCCGACCGCCACTCATAAGGAGGATAATCAAATAACACCTCATGTTTCAAATTTGTTACACAACATTTACCATACGTGCATGCTACGGGGCTTGCAAACTTCAACACAAGCATTTCTCAATTTCACAACTACTGAACTAGCACGACTTTGATATTATTACCTCCATATCTCAAAACAGCCATCAAGCATTCAAACTTCTCTTAGTATTCAACACACTCATAAGAAAGTTTTTACTATTCTTGAATACCTAGAATATTATGATTTTAAGCAAATTACCATGCTATTTAAGACTCTCAAAATAATATAAGTGAAGCATTAGAGTTCATCTATTTCTATAAAATAAAACTACCACCATGCTCTAAAAGATATAAGTGAAGCACTAGAGCAAATGACAAACTACTCCGAAAGATATAAGTGAAGATCAATGAGTAGTCGAATAATTATGCAACTATGTGAAGACTCTCTAACATTTAATAATTTCAGATCTTGGTATTCTATTCAAACAGCAATCAAAGCAAAAGAAAATGACATTCTAAGAATAGCAAACATCATGTGAAGAAGCAAAAATTTAGGATCAACCGAAACTAACCGATAATTGTTGAAGAAGAAAGGTGGGATGCCAACCGGGGAATCCCCAAGCTTAGATGCTTGAGACTTATTGAAATATTATCTTGGGGTGCCTTGGGAATCCCCAAGCTTGAGCTTTTGTGTCTCATTAATTCCTCTCATATCAAAGTCTCCCTAAATCTCAAAAGCTTCATCCACACAAAACTCAACAAAGACTCGCGAGATAAGTTAGTATAAACCATTGCAAAAACCTTATCATACTCTAATGTAGCAAATCACTAAAATTATTATTCAACATTTCAGACTAAATTCCTCTTCATATTTAATAGTCCTATCCTCAAATAGAAACATTAAAGAAGCAAACATATGCAAACAATGCAAACATAACAGCAATCTGCCTAAACAGGATAGTCTGTAAAGAATGCAGCAACATCCATACTTCCCTAGCTCCAAAAATTATGAAAGAAAATTCCCACTATATTAAATTTATCAGAGCTTAATATGCAAAATGTTTCAACATTTTATCACATTCTGAATTTTCTAGGGATTTATTGAAACATCGGTAAACTTTCTGTTTTCAAACAGCAACATGTATACTTGTAACATAGGCATAGTAAAGGCTACCAATGCCACTTTTATTGAAATAAAAGATGCACAAAATTGTTCTAAATAACAGCAAGCAAATCCTAACAAAATAAATTGACGCTCCAAGCAAAACACATATCATGTGGTGAATAAAAATATAGCTCCAAGTAAAGTTACCGATGAACGAAGACGAAAGAGGGGATGCCTTCTGGGGCATCCCCAAGCTTAGGCTCTTGGATATCCTTGAATATTACCTTGGGGTTCCTTGGGAATCCCTAAGCTTAGTCTCTTGCCACTTCTTATTCCATTGTCCATCGAATCCTTACCCAAAACTTGAAAACTTCACAACACAAAACTCGTGAGCTGTGTTAGTGAAAGAAAACAAAACACCACTTGAAAGTCGTGTAGTGAAATCATTCTTTATTTATATTGGTGTTATATATACTGTATTCCAACTTCTCTATGGTTTATAAACTATTTTACTAGCCATAGATTCATCAAAATAAGCAAACAACACACGAAAACAGAATCTGTCAAAAACAGAACAGTCTGTAGTAATCTGGAGCTAGCGCAAGATCTGGAACCCCAACAATTCTAAAATAAATTGCTGGACCTGAGTAATTTATCTACTAATCATATGCAAAACGAATTAACTAAATATCACTCTCCAAATAAAAATGGCAGCAATTCTTGTGAGCGCTAAAGTTTCTGTTTTTTACAGCATGATCAACAAGACTTTCCCCAAGTCTTCCCAACGGTTCTACTTGGCACAAACACTAATTAAACACAAAAAACTCAACCAAAGCAGAGGATAAATAATTTATTTATTACTAAACAGGAGAAAAAAAGCAAGGAACTAAAATAAAATTGGGTTGCCTCCCAACAAGCGCTATCGTTGAACGCCCCTATCTAGGCATGATGATTTCAATGATGCTCACATAAAAAGATAAGAATTGAAATATAAAGAGAGCATCATGAAGAATATGACAAGCAAATTTAAGACTAACATACTTCATGTGCATAGGGATTTTGTGAGCAAACAACTTGTGGGAACAAGAATCAACTTGCATAGGAAGGTAAAACAAGCATAACTTCAAAACTTTAAGCACATAGAGAGGAAACTTGATATTATTGCAATTCCTACAAGCATATATTCCTCCCTCATAATAATTTTCAGTAGCATCATGAATGAATTCAACAATATAACCAGCACCTAAACCATTCTTTTCATGATCTACAAGCATAGAAATTTTATTACTCTCCACATAAGCAAAATTCTTCTCATGAATAATACTGGGAGCAAACTCAACAAAATAACTATCATGTGATTGAGAATTAAGATCAAGATGACAAGTTTCATAGTAATCATTATTATTTAGAGCATACGTGTCATCACAATAATCATCATAAATAGGAGGCATGCTTTCATCATAATAAATTTAGTCATCAAAACTTGGGGGACAAAAATATCATCTTTATCAAACATAGCTTCCCCAAGCTTGTGGCTTTGCATATCATTAGCATCATGGATATTCAAGGAATTCATACTAACAACATTGCAATCATGCTCATCATTCAAATATTTAGTGCCAAACATTCTAATGCATTCTTCTTCTAGCACTTGAGCACAATTATTGGAATCCTTATTTTCATGATAGATATTAAAAAGATGAAGCATATGAGGTAACCTTAATTCCATTTTTTTGTAATTTTCTTTTATAAACTAAACTAGTGATAAAACAAGAAACTAAAAGACTCGATTGCAAGATCTAAAGATATACCTTCAAGCACTCAGCTCCCCGGCAACGGCGCCAGAAAAGAGCTTGATGTCTACTACACAACCTTCTTCTTGTAGACGTTGTTGGGCCTCCAAGTGCAGAGGCTTGTAGGACAGTAGCAAATTTCCGTCAAGTGGATGACCTAAGATTTATCAATCCGTAGGAGGCGTAGGATGAAGATGGTCTCTCTCAAGCAACCCTGCAACCAAATAACAAAGAGTGTCTTGTGTCCCCAACACACCCAATACAATGGTAAATTTTATAGGTGCACTAGTTCGGCGAAGAGATGGTGATACAGGTGGTATATGGATGGTAGATAAAGGTATTTGTAATCTGAAATTATAAAAACAGCAAGGTAACTAATGATTAAAGTGAGCGTAAACAGTATTGCAATGCGTTGAAACAAGGCCTAGGGTTCATACTTTCATTAGTGTAAGTTCCCTCAACAATAATAACATAATTGGATCACATAACTATCCCTCAACATGCAACAAAGAGTCACTCCAAAGTGACTAATAGCGGAGAACGAACGAAGAGATTATGGTAGGGTATGAAACCACCTCAAAGTTATTCTTTCCAATCAATCCATTGGGCTATTCCTATAAGTGTCATAAACAGCCCTAGAGTTCGTACTAGAATAACACCTTAAGACACAAATCAACCAAAACCCTAATGTCACCTAGATACTCCAATGTCACCTCCAGTATCCGCGGGTATGAATATACGATATGCATCACACAATCTCAGATTCATCTATTCAACCAACACATAGGACCTCAAAGAGTGCCCCAAAGTTTCTACCGGAGAATCATGACGAAAACATGTGCCAACCCCTATTCATAGGTTCATGGGCGGAACCCGTAAGTTGATCACCAAAACATACATCAAGTGAATCACGTGATATCCCATTGTCACCACAGATATCCACGGCAAGACATACATCAAGTGTTCTCAAATATTTAAAGACTCAATCCGATAAGATTACTTCAAAGGGGAAACTCGATTCATTACAAGAGAAAAGAGGGGGAGGAGAAACATAAGATCCCACTATAATAGCAACGCTCGCGATACATCAAGATCGTGCCAAATCAAGAACACGAGAGAGAGAGATCAAACACATAGCTACTGGTACATACCCTCAGCCCCAAGGGAGAACTACTCCCTCCTCGTCATGGAGAGCACCGGGATGATGAAGATGGCCACCGAAGAGGGATTGCCCCCTCCGGCAGGGTGCCGGAACGGGTCTAGATTGGCTTTCGGTGGCTACGGAGGCTTCTGGCGGCGGAACTCCCGATCTATTGTGTTCTCGGATGTTTTTAGGGTATATGGAGATATATAGTCGGAAGAAGTACGTCAGGGGGGCCACGAGGGGCTCACGAGGGTGGAGGGCATGCCCAGGAGGGGTGGGCGCGCCCCCCTGCCTCGTGACCTCCTCGCAGATCCCCCGACATGCACTCCAAGTCTTCTGGGCTTCTTTCCTTCCAAAAATGAGTTCCGTGAAGTTTCAGGTCAATTGGACTCCGTTTGATTTTCCTTTTCTTCGAAACCCTAAAACAGGGTAAAAACAGAAACTGGCACTGGGCTCTGGGTTAATAGGTTAGTCCCAAAACTGATATAAAAGTGTATAATAAATCCCATAAACATTATAAATAGTAGATAATATAGCATGGAGCAATCAAAAACTATAGATACGTTGGAGACGTATCAGCATCCCCAAGCTTAATTCCTGCTCGTCCTCGAGTAGGTAAATGATAAAAGAAAGAATTTTTGATGTGGAATGCTAGTTGGCATAATTTCAATGTAATTCTTTTTAATTGTGGTATGAATATTCAGATCCATAAGATTCAAGACAAAAGTTTAATATTGACATAAAAATAATAATACTTCAAGCATACTAACTAAGCAATTATGTCTTCTCAAAATAACATGGCCAAAACAAAGTTCATCCCTACAAAATCATATAGTTTAGTCATGCTCCGTTTTCGTCACACAAGAATGCTCTCATCATCCACAACCCCGATGACAAGCCAAGCAATTGTTTCATACTTTAGTAATCTCAAACCTATAAACTTTCACTCAAACCTATAAAGTTTTTGTTGGTCCAATTTTTTTTCCTGTTTTAATAATGAAAATGACATGTTACAAAATGCAGGGTGTGACAAACCTACCCCCCTTACAAGAATCTCGTCCCCGAGATTCCTAAACTAGGCTTTAAAGAGATACGGAAACTTGGATCTAAGGTAGTCGTCCCGTTCCAAGGTTGCTTCTGCTTCAGTGTGGTTGCTCCACTGGACCTTGAAGTACTTGATGGCGCGGCTTTGAGTGCGATCGTTTAGCCTCGTCCAAATATAGATGGGTCTCTCGCGGTAGGTTCAAAATCGGGCTGAAGGTCAATGGCTTGGTGATCGACATCCTCTTTAAAGGATCAGGTTTGTCTGGAACTTGGAGACACTTCCAGAGTTGTGACATGGAAACAGGTTGTGCACATCGGATAGTTCAGGTGGCAGTTCCAACTGGTAGCCACTTCTGCGTCAGTGCGGTGATCTCGAAGGGGCCGATAAACCTTGGTGCGAGCTTTCCCTTAACGTGGAAACGCTTGGTTCCCTTAAGAGGAGTTACTCACAGGTACACATGGTCTCCGACTTGGAAGTCTACTTGTCGGCGACGAGTGTCAGCATAGCTCTTCTGCCTTGACTTGGCGTCTTACAGTTGCTCTCTGACTAGCTGAACTTGCTCTTCTGCTTCACGGAGGATATCGGGCCCAAATACTAGTCCTTCTCCGGTTTCTGACCAATTGAAGGGTGTGCGGCATTCTTCCGCCATATAACACCTCAAATGGTGCCATCTGAAGGCTTGACTGATAACTGTTGTTGTAGGAGAACTCGGCAAAAGGGAGGCAATCTTCCACCTAGCTCCATATGCTAAGACACAGGCTGAGCATGTCTTCGAGTATCTGATTCACTCGTTCTGTCTGACCTCCGGTCTGTGGGTGGAAAGCAGTGCTGAAGGACAACTTGGTCCCCATGGCCTCTTGGAACTTCTTCCAGAACCTTGAGGTAAACTGGGTTCCTCGATCTGACACAATCTCCTTGGGAACACCATGAAGACTTACGATTCTGTTGATGTATAGAGTCGCTAGCTGGTTGCCATCATAGGTAGTCTTCACAGGAATGAAATGGGCTACTTTAGTCAAATGATCGACTATGACCCAGATGGAGTCATGTCCCTTGTTTGACCTAGGTAGTCCAGTGATGAAATCCATTCCGACTTTATCCCATTTCCACTCTGGAGTACCTTGAGTGGTTGGAGCAATCCAGCAGGTCGCTGATATTCAGCTTTGACCCTTTGGCATACATCACACTTTGCAACATAGGTGGCAATCTCCCTTTTCATCCGTGCCACCAAAATCTTTCCTTCAGGTCTTGATACATCTTGGTCCCTCCAGGATGGATGGAATACGGGGTGTCATGAGCTTCTTGCAAGATCAATTTCTTGAGCTCAATCTTATTGGGTACGCAAATGCGATTCCCAAACCACACAATTCCTTGCTCATCCTCTGAGAATCCTGGGGCCTTGCCTGCCTTGATCTTCCTCTTGATGCCTTCAATACTTTCGTGTCCCTTCTGAGCTTCCTTAATATCATCCATCAGGGTAGGCTTGACTTCAAGGTTGGCTAAGAATCCTGGTGCAACCAGTTCCAACCCGAAGCTTTCAAGTTCTACATACAAGGCGGGTAGCCTGTTCTTAAGCATAGCATTCAGGGAACAAGCCTTCCTGCTTAATGCATCTGCTACCACATTAGCCTTTCCAGGGTGGTATTGAACACTAAGGTCATAATCCTTGATCAACTCTAGCCATCTTCTTTGCCTCATGTTCAATTCCTTCTGAGTGAAAATATACTTCAGACTTTTGTGATCCGTCTATATCTCACACCGCTTCCCTAGGAGGTAATGTCGCCATGTTTTTAGGGCATGAACTACAGCTGCCAACTCGAGGTCATGAGTAGCATAGTTCTCTTCATGAGGCCGTAGTTGCCTTGAAAGGTAAGCTACAACTCTGCCCTCTTGCATCAGAACACCTCCCAGTCCGGTTCTTGACACATCACAATATATCACAAACTCCTTGTGTATATCTGGTGTGGCCAGCACTGGGGCGGTGGTCAGTCTCTTCTTCAGCTCCTGGAAGCTCTCTTCGCACTTCGGCGTCCATTCAAACTTCTTGTCTTTCTTCAAGATCTGAGTCATGGGTCGGGCAATGCTTGAGAATCCTTCAAAGAACTTGCAGTAATATCCAGCAAGTCCAAGGAAGCTTCTGACTTCCTTCACATTGCTTGGGGATTGCCATTCAGTTACGGCTTCAATCTTAGCGGGATCGACCGACAATCCTTCTTCGGTCAAAACATGACCCAAGAATCCAACTTCACGTAGCCAAAATTCGCACTTGCTGAACTTGGCATACAGTCGGTGCTCTCGAAGCTTGTCTAGGACCATCCTCAAGTGTTGCTCATGCTCTTCTTCCGTCTTCGAGAAGACAAGAATGTCATCAATGAAGACAACAACAAACTTGTCCAAATATTCCATGAAGACCTTATTCATGAGATACATGAAGTAAGCTGGGGCATTGGTCAATCCAAAGGACATGACCGTGCACTCATATAGGCCATATCTGGTTACAAATGCCGTCTTCGGAATATCTTGGGGTCTGATTTTCAGCTGGTAGTACCCAGATCTGAGGTCAATCTTGGAGAACACCTTGGCCCCATTGAGTTGATCAAACAGATCTTCAATCTTGGGAAGTGGATACTTGTTCTTCATTGTAACTTCATTGAGGGAGCGGTAGTCAATGCATAAGTGGATGGTACCGTCCTTCTTTGCCACAAACGGAACAGGTGATCCCCAAGGGGAGGCACTAGGGCGGATAAATCCCTTCCTCAACTGCTCTTCCAGTTGCTTCTTCAACTCTGCTAACTCTTCCGATCCCATT
The DNA here is from genome assembly GCF_003073215.2 of Triticum urartu. Classification (NCBI taxonomy): domain Eukaryota; kingdom Viridiplantae; phylum Streptophyta; class Magnoliopsida; order Poales; family Poaceae; genus Triticum; species Triticum urartu. Next base: position 243,362,827 of record NC_053024.1, on the reverse strand, counting down.
CTATACGGCTTCTTATAGATGGGTCCAGCTCCGGGTATGAGCTCGATGATGAACTCAGTGTCTCGGTCTGGAGGCATTCCCGGTAGCTCCTCAGGAAATACATCAGGGTATTCACATACCACCGGCACTTGCTCCAATCCGACTTCAGTCAGACAGTTGACTTGGTTGGCTTGAGCAGACGAGCGGTTGGAGGCAAATTTAACTTCGACTCCTTGGTCATTGGTTACAGTGACGGTCCGGTTGGACCAATCTAACAAGCCTTGGTGCTTGATGAGCCAATTCATTCCTAAGATCACATCCAAGCCTTGTTATCTTAAGACGATAAGGTCTGCTAGGGAGTCTACCCCATTAATGACAATCACAACTCCTTTACATCCTATCTTGGCTCTCATCTCTGCTCCGGGGGTTTGTACCACCATAGGGTTATTCAGGGGTGTAGGGGTCATGCCACTCTTTAATGCAAACTCATGGGTGACAAATGAATGCGTGGCTCCAGAATCAAACAAGACAGTTGCAGGTGCTGAGTTGACAAGGAACGTACCCAGCACGACGTCCGGGTCTTCCTGGGCTTCTTCTGCAGTGACATGATTCACACGACCCTTTCCATTGTTGGGCGGGTTGCGAGGAGCTTGGTTCCTTGGTGGCATTCCACGGCCTTGCCCTGGACTCTGCGCATTGGGGCGCGGGGCATCGGGCTTCTTGTTGGGACAATACTTGGAGTAGTGTCCTGCCTGACCACATCCGAAGCAAGTGACTTGATTGGGGTTGCTGCCCTTGCTGGCATTGTTATTGGGGTTGTTGAAGGCTGGCCTGGGGTTGGCATACTGTTGAGGCTGATAGTTGGTGCGGGGTGCAGGGGCTCTTGGCTGCTGATAGGTTGGCTTGACCGGGGCTGGCTGCCATGGGCGAGGTTTCTGGTTGCTGGAGCTACCCTTGCTGATCATCTTGCGCTTACGAGTATCATCCAAAGCACGTCGCTTGTCCTCAAGCATGAGTGCCTTGTTAACCACATCAGGAAAGGTTGGGCAGTCACACACAACAAGCGAGTACTGCAGAGTCTGGTTAAGACCTTCCATGAAGCGCTCTCTTTTGGAAGCATCAGTGCTGACATCCTCCGGAGCATACCTCGACAGAACACTGAATTTCTGCATGTACTCCTTGACAGTGCTACTTCCTTGCTTCAGGGCTCGGAACTCACGCTTCTTGATGGCCATGATTCCGGAAGGAATATGGGCCTTGCGGAATTCTGTCTTGAAGTCATTCCAAGTTATGTTTTGTCCAGCATGCATGACCTTGAACACATCCCACCAAGCTCTGGCAGTTCCCGAGACAGTGGGCAGCATATGCCACCCTCTCACGGTCTTCAGTGCAGCCGACTAGTTCCAACAGATCCTCAATGGTGCGGACCCAGTCATCTGCATCCAGGGGTTCAGCAGTCTCGATGAAGGTGGGTGGTGCATGCTTCTTGAACTCTGCCAACGTGGGACGTCCATTGCCGTTCCCCGTCGGCTGGCGGTTGACAGCCTGCGCAATCATCTGGAGGGCTGCAGTGTTGGCTTGGCGTTCCTCTCCGAAGGCTTGGAGAAGCTGAGCCATGTCCATGTTTGGAGGTGGTGGCGGTGGTGGAGCCTGCCCTTGGGTTTGGTCCCGACTAGCTCCTGCTCCGGCTTCTTGCTGCTGAGTAGAGGCACCAATACGTGTTACAACAGGCATCCTGTTGGAGCGGTCAAGGTCTCATGATTGGGAAAGATGAGGGAAAGCAGTATAGATGGAATGCCTAGTGAGGGGGGTGGGCGTGACACAATTTTAAGTTAAGCAAGGGCCAGAAGGGCCAAACTCATGCATTGAGACCAAATGGGTGATGTAGTCGTTTACAAGTTCCCGAAGGAAAGCACGTCTTCCATCAAAACAAGTTGAAAGCAAACATAACACAACATGGTTTCATTTGAACCATTACATGGACTCGACTTCACACAAGGGGTACACGACCTTTCCTACCTTAAGGGTTGCGGACTGGCCCATCCTAGTCCAGAACGGTGTCTAAGTGGTGGAATGCTCGGTCGCGTAGTCCGGCTCCTCTGGGTCTTCCTCCTCATCTTCATCCGTCTCAGTATCTTCGTCACTTGAGGGAATGGGGGAGTGGAGGAGCTGAACACGGTGCTGCTTCGCCGGTGGCACCATGAAGAGGTTGCAATATTCCTTCGCCGTCATACGGCATGGCCGAGATGATCCCCTGGCATGTGTAGCCTGTGGGGGTCGCCCGTCTCGATAGGCAACAACGGGCTGTCCAGGGGGTGCACCATCCTTCTTGATCCTGTCCGCCTTTGTCTGAGCTAGGCGGAGGAGTTCCTTGGTCTCATGGAGTTCCCTCCGAAGCTCCATCGACTCCGAGGCCAAGTGTTGTGCCAGACTATCAGCACACAAGCTGAAGTAGGTCTGGAAACGGAGGGGAAGCCCCTCATCCATGGGTGGAGCTGGTGCACTGCTCTCGTCATCACCCTCCTTACGATAAGGTAGGTAACGAGTGGCTGGCTCACTTGCCATCCCTGGCAGAAGATCTCGGAGGCGAGTCAGCGCCTTGAGTGCAGCAATCTCAACGGCGAGGAGCAGGGTCGCCATCTGTGGTCCTTCAAAGAACCAGCTTGTCGGAGAGTCGTTCGCCCTCACGACTACCTCCACATGATACTCCTTCGTGGTGCTGTCGATCCAGTGCTCGTGATAGGAGAAGGTGGGGGCTCGAGTGAACTGGCACTTCTTGAGGCTGTCCTCAAGGAGCATGGGAAATCCAGTGGTCAGGAGGTCCTCGGGTACGACGGCCATCTACATAAGTGGAAAGGGAAGGGTCAATAGAGGAGATACGACCCATGTTTGGGATATTACTAGAATGCGTAGGTATATAGGTAATTTTGGAGATAGTCTCACTCTAACTAACATCCATGCTAACTAAGGTTTCCTACAGTCAGGATGGCTCTGATACCAGCTCTGTGGGGACCCCGACTCATAAGTCGTGATCACCGAATGCACGTGTACAGTGATCCCAGAGATCAATGCTCACTGAACACATAGAGGCTGAATAACAAGAGTCTTACATCCATACATATCGTCTTACACAAATTATGACCATTTTGGTCAACTCTTACATAGATAAAGCCACAAGGGCCGAATACCAAATAAACTTAAGCAGCGGAAATCTTCGTAGATAAGTAGAACCCATGCCATCTGCCTTAACCCTACAGGCATTCTGACTGGGAAACGTCCTAGTTCGCATGTTCGTCTTCAAAGAACTCTTCTTCGAACTCCAATTCTTCCATGTCTGGTCAATTAAATAACCAGTGGCAAGCCAATGAGTACTTTGAATGTACTCGCAAGCAACCCATGTTTTGGTTCAAGGTACAACAATGCATGATATAGGTAAATCTTTGCGAAAAGCTAGTTTTGAGTGTAATGACATGTTCAACAACTTGCAAGACATGCAAAAGGAGAATTCAAGTAACCACGAGGGCAGGTTACAAATATCAACATAAATAGAGCGGGCATCAACCCAACTCAGTCATGTCAAGTCCCTGGACTTGAGCCAAGTAGCTCTTCCCACTTATCCAAACACACACACTGGTTTGCAAACATGTGGACGTAGTTTAAGCAGCACCGCCCAACTGTCCTTGACCGTGGACACGGCTATTCGAATAGTTTTACACTCTGCAGAGGTTGCACACTTTACCCACAAGATCCGGGGAGCTTCCGTGTCATCCACGACCCGCGGTACCTCAAGTACCCGGGGTAAGCACCCGATCACTATCTTTCCCTAGACGACACTAACATGGAGTCCACTCGATTGGTAGTAACCCCCGTGCCTTACATTTCACAACTTTAAAAATGGTGGAGCCTCGCTCCCATATTCATCACATACCACTGGCACGGGGTACCAACGGTGTGTCCGGTGCCCCATAAAAATGTTCTTGGCCGCCCTACCTGGCACGGCCCCGTCCCGAGAGAGCGCGCCAACAACTCTCCCATCACTAGTAATGTGGGCTCCAAGCTAGTATCGGCCTAGGTAATCAATAATGCCCTTTCCCATAGAAGGGTAGAGTGGTTGCGCATGTAAGGTTGGGACAGTCGACAAATCTTAAATCTAATCCGCTTTTGAAAACAACACACACACTTGCCTCGGTATACCACTTCGTCATCAAGTGGTTACCCATCTCATTATCTCCCTCGGGCATGAGTGGCACCCGACGGGGTTTTGAAAAGTCTTTTGAAAATACCTCGTCTCCATCACCATGCACATTCCCGTCCCTTTTTGCGTAGCAACTACTTTAGCATCCTATCTACTCCCACCGGCATAGCCCTCATAAGAAGGTAGGGTCATGCACAATGCAAGTATCAACAAGGAGGAAATGGAGGCAACCCACCAAAGTGGCTACCGTCTCATCATGATTCCGATGCAACAATAATAAAGTGCTATATGAGGTGCATAAAAAGGGTTTCATAGGCATGGTCAAAGGGCTGCTTGCCTGGCTCAACAAAGTCTTCTGGGTCTTCAAAGTCTTCTGGTCCAACTCCTTCATCAGCAACGCAATCTATCAATAACGAAAAAATAAGGCAATAAAAAAACAGAAAAACCAAAGTGCTCAGAAAAATGTCAACTCATTTTTATTAAATACTAGGTTGAAAACTAAGAAGGGGAAAATTCCTAGTTTTGGATTTGGAGTAGCAGAATAGGAGAAATGGGTTTTCAAAGGTTTATTTAAATGCTTAAAATCACATTTAAATATTTACAGTGAAGAAAAGGTTGTTGGATTTGAATGAAAGTTGCACCATAAATAGGTGGGATTATTACAAGAATTTAGGAGTTGGAATTATTGCATTTGGATAAATAATTAATTCTGTGGAATTTTTGGAAAAGACATAGAAAAGAAAAAGAAAAAAGGGCACTGTGCCTACCGGGCCAGAACAGCTGCGGGGCAGCAGGCCCAGCCAGCGGGCCGACCCAGCCGAGCCAGCGCACAGCGTGCGCGCCCGCCCATTTCAAACCTGACGACCGGGGCCCGCAGGACAGAGAGAGAGGGGCGCGGGAACGAGGGAGAGGATGACAGGCGGGGCCCGCCTGTCATCACTAACCCGTGGACAGGGGGGTCGCGGTGCTCCCCGGCGATGATGCAGGCCACGGCGAGCTCCGGCGAGTGCGGGGATGGCTTCAGGGGGTTGCCACACGTCGGTGGGTGGTGGACTTGGCCGGCGGGGGTACCTGGTTTGCCGGCGATGAGGAGCTGCGGCGGAGGAGCTTCGGGAGGCAGTGACTCCGGCCGTTTCCGGCAGCTACAGAGAGGGATACAAGGGGGGAAATGATTAGTAGGGCGCGGTGGCTCCAGATCGGGGCAGAGAAGGAGCGGGGGAGGCCTGTACCTCGCGAACTCCGGCGAGCCAAGGAGGCGGAGCTCGAGCTCGATCTCGAGCTCGAGCGGCTCTGGGACAAATGGGTGGTGCGGGAGGTGGATTAGGAGTGTGGGGGAGCGACAGGGAGCGATAGAGAGGCTCAGGCTCACCTTTTTATAGGTTAGCCAAGGTCCACCGTAGGCGCGGCCTACGGGTGTCTGCAGGATCAGCTCGGGTGTCCGTTAGAGAGGGAATGGAGGGCTCGGGTGTGTTCGTGAGAGTGGTCTAGGGTGCCAGGGAGAGAGAGGAGGAGCGGGGCGAGCTGCAGGCGGGCCGTAGGAGCGGCACGAGTATTGGCCGAACGGGGCGGCGTTCTGGCACGAGCTGTAAGAGAGAGAGGAAGGAGCAGGAGCAAGTGGGCGGCCTGCTGGCGTGGAGCGGACGTCGAGGGGCATCGACTGGCGCGCGGGGGAGGCTCGAGGTGGCCGGGAGGCGCGGAGTCAACGGTCGGGTGCCCTGCCAGGCGCTCCAGAGCGCGACTTTGGCCGGCATCCGCGGCTTTCCCGCGTCCTCGCGCGTCCACTTGCGTCTGGCAGCTGAAGGGGGCATGGGCAAAAGCTGGGGAGTGCCTTGGATGCTCTAAAAGGCTGAGAGGAGAGAGGGAGGCTGAGAGAGAGGAATCCACTGTCTAGAGAAGAAAAATGGGGTTCTCCCCCCTGTCATCATTGCTTCCTCGGGCAGCAAATCTCACAGGTGCTAGAGGGGGACTAGGAGGAGTCGTGGTAGAAAGTTGAGCCTACAGAGATTAGTGGAAGAGGCCAAAAATGGGATTTTTGTAAAGTGGCAGAAGGTGTCTGATGCTGGTTTGGGCAAGTAGATGGTTTCCGTTTGCCATGAGACTCCACAGGGTGGAATGACACATATAATTAGGGTCTTCCACCAATTTTGAGCTTATTTGGGCAAAGTTGCCAATGCAACTTTTGTAAACCCTAGAAATTAGCAGAAATGAACTTGTGTAGATCTAGTTGATCAAATCATTTCTCCTTGATGCACCACTTGGTGTAGTGGCCTCATTTGGTCATATGAACATGATCACAAAAGTTGGGGTCAAGGAGAGAAAGTTGGTAGTACAAAGTTGTTCAAATTTGATTCTGGTCAGAGAGGGTTTTGGTGCATTTTGGTGAACCAAACTGACCTTAATTGAGATGAGGATTTGCAAGGTGACCACAATATGCATTTGTGACTTGCTGGATTTTCCTTGGATTTGTATGAAAATATTTCCTGTAGAAATATTTCAAATCCCTGAAATGGGCAGAAATAGTTTTGGGAGGTTTTGTCCAATATTCTGAACATGACCATGTGTTGAAACTCCTATATATGGAAAATATATGTCCACTGAGTTTCCCTGATTTTTGTCAAATATTTTTGAAACATTAAAATAATTTTTGTTTTGGATTTGGAGTAGCAGAATAGGAGAAATGGGTTTTCGAAGTTTTATTTAAATGCTTAAAATCACATTTAAATATTTACAGTGAAGAAAAGGTTGTTGGATTTGAATGAAAGTTGCACCATAAATAGGTGGGATTATTACAAGAATTTAGGAGTTGGAATTATTGCATTTGGATAAATAATTAATTCTGTGGAATTTTTGGAAAAGAAATTTTTGGAAAAGCCATAGAAAAGAAAAAGAAAAAGGGCATTGTGCCTGCCGGGCCAGAACAGCTGCAGGGCAGCAGACCCAGCCAGCGGGCCGACCCAGCCAAGCCAGTGCACAGCGCGCGCGCCCGCCCATTTCAAACCTAACGGCCCGGGGCCCGCAGGACAGAGAGAGAGAGAGAGGGCGCGGGAACGAGGGAGAGGATGACAGGCGGGGCCCCGCCTGTCATCACTAACCCGTGGACAGGGGGTCGCGGTGCTCACCGGCGACGATGCAGGCCACGGCGAGCTCCGGCGAGTGCGGGGATGGCTTCAGGGGTGCCACACGTCGGTGGGTGGTGGACTTGGCCGGCGGGGGTCCTGGTTCGCCGGCGATGAGGAGCTGCGGCGGAGGAGCTTCGGGAGGCAGTGACTCCGGCCGTTTCCGGCAGCTACAGAGAGGGATACAAGGGGGGAAATGATAGTAGGGCGCGGTGGCTCCAGATCGGGGCAGAGAAGGAGCGGGGGAGGCCTGTACCTCGCGAACTCCGGCGAGCCAAGGAGGCGGAGCTCGAGCTCGATCTCGAGCTCGAGCGGCTCTGGGACAAATGGGTGGTGCGGGAGGTGGATTAGGAGTGTGGGGGAGCGACAGGGAGTGATAGAGAGGCTCGGGGTCGCCTTTTATAGGCTGGCCGAGGTCCACCGTAGGCGCGGCCTACGGGTGCGCAGGATCGCTCGGGTGTCCGTTAGAGAGGGAATGGAGGGCTCGGGGGTGTTCGTGAGAGTGGTCTAGGGTGCCAGGGAGAGAGAGGAGGAGCGGGGCGAGCTGCAGGCGGGCCATAGGAGCGGCGCGAGTATTGGCCGAACGGGGCGGCGTTCTGGCACGAGCTGTAAGAGAGAGAGGAAGGAGCGGGAGCAAGTGGGCGGCCTGCTGGCGTGGAGCGGACGTCGAGGGGCATCGACTGGCGCGCGGGGGAGGCTCGAGGTGGCCGGGAGGCGCGGCGTCAACGGTCGGGTGCCCTGCCAGGCGCTCCAGAGCGCGACTTTGGCCGGCATCCGCGGCTTTCCCGCGTCCCGCGCGTCCACTTGCGTCTGGCAGCTGAAGGGGGCATGGGCAAAAGCTGGGGAGTGCCTTGGATGCTCTGAAAGGCTGAGAGGAGAGAGGGAGGCTGAGAGAGAGGAATCCACTGTCCAGAGAAGAAAAATGGGGTTCTCCCCCCTTCATCATTGCTTCCTCGGGCAGCAAAGCTCACAGGTGCTAGAGGGGGACTAGGAGGGGTCGTGGTAGAAAGTTGAGCCTACAGAGATTAGTGGAAGAGGCCAAAAATGGGATTTTTGTAAAGTGGCAGAAGGTGTTTGATGCTGGTTTGGGCAAGTAGATGGTTTCCGTTTGCCATGAGACTCCACAGGGTGGAATGACACATATAATTAGGGTCTTCCACCAATTTTGAGCTTATTTGGGCAAAGTTGCCAATGCAACTTTTGTAAACCCTAGAAATTAGCAGAAATGAACTTGTGCAGATCTAGTTGATCAAATCATTTCTCCTTGATGCACCACTTGGTGTAGTGGCCTCATTTGGTCATATGAACATGATCACAAAAGTTGGGGTCAAGGAGAGAAAGTTGGTAGTACAAAGTTGTTCAAATTTGATTCTGGTCAGAGAGGGTTTTGGTGCATTTTGGTGAACCAAACTGACCTTAATTGAGATGAGGATTTGCAAGGTGACCACAATATGCATTTGTGACTTGCTGGATTTTCCTTGGATTTTTATGAAAATATTTCCTGTAGAAATATTTCAAATCCTTGAAATGGGCAGAAATAGTTTTGGGAGGTTTTGTCCAATATTCTGAACATGACCATGTGTTGAAACTCCTATATATGGAAAATATATGTCCACTGAGTTTCCCTGATTTTTGTCAAATATTTTTGAAACATTAAAATAATTTTTCCCTATTAAAGACCATTTCTGGCCTTAAGAAAAAGCTTTTAAATAAAATAGGAAAATAACTGTTAAAATTATATTTTTGTGGTTTATGGGAATCCTATATCTAATAGGTTTCAAATATACTCTTTGAAATATTTTTCATACCCCAAATCAAGTACTTGTAGTGCAAACCTCAACTCAGGGGTTTTTGGAAAACTAAATTTTGAAAATACTATTTGGCCAAATTATTTTTGTAGGAAAATACTATATTGTACTATACACATGGCATGATCATTGGGCAGAAGTTTGGGGCAAGGAGATGAAGTACAGAAGGTGGATTAGTTGACTTTAAAGAGCACTTGAAAAAAAATCACTCAGAGAAAACCAACTCCAAAATAAAAGCCAAATAATGCAAAAGTTTTTGTTGGTCCAATTTTTTCATGTTTTAATAATGAAAATGACATGTTACAAATGCAGGTGTGACAACGGGATGTGCAATGATGCGGAGTGACATGTAAAAGAATTATGAACGGTGCTTTGCCACAAATACGATGTCAACTACATGATCATGCAAGAAATAATGACAATGATGAAGCGTTTCATAATAAACGAACGTGGAAAGTTGCATGCAATATATCTCAGATGCTATGGAAATGCCATAAATAGTAGGTATGGTGGCTGTTTGAGGAAGAATATAAAGGAGGTTAATGTGTGACAGAGCATATCATAATCACGGGTTTGCATGCACCAGCGAGTTTGCACAACTCTCAATGTGAGAAAGGCAATGCAACAGTACCGAAGAGGCTAGCAAGATGGAAGGTTGAGAGTGTTATAAATCATGGACTCAAACATTAGTCAAAATAACTCACATACTTCTTGAAAAAATCTACAAGTCATCAAAAACCTCGCACTATGCGCATGCTCCTAGGGGATAGATTGTAAGGAAAAAACCAATCGCTCGTCCCGACCGCCACTCATAAGAGGATAATCAATACACTCATGTTCAAATTTGTTACACAACATTACCATACGTGCATGCTACGGGCTGCAACTTCAAACACAAGCATTCTCAATTTCAACAACTACTCGAACTAGCAACGACTTTGATATTATACCTCCATATCTCAAAACAGCCATCAAGCATTCAAACTTCTCTTAGTATCACACACTCATAAGAAAGTACTATTCTGAATACCTAGAAATTATGATTTTAAGCAAAATTACCATGCTATTTAAACTCTCATAATATAAGTGAAAGCATTAGAGTCATCTATCTATAAATAAAACTACCACCATGCTCTAAAAGATATAAGTGAAGCACTTAGAGCAAATGAAACTACTCCGAAAGATATAAGTGAGATCATGAGTAAGTCGAATAATTATGCAACTATGTGAAGCCTCTCTAATTAATAATTTCAGATCTTGTATTAATTCAAACAGCAACCAAAGCAAAAGAAAATGACATTCTAAATAGCAAAACAATCATGTGAAGAAGCAAAAATTTAGGATCAACCGAAAACTAACCGATAATGTTGAAGAAGAAAGGTGGGATGCCAACCGGGGATCCCCAAGCTTAGATGCTTGAGACTTATTGAAATATTATCTTGGGGTGCCTTGGGAATCCCCAAGCTTGAGCTTTTGTGTCTCATTAATTCCTCTCATATCAAAGTCTCCCTAAATCTCAAAAGCTTCATCCACACAAAACTCAACAAAGACTCGCGAGATAAGTTAGTATAAACCATTGCAAAAACCTTATCATACTCTAATGTAGCAAATCACTAAAATTATTATTCAACATTTCAGACTAAATTCCTCTTCATATTTAATAGTCCTATCCTCAAATAGAAACATTAAAGAAGCAAACATATGCAAACAATGCAAACATAACAGCAATCTGCCTAAACAGGATAGTCTGTAAAGAATGCAGCAACATCCATACTCCCTAGCTCCAAAAATTATGAAAGAAAATTCCGACTATATTAAATTTATCAGAGCTTAATATGCAAAAGGTTTCAACATTTTATCACATTCTGAATTTTCTAGGATTTATTGAAACATCGGTAAACTTTCTGTTTTCAAACAGCAACATGTATACTTGTAACATAGGCATAGTAAAGGCTACCAATGCCACTTTTATTGAAATAAAAGATGCACAAAATTGTTCTAAATAACAGCAAGCAAATCCTAACAAAATAAATTGACGCTCCAAGCAAAACACATATCATGTGGTGAATAAAAATATAGCTCCAAGTAAAGTTACGATGAACGAAGACGAAAGAGGGGATGCCTTCCGGGGCATCCCCAAGCTTAGGCTCTTGGCTATCCTTGAATATTACCTTGGGGTTCCTTGGGAATCCCTAAGCTTAGTCTCTTGCCACTTCTTATTCCATTGTCCATCGAATCCTTACCCAAAACTTGAAAACTTCACAACACAAAACTCGTGAGCTGTGTTAGTGAAAGAAAACAAAACACCACTTGAAAGTCGTGTAGTGAAATCATTCTTTATTTATATTGGTGTTATATATACTGTATTCCAACTTCTCTATGGTTTATAAACTATTTTACTAGCCATAGATTCATCAAAATAAGCAAACAACACACGAAAACAGAATCTGTCAAAAACAGAACAGTCTGTAGTAATCTGGAGCTAGCGCAAGATCTGGAACCCCAACAATTCTAAAATAAATTGCTGGACCTGAGTAATTTATCTACTAATCATATGCAAAACGAATTAACTAAATATCACTCTCCAAATAAAAATGGCAGCAATTCTTGTGAGCGCTAAAGTTTCTGTTTTTTACAGCATGATCAACAAGACTTTCCCCAAGTCTTCCCAACGGTTCTACTTGGCACAAACACTAATTAAACACAAAAAACTCAACCAAAGCAGAGGATAAATAATTTATTTATTACTAAACAGGAGAAAAAAAGCAAGGAACTAAAATAAAATTGGGTTGCCTCCCAACAAGCGCTATCGTTGAACGCCCCTATCTAGGCATGATGATTTCAATGATGCTCACATAAAAAGATAAGAATTGAAATATAAAGAGAGCATCATGAAGAATATGACAAGCACATTTAAGACTAACATACTTCATGTGCATAGGGATTTTGTGAGCAAACAACTTTTGGGAACAAGAATCAACTTGCATAGGAAGGTAAAACAAGCATAACTTCAAAACTTTAAGCACATAGAGAGGAAACTTGATATTATTGCAATTCCTACAAGCATATATTCCTCCCTCATAATAATTTTCAGTAGCATCATGAATGAATTCAACAATATAACCAGCACCTAAACCATTCTTTTCATGATCTACAAGCATAGAAATTTTATTACTCTCCACATAAGCAAAATTCTTCTCATGAATAATACTGGGAGCAAACTCAACAAAATAACTATCATGTGATTGAGAATTAAGATCAAGATGACAAGTTTCATAGTAATCATTATTATTTAGAGCATACGTGTCATCACAATAATCATCATAAATAGGAGGCATGCTTTCATCATAATAAATTTAGTCATCAAAACTTGGGGGACAAAAATATCATCTTTATCAAACATAGCTTCCCCAAGCTTGTGGCTTTGCATATCATTAGCATCATGGATATTCAAGGAATTCATACTAACAACATTGCAATCATGCTCATCATTCAAATATTTAGTGCCAAACATTCTAATGCATTCTTCTTCTAGCACTTGAGCACAATTATTGGAATCCTTATTTTCATGATAGATATTAAAAAGATGAAGCATATGAGGTAACCTTAATTCCATTTTTTTGTAATTTTCTTTTATAAACTAAACTAGTGATAAAACAAGAAACTAAAAGACTCGATTGCAAGATCTAAAGATATACCTTCAAGCACTCAGCTCCCCGGCAACGGCGCCAGAAAAGAGCTTGATGTCTACTACACAACCTTCTTCTTGTAGACGTTGTTGGGCCTCCAAGTGCAGAGGCTTGTAGGACAGTAGCAAATTTCCGTCAAGTGGATGACCTAAGATTTATCAATCCGTAGGAGGCGTAGGATGAAGATGGTCTCTCTCAAGCAACCCTGAAACCAAATAACAAAGAGTGTCTTGTGTCCCCAACACACCCAATACAATGGTAAATTTTATAGGTGCACTAGTTCGGCGAAGAGATGGTGATACAGGTGGTATATGGATGGTAGATAAAGGTATTTGTAATCTGAAATTATAAAAACAGCAAGGTAACTAATGATTAAAGTGAGCGTAAACAGTATTGCAATGCGTTGAAACAAGGCCTAGGGTTCATACTTTCATTAGTGTAAGTTCCCTCAACAATAATAACATAATTGGATCACATAACTATCCCTCAACATGCAACAAAGAGTCACTCCAAAGTGACTAATAGCGGAGAACGAACGAAGAGATTATGGTAGGGTATGAAACCACCTCAAAGTTATTCTTTCCAATCAATCCATTGGGCTATTCCTATAAGTGTCATAAACAGCCCTAGAGTTCGTACTAGAATAACACCTTAAGACACAAATCAACCAAAACCCTAATGTCACCTAGATACTCCAATGTCACCTCCAGTATCCGCGGGTATGAATATACGATATGCATCACACAATCTCAGATTCATCTATTCAACCAACACATAGGACCTCAAAGAGTGCCCCAAAGTTTCTACCGGAGAATCATGACGAAAACATGTGCCAACCCCTATTCATAGGTTCATGGGCGGAACCCGTAAGTTGATCACCAAAACATACATCAAGTGAATCACGTGATATCCCATTGTCACCACAGATATCCACGGCAAGACATACATCAAGTGTTCTCAAATATTTAAAGACTCAATCCGATAAGATTACTTCAAAGGGGAAACTCGATTCATTACAAGAGAGAAGAGGGGGAGGAGAAACATAAGATCCCACTATAATAGCAACGCTCGCGATACATCAAGATCGTGCCAAATCAAGAACACGAGAGAGAGAGATCAAACCACATAGCTACTGGTACATACCCTCAGCCCCAAGGGAGAACTACTCCCTCCTCGTCATGGAGAGCACCGGGATGATGAAGATGGCCACCGAAGAGGGATTGCCCCCTCCGGCAGGGTGCCGAAACGGGTCTAGATTGGCTTTCGGTGGCTACGGAGGCTTCTGGCGGCGGAACTCCCGATCTATTGTGGTCTCGGATGTTTTTAGGGTATATGGAGATATATAGGCGGAAGAAGTACGTCAGGGGGGCCACGAGGGGCTCACGAGGGTGGAGGGCGTGCCCAGGAGGGGTGGGCGCGCCCTCCTGCCTCGTGACCTCCTCGCAGATCCCCCGACGTGCACTCCAAGTCTTCTAGGCTTCTTTCCTTCCAAAAATGAGTTCCGTGAAGTTTCAGGTCAATTGGACTCCGTTTGGATTTTCCTTTTCTTCGAAACCCTAAAACAGGGTAAAAACAGAAACTGGCACTGGGCTCTGGGTTAATAGGTTAGTCCCAAAAATGATATAAAAGTGTATAATAAAGCCCATAAACATTCAAAACAGTAGATAATATAGCATGGAGCAATCAAAAATTATAGATACGTTGGAGACGTATCAGCATCCCCAAGCTTAATTCCTCGCTCGTCCTCGAGTAGGTAAATGATAAAAAAAAGAATTTTTGATGCGGAATGCTACTTGGCATAATTTCAATGTAATTTCTTCTTAATTGTGGTATGAATATTCAGATCCATAAGATTCAAGACAAAAGTTCATATTGACATAAAAATAATAATACTTCAAGCATACTAACTAAGCAATTATGTCTTCTCAAAATAACATGGCCAAAAAGTTCATCCCTACAAAATCATATAGTTTAGTCATGCTCCATTTTCGTCACACAAGAATGCTCTCATCATGCACAACCCCGATGACAAGCCAAGCAATTGTTTCATACTTTAGTAATCTCAAACCTATAAACTTTCACTTCATACTTTAGTAATCTCAAACCTATAAACTTTCACGCAATACATGAGCGCGAGCCATGGACATAGCAGTATGGGTGGAATAGAATATAATGAGGGGGTTATGTGGAGAAGACAAATAAGGAGAAAGTCTCACATCAACGAGGCTAATCAATGGGCTATGGAGATGCCCACCGATTGATGTTAATGCAAGGAGTATGGATTGCCATGCAACGGACGCACTAGAGCTATAAATGTATGAAAGCTCAACAAAAGAAACTAAGTGGGTGTGCATCCAACTTGCTTGCTCACGAAGACCTAGGGCACTTGAGGAGGCCCATTGTTGGAATATACAAGCCAAGTTCTATAATGAAAATTCCCACTAGTATATGAAAGTGATAACTCAAGAAACTCTCTATATGAAGAACATGGTGCTACTTTGAAGCACAAGTGTGGAAAAAAGGATAGTAGCATTGCCCCTTTTTATTTATTTTATCTTTTTTTGGGCCTTCTTTTTTTCCTTTGGCCTTTTTTGGGGACAAAGCTCTATTGAATGATGATCATCACACTTTTATTTATTTACAACTCAATGATTACAACTCGATACTAGAACAAAGTATGACTCTATATGAATGCCTCCGGCGGTGTAACGGGATGTGCAATGATGCATGAGTGACATGTATGAAGGAATTATGAATGGTGGCTTTCCACAAATACGATGTCAACTACATGATCATGCAAAGAAATATGACAATGATGAAGCGTGTCATAATAACGGAACGGTGGAAAGTTGCATGGCAATATATCTCGGAATGGCTATGGAAATGCCATAATAGGTAGGTATGGTGGCTGTTTTGAGGAAGATATAAGGAGGTTTATGTGTGACAGAGCGTATCATATCACGGGGTTTGCATGCACCAGCGAAGTTTGCACCAACTCTCAATGTGAGAAAGGGCAATGCACGGTACCGAAGAGGCTAGCAAGGATGGAAGGGTGAGAGTGCGTATAATCCATGGACTCAACATTAGTCATAAAGAACTCACATACTTATTGAAAAAATCTACAAGTCATCAAAAACCTTGGCACTACGCGCATGCTCCTATGGGGATAGATTGGTAGGAAAAAACCATCGCTCGTCCCCTACCGCCACTCATAAGGAGGACAATCAAATAACACCTCATGTTTCAAATTTGTTCCACAACATTTACCATACATGCATTCTACGGGACTTGCAAACTTCAACACAAGCATTTCTCAATTTCACAACTATTCAACTAGCACGACTTTGATATTATTACCTCCATATCTCAAAACAATCATCAAGCATTCAAACTTCTCTTAGTATTCAACACACTCATAAGAAAGTTTTTACTATTCTTGAATACCTAGCATATTAGGATTTTAAGCAAATTACCATGCTATTTAAGACTCTCAAAATAATATAAGTGAAGAATGAGAGTTCATCTATTTCTATAAAGTAAAACTACCACCATGCTCTAAAATATATAAGTGAAGCACTAGAGCAAATGACAAACTACTCCGAAAGATATAAGTGAAGATCAATGAGTAGTTGAATAATTATGCAACTATGTGAAGACTCTCTAATATTTAATAATTTCAGATCTTTGTATTCTATTCAAACAGCAAGCAAAGCAAAATAAAATGACATTCTAAGAATAGCAAACATCATGTGAAGAAGCAAAAACTTAGGATTAACCGAAACTAACCGATAATTGTTGAAGAACAAAGGTGGGATGCCAACCGGGGCATCCCCAAGCTTAGATGCTTGAGACTTCTTGAAATATTATCTTGGGGTGCCTTGGGCATCCCCAAGCTTGAGCTTTTGTGTCTCCTTAATTCCTCTCATATCAAGGTCTCCCTAAATCTCAAAAGCTTCATCCACACAAAACTCAACAAAGACTCGTGATATAAGTTAGTATAAACCATTGCAAAAACGTTATCATACTCTATTGTAGCAAATCATTAAAATTATTATTCAACATTTCATACTAAAGGCCTCTGCATATTTAATAGTCCTATCCTCAAATAGAAACATTAAAGAAGCAAACATATGCAAAGAATGCAAACATAACAGCAATCTGCCTAAACAGGATATTCTGTAAAAAATTGCAGCAACATCCATACTTCCCTAGCTCCAAAAGTTATGAAAGAAAATTCCCACTGTAGTAAATTTATCAGAGCTTAATATGCAAAAGGTTTCAATGTTTTATCACATTCTGACTTTTCTAGGGAATTATTGCAACAGCGGTAAACTTTCTGTTTTCAAACAGCAACATGTATACTTGTAACATAGGCATAGTAAAGGCTATCAATGCCACTTTTATTGAAATAAAAGATGCAAAAAAAATTCTAAATAACAGCAAGAAAATCCTAACAAAATAAATTGACGCTCCAAGCAAAACACATATCATGCGGTGAATAAAAATATAGCTCCAAGTAAAGTTACCGATGAACGAAGACGAAAGAGGGGATGCCTTCCGGGGCATCCCCAAGCTTAGGATCTTGGCTATCCTTGAATATTACCTTGGGGTTCATTTGGAATCCCCAAGCTTAGGCTCTTGCCACTCCTTATTCCATAGTCCATCGAATCCTTACCCGAAACTTGAAAACTTCACAACACAAAACTTAAAGTAGAAAACTCGTGAGCTTCGTTAGCGAAAGAAAACAAAACACCACTTGAAAGCACTATAGTAAACTCATTATTTATTTGTACCGGTGTTATATATACTGTATTTCAACTTCTCTATGGTTTATAAACTATTCTACTAACCATAGATTCATCAAAATAAGCAAACAACACACGAAAAACATAATCTGTCAAAAACAGAACAGTCTGTAGTAATCGGAAGTTAGCGCAAGATCTGGAACCCCAAAAATTCTAAAATAAATTTCTGGACCTGAGTAATTTATCTATTAATCATATTCAAAAAGAATTAACTAAATAGAACTCTCCAAATAAAAATGGCAGCAATTCTCGTGAGCGCTAAAGTTTCTGATTTTGAAAGCATGATCAACAAGACTTTCCCCAAGTCTTCCCAACGGTTCTACTTGGCACAAACACTAATTAAAAACAAAAAACACAACCAAAAAAGAGTATAAATAATTTATTTATTACTAAACAGGAGCAAAAAGCAAGGAACTAAAATAAAATTGGGTTGCCTCCCAACAAGCGCTATCGTTTAACGCCCCTAGCTAGGCATGATGATTTCAATGATGCTCACATAAAAGATAAGAATTGAAATATAAAGAGAGCATCATGAAGAATATGACTAGCACATTTAAGACTAACATACTTCCTATGCATAGGGATTTTGTGAGCAAACAACTTGTGGGAACAAGAATCAACTTGCATAGGAAGGTAAAACATGCATAACTTCAAAACTTTAAGCACATAGAGAGGAAACTTGGTATTATTGCAATTCCTACAAGCATATATTCCTCCCTCATAATAATTTTCAGTAGCATCATGAACGAATTCAACAATATAACCAACACCTAAAGCATTCTTTTCATGATCTACAAGCATAGAAATTTTATTACTCTCCACATAAGCAAAATTCTTCTCATGAATAATAGTGGGAGCGAACTCAACAAAATAACTATCATGTGATTGAGAATTAAGATCAATATGACAAGTTTCATAGTAATCATTATTCTTTAGAGCATACGTGTCATCACAATAATCATCATAGATCGGTGGCATGCTTTCATCATAATAAATTTGCTCATCAAAACTTGGGGGACAAAAAATATCATCTTTATCAAACATAGCTTCCCGAAGCTTGTGGCTTTGCATCTCATTAGCATCATGGATATTCAAGGAATTCATACTAACAACATTGCAATCATGCTCATCATTCAAATATTTAGTGCCAAACATTCTAATGCATTCTTCTTCTAGCACTTGAGCACAATTATCGGAATCCTTATTTTCATGATAGATATTAAAAAGATGAAGCATATGAGGTAACCTTAATTCCATTTTTTGTAATTTTCTTATATAAACTAAACTAGTGACAAACAAGAAACTAAAAGACTCAATTGCAAGATCTCAAGATATACCTTCAAGCACTCACCTCCCTGGCAACGGCGCCAGAAAAGAGCTTGATGTATACTACACAACCTTCTTCTTGTAGACGTTGTTGGGCCTCCAAGTGCAGACGATTGTAGGACAGTAGCAAATTTCCCTCAAGTGGATGACCTAAGGTTTATCAATCCATAGGAGGCGTAGGATGAAGATGGTCTCTCTCAAGCAACCCTGCAACCAAATAACAAAGAGTCTCTTGTGTCCCCAACACACCCAATACAATGGTAAATTGTATATGTGCACTAGTTCGGCGAAGAGATGGTGATACAAGTGGTATATGGATGGTAGATAAAGGTATTTGTAATCTGAAATTATAAAAACAGCAAGGTAACTAATGATAAAAGTGAGCGTAAACGGTATTGCAATGCGTTGAAACAAGACCTAGGGTTCATACTTTCGCTTGTGTAAGTTCCCTCAACAATAATAACATAATTGGATCACATAACTATCCTCAACATGCAACAAAGAGTCACTCCAAAGTGACTAATAGAGGAGAACAAACGAAGAGATTATGGTAGGGTACGAAACCACCTGAAAGTTATTCTTTCCAATCAATCCGTTGGGCTATTCCTATAAGTGTCACAAACAGCCCTAGAGTTCGTACTAGAATAACACCTTAAGACACAAATCAACCAAAACCCTAATGTCACCTAGATACTCCAATGTCACCTCAAGTATCCGTGGGTATGATTATACGATATGCATCGCACAATCTCAGATTCATCTATTCAACCAACACATAGGACCTCAAAGAGTGCCCCAAAGTTTCTACCGGAGAATCACAATGAAAACATGTGCCAACCCCTATGCATAGGTTCATGGGCGGAACCCGCAAGTTGATCACCAAAACATACATCAAGTGAATCACGTGATATGCCATTGTCACCACAGATATCCAATGCAAGACATACATCAAGTGTTCTCAAATATTTAAAGACTCAATCTGATAAGATTACTTCAAAGGGAAAACTCGATTCATTACAAGAGAGAAGAGGGGGAGGAGAAACATAAGATCCAACTATAATAGCAAAGCTCGCGATACATCAAGATCGTGCCAAATCAAGAACAAGAGAGAGAGAGAGATCAAACACATAGCTACTGGTACATACCCTCAGCCCCGAGGGAGAACTACTCCCTCCTTGTCATGGAGAGCACCGGGATGATGAAGATGGCCACCGGAGAGGGATTGCCCCCTCCGGCAAGGTGCCGAAACGGGTCTAGATTGGCTTTCGGTGGCTACGGAGGCTTCTGACGGCGGAACTCCCGATCTATTATGTTCTCGGATGTTTTAGGGTATATGGAGATATATAGGTGGAAGAAGTACGTCAGGGGGGCCACGAGGGGCTCACGAGGGTGGAGAGCGCGCCTAGGGGGGTGGGCGCGCCCCCCTGCCTCGTGACCTCCTCGCAGATCCCCCGACGTGCACTCCAAGTCTTCTAGGCTTCTTTCCTTCCAAAAATGAGATCCGTGAAGTTTCAGGTCAATTGGACTTCGTTTAATTTTCCTTTTCTTCGGAACCCTAAACCAGGGTAAAAACAGAAACTGGCACTGGGCTCTGGGTTAATAGGTTAGTCCCAAAAATGATATAAAAGTGTATAACGAAGCCCATGAACATTCAAAACAGTAGATAATATAGCATGGAGCAATCAAAAATTATGGATACGTTGGAGACGTATCAGGCAGATGCCATATTTCGCAAATGTATGCCACATAACACGCATCGATGTCAAATCAAAAGATTTTGGCACCGCTCTCGCGATGTGAGAGAGTTGGCACCGCTGTGCACACAGACCCACATGTATAAACAAATCAATCAAACCAACTACACCAGCCTCTCACTCTCCCAAACAAGTGTTTTTATTGCCTCAATCCTCTCTCTCTCCCACGCAGTGTTTTTTCATTGCGTGAGTTAATTTGGCACCGGAGTAAAGTTGGTGATCCAGATTGGGACACCAGGTGAGCAATGGAGGGGCATCGATGCCAAATGCATCACAAGTGAATTTGGCACATGTTTTGGCCTACATATCCCACTTTTGTAATACTACCTCGTATTTAGTATAAAATTTTGACCATAGATTTACCTAAGAAAATGCCAATGCATGTCACTAAAAATTACACCATTTGAAATTATGTTCAAATAGGAATCCAACAATATAGTTCTTAGTGACATGCATTAACATTTTGTCAGTTAAATCTATGGTCAAATTTTGATACTACAAAATTGGAAGAGTAAACTAGGACGGAGGTAGTACTTGCTCTTAGGGTAACCATAGAGTTACTGGAGTAGTCTAAGTTACTTTCCACTATGACTAGCCTAGGCTACTATAGTAGTACAGCATAAAAACGATGCAGGTGATCACGTGAGAAAAAATACTAAAAACATTTCTTTCGGTGCAGTGCGTAGATGCAGTTTTGAACACTACACTTGTCATCGTAATTTGGTTTCAACTTACTAGCGTGCGGGGTGCTACCCCGAGTGGTTTCAACTTTGTTTACTTCACTGCGTGTCAGATGGGCCTCTAGTTTACTTATTTTCACCCACTGCCACATGGGCCAGCACACGAAGATACAGAACACGAGCTGACAAGGCAGCATGTTGATTGGTTGACCGGTCAACTAAACAATATACGGAGCTATACGCTAACACAGTGAGTGTATAATCCGTCAGTATAGAGAGTTCAAGTGAGAGGGGAGGCCCGTGAGAGATAGCAGAGAGAGAGAGAAAGAGCTACTCCCTCCGTTTGATAATGTAGTGCCAACATTTTGAAGTCAAACTTTTGAAACTTTGACCAAGTTTATAAAGAAATTACTTATATCTACAATACCAAAGATAAATGATAGTATGAAGTAAGTACATGTTGTGATGAACCTAATGATCGTTCCAGATGTAAATGTTTTTCTCCACATATACCTGGTCAAACGTTTCTGAGGTTTGACTTTTCAAAACATCCATATGCTTATGGACGTGACAGAGTCCCTAACAAGAGAGAGAGAGAGAGAGTGAGTGAAAAAAGTGTGTGTGCGTGTGTGAAAGAGACATGGACAACACACGATAAAAGTAGAGAAAAAGTGTGAGTGTCTTATGCAAACATATCACACATGCATCTTCAACAACGGAGGCAAGGTGAGGAGATAGTATGTGGTTGTTTGGAACCAAGAGAGCAAGACCCCTAGCATGTGGCCAAGAGGGGTCTGACAAACAAGGGAGAGAGGTCGAGAGAGACGTACAGAGAAAATGCAGACATGGGGAGGAGAGAGCGTATGTTTGTCAGAGAGAGATCCCCTGGAGATCGTGATAGGACTACATGGGTGGGAGATCGAGTGACAAGGTGTGTGTGCGATAGAAGATGCCCCGAGAGATATTGAGATAGACGTATGGATGGAAGGAGACAATACATGTGGTCCTGATGGCTAGTAAGAGATAATCATACTTGGGAGGGGGGGGAGTGCTTGCGCCTATGATGGATTGAGGGATTATGGTACTTAGGGGGGTGCGTGTCACATGGAGAGAGAACAAGGGCGGAGAGTGTTGGATGGGTCTATATGTATAGCGCGAGCGAGACATGTGTATGTGTGAACTAGGGAGATATAAGGCCAGTCTGGCTTGCATCCTGAGCATCTTTTGCCCGGCCTGGGGTTGTGGCTGGATTTCATGCACGCTTGTTTGGTTGCTACCCTGTGAAAAAGAAAGCCCGCCTGGCCTGGGTTCCCTTGCACTTTAATTAGCCTGGCTGAACTCCAGACACTGCAAGTAGCCTGGCCCAGGCGACCGATTTCGAACGCCTAGTCATGCCTGGTCGTGTGGCCACGAGGCTAACAGCAACATGGATGGATATTAGCATTAAATAATTGATGCATGGATTGATTGATGGGACGTTGATGATTTGCCTGGCCCAGGCATGAACCAAACGCTTCAGCACCACACAAGACTGGCCAGGCAGAAATATTTTACATCTCACGTCCACACCAGGCAGTACCGGCCATCAAGGCATGAGGGTCAGGTCATGAACCAAACTGACAAATAAAGTTTAATAGAGATTGAGGATCCCCGATAAGGCTGAGTGGTGCGTCAGATAGCTGAGAAGGGGAAAGAGATATTCCATCCGCTCGATAATGCAGTGCATGTAAATTTTTTAGAAGTCAAACTTTGGAAACTTTGATTAGGTTTATGCAACTATTATTTATATCTACAATACCAAAGATACATCATACAAAACTACATCTCATGGTGAATCTAATGATATATGTTTGCCGTACTAGATGTAATTCTTTTTCTCCACGTACATGGTTAAACTTTGTGATGTTTGACTTTTCAATAAATCTATATTCTATGGACCGAGGAGAGTGCCTCAATCGAAACAGATCAAGTGCGTGTGAAGGAGAATGAGTAAGTGTGCAAAAAGAGTATGTGTGTGAAAGAAAAAGTGACAACAAACGATAAATTAGAGAGAGAGTGTGTGTTTTCATTTCTTATGCGAACATATCACGCATGCATCTCCGAGATGGAAAAGCGAGGCGAGGAGATACACGAAGATAGCTAGTGTGTGATTGTTTGCAACGGAGAGAGACACCCCTATAGCACATGTCCAATAGAGGTGTGGCCAACAAGGAACAAAGGTCGAAAGGGACACATGGATGGCATGGACGCATGGGGAGGGAGAGAGGGTGTGTTTGTGATAGAGAGATCCTATCGAGATCGTGAGGGGACTATATGGGTGGGAGATCGAGGGAGTGCGTGTGCGATAGAAAGATGCCCTGAGAGAAATCGAGATAGACCATGCACATGTTTGTGATGGAGACTAAGATTAGCTAGTCATATACATATAGGGGGGACTACGTGTGCCTACAATTGAGTGAGAGACCATCATACTTGGCTAGCTGGGCATGAGATTGTGTGTGTGCGCGTGTGAGATGGAGAGAGAACGAGGGGGAGAGATAGAGGTTTAGATGGGCCCATCGAGTGCGAGTGAGATATGCATGTGTATGTGTGACCCAAGTGGATGGAGAGTTTGAGAGAGGGGGGAAGAGCTCCGAGGCGACATAGTGGTGCGTGTGAGAGTTACAGGCAAAGAGCCAAGGAATCTGTGTGCGTACGATGAGTGCACCCAAGATATCTAGCTTGGACTAGCTAGAGTATCATACATAGTGTGCGAGAGAGACCTATAGATGGTGTATATATGCATGCGAACTAGAAAGACCCCCCCACACACACACACACAAAGAGAGAGAGAGATGGAGAGAAAGGGAGAGGGACGAACAAGGTTTTTGTGTCGGATGTGTGCGACAGAATTGAAGATTGTTGGCGAGAGAGAGAGAGAGAGAACAGGAGTCCGGGAGAAGGGGAGGTCGCGTTTTATGCATCAAAGACTGATATAAACCATGTTTCGATATAAACTTGTATTCAAATATTTAAATTGGAGAACATGTTGTCTGCAATCCACACATGAACGGATATATGCGTATATCAAACAAGTTCATTAATTTGACTTTCAACATGTTCATGGAGTACTATAATACTGTACAACATGCTACTCGATTGAGGTGTTCAATTTTGGATTTAGTTCACTATTTTGACCTACTGAACAAGCTATTTCATTGAATCGAGATATTTCATTTTGGGTTTGATTCACATTTTTGAGTGGGTCAACTATTTGTCATATTGTAAATCTCTAGCAACGAGCATGTAAAAACACATTACTCCCGAGCATCATCTCTCCATCTAAAAAAGAAGTGGCATGCTAATATTTCAAAATTTGACCCGAATCAACTTGGTAAGGTAGACGTGGATGCTCGTTCTCCCAAAATTTGAATGAACCGTTAAACATCCTCTCTGCTCGGTGGAATTCGCCCAAGCAAATAAATGGGAGACGTGAAATTACCGTCCTATGTGGGACACGCATCAATTGGCCCGTTGTACATCGAGGGTAGGTTCGTAACTTCATCCAAGCGCGCCTTCTACTCGGCTGAAATGACATGTGCCGAATATTTCATAAACCATGGTCGGCAAAACACGCTCTCCTCGCCCGAAATAGCTCGCGCCCACTATTTCGAAACACGCTCTCCTCGCCCAAAATCGCTCGCGCCCACTATAGTTCAAAACACACCCTCCTCGCCTAAAATCGCTCCCGCCCAGAGAAGCAAAGTTACTCTACTATCCCAACCCTCAGTACACAGACCCAAGCCGAGAAGCCTATAGGCAAGGGTAGAACTGTAACTCCCCCTCACATTTCAGACAAATGCGTCTGTAAGACATAGTTCCACTCCCCTCCCAATTTCCCCCGCCCGCCCCCATTCATACCTCGTGGGCGCCAAATCACCTTCTCCCCGGGAAGCTCCCTTCTCCTTAGCCGCGAAACCTCAGCCCCACCTCCATGGCGCCCCCACCGCACCAATTTCACAGCCGCCCTCCTCCCTAATGTCGGAGACGCTGTCCATTTGCTGTCGTGCATTAGGCCATGTGCCTCTTACTCCGTGCTGCTGGTGCTGCCTCGACGACGGCCGCGTGAACCGTACCGGAGCCGATTCACCCCCGCCGTTGTTCACGGTGCCGGAGCGGCTTCAACTTCGGATCCGTCCAGAGTCCTGGCGCTGCTTCGGCGTAGCCGTCGACCGTCATGACATCATTCTTTCCCTGCCGCCGGTCGCCACCGCAACCGCGCCGGCCTCACCGACTTGGCAACTGGACCTGCCTACTTCACCATGCCGCCAGATAGGCCGCACCCTCATCTCAAATCACTTTATTTAGGCGTCAGTTGTCTGAATTTTTATTCTGGGCCAATCGATTTGCAATGGGAAGCAGCACCCCTCGAGGCGGCGGAGCTCCTAGGCTGCCGGTTGGCTGGTGTCTAACGTAAGGGTGCGGGGCCGCATGTTCGCCGCGGAAGCAGCGCTTAGATGGCTATCTTTTAGAGTTGCGTGGGTTGAAGGTACTGCCGCCGCCGGATCTGGATGACGGGGAGTCTTTGTGGATTGGCCCGGGGGCGACGCAACCACAGCAGTGCGGTGGGGGGGAGCGGGCTTTGGCCGGGGCCACGGACAGCGGAGGCAGGCTGCTCTGCCGTTGGTCGCTGGCTCTTCGGGGAAGATTCCGAGCAGTGTCAGCCAGGAGGCACAAGACGGCCAGCCATCTGGCATAGATCGGACAGTACCAAAATAAAATAAAATCGTGTGACCCCAATTTACTCTTCAGTCAACAGACGTGTGACCACTCTCATACCTTGCTATTGATCTCTTAGTGTATTTCTTTAGATCAAAGAGATATGTCATTCTTAACATTATGCGCTATCTGCAGCTTCAGACACACCGTCTTTCGACTCACCGCAGCTGCTCCAACAAGGGAAGCATACACCAGAAGGGATCTATAGTCCCCACTCAACAGTTCCCTGCATCGAATGCGTGTGCCCGACATGCACATCCACAACAACTGCAAGTCCATCGACAAGTCAGCACATGATGCTCACTCCTATGAATGGCAGCCAGATAGGTTGTACCCTCATCTTACTTGTGTGCAACATTTATGGCTTTGTTATTGATCTAAGCATGGAAAATAGATCATCACATTTCACTGTATATTCATGCTGATCTCTTACGGGTCTTGTTCAGGAGTTAACGCTGTTCCATAGTTCAGCTAAGATACTTGTTCTTTAGGTAACACTGTTCCATAGTTATCATCCATCAGCCAATGCTATCCCACAGGCTAGTGATTATAGTATTATACCACTTCTAGTATTTCCAATGTTGTTCTTTAATAGTTTTGTGTGCCATCTAGTTAATCTCGAGTACAAACGATACATATTATGTAGCTTTCATCTGTGTTCTCCCTTTAGTTTATGAGACCTGTTGCTACTAGTTAACCCCAATCCTACTATTTATGTCGTCTCCTACAGGCACTCATTACATAAATCTAACTATTAGTTGTCTTCCATGCATGTCAGATATAATTGCACACACTGATATATCCACAAGAACCTCATAGAGCAATGTAAAGGCCAATAAACTTGATGTCAATGATACCCAATATGATGGAACATGTAAAGGCAGTTCTTCAGAAGACTTGTAGAAAGATGATGAATCCTCTTCACCCCACAAGGTCCTTTCTCTAACTTGGCCTGTGATATGGGTACAACATGCATATAATGTCCTGGAGTGTATCTACTCTGTTGCAACGCCATGTGCTTAGCATGCTGATCATGCATGTAAATATGTCATGCCTTCCTGTTTTTCAGTACCTATTCCATTCATGATAACATGTTTTCAAATTCAAGTACTATCATTCTACTCTATCGCAATACCATCTACTTAATTTGGACATCATGCTTTTGAATATCTTGTGCATTGTTATTCATCAGTGTCGATGTACAAAAAGAGGGGTACACTTTTTTGTACCCCTATAACTGTGCACGGACAGTCTGAGCCACGGGCACCACCACACCAAGCAAGGCAAGAGAGGTGAGCCAGGGTAAGACCGAAGCTCAAGGGAACTAGGATGACGCCAAGGCCATGACCACGAAGAGCAAAAGGGACAAAGCGGACTCCCCCGGCAAGATCCTTGTCGGGAGACAGCTTTGGCAACCCCGGCAAGACCCTTGCCGCGGCGACTCGCCCCACGCCTACGGAGCAAATTACCCTTGAGTCCACTGCCCCCAAGGGGCAAGGATTCGGGAGACATCCCCGTGGTGGCATGCAGATCTTTGTGACGACATTGAAGATCGGATACGCACTAAGAAGACGACGACCTTTGGCGAGATACCAGCCAGGGAAGACCACGAGACCACCGGCAAGCGCCTTGCCGGGGATGACAGCAGGCGCCTCGGCAAGACCCTTGCCGAGGCCCCAGCAAGCCCCTTGCTGAGGACATCCGCAGGGCCACCATCAGGTCCACGCCGACTAAACCTCCACCACCGTACGCATGCGGCTGCCGACCCAACCATCTGGGCAGACACCTACGTGGCGGCATGCGGATCTTCGTGAAAACCCTCCACTGCGCCACCTCAGCTGCCTGCCTACCTACATGGCATCACAGGCATCGCTGGCCAGGGCGCGTGTCGACACAAAAAGGAGCGGCGACGGACGAGACAGGTTTCTCCCCCGTCCCCGATAAAGCAAGGACACCTAAGCAAGACGCATTAAATGCGCCTTGTCATGTAATGCGAGGGATAACCTCGCATCACTGTACCCTTTCCACCTCCTGCGTGCCACTGTGGCAACCCCTTTTTCTATAAAAGGAGGCCCGAGGCGACCATGAGGAGGATTCGGCTTTTTTGGAGCTCCTAATGCCCCAGAGCTAGCTCAAGAACAGGAATATACATCCACCAAAGCAGGAGTAGGGTTTTACGCATCCTCGCGGCCCGAACCTGGATAAACAAACGGTGTACTATATGTTTGATCCGCTCTTCTCAGGACCCCGCGCCCCGCTAACCGTAGTAGGGATTCTTGTAATCCCATAGGTGTCGTTCCCACCGACATCTTTGACGCGCCAGGTAGGGGACGCAGTTGTGAGAATCGGCTTTAGCAATTAGTTCGACGCTTGTTCATCATCATGGTGCCCAAGAAGAAGACGATGGTGGCGGTTGGCCAATCGGAAGCCGGACAGCCCGTCCCGATGCAGGCGAGCAGCGGAACGGTCGCAGAAAGGACCCGGGGCGCTGCTCACGAACACCAACACCATCTGAGCAGCCGGAGTTTGGGAATGCGGCGATGTTTGTAAGCCTGGTAACGAGCCACAAATCGCCAAATCCAAAGGCGGAGCCAGGCCCTCCTTGGGTGGAGCGGGGCCTTCCAAGGTCATCGCCACCCCATCTGAAGGCGACGCAAGGGCCTCCAAGACTCCCACGCCGGCGCCAACAGCGCGCTCCTCCCAGGCAGCGCACGACGAACGATGTAATCATGCCGAAGATCTCGGGCATCGCCGCGGGAAGAGCCCCGAGCGCCACTCCCGGGACGTAGAAGACCTGCCCGCTCGCCGAAGCGCTGGTGAAAACGGCATGCGCCCGCGGGGTCGTGATAGAGCTCCTTCTGACGTGGTCAGAAGTCAAAGCGCGTCGCGATCCATGCAGGTTCCACTGCCACCGACGCCAGCAGAGGCTCTGGCGCGCGCACAGTTGCTCCTCGACTTTCCTCCCACTACGGGGAAACTCGACGAATGGAGAGCCACTATCCGAAGCCTTGTTGCGGTGGCCAACCAAGACGAACCAAGTCCGGTGGGGCCCCTGGGTCGACGCTCCGATGGAGTCCCGCGCACCAGTGGCGGAAAAGCCGGCGGCGCCACGACCATGGTGCATTCACCTCTTCCCCATCTGGTACCGCGGACGCCGGCTCGTCGTGATGTCACGGGCGATGACATCTCCATAGCGTCGTCTGACCCACGAACCCACTGTGACCAGCGCCAAGTTCTTCGAGAACGAGCCCATGAAGACGCTCGAACCACTATCGAGCACTGGCGCAGAGCGCGCCACCAGTCAGACAGGCGAGTAGGGCCTGCTGCGAACCACCCGGCCCGGAGAGCCCTGGAGGCCTACCTTACAAGGTAGGCTATTCGGCTTTTACCCGTGAGCTGCGGCAGTTCCAGTGCCCCACTCGCCGCACCTTCAAACCTGACGTTGGCGAGAAGTACAACGGCAAGACCCACCCGTCTGAGTTCCTCAGCATCTACACCATTGCGATGCAAGCTGCCAAAGCCCGCGACAATAAGGTGCTTGCGAATTACTTTCCATTGGATCTTAAACCCAACGCCATGTCGTGGTTGATGCACTTGCCGGTAGACTCTATTTCCTCCTAGTCGGATTTGTGCCATGAGTTTGTGGGTGCCTTTACTGGAGGACACCAAGCCCATGGCCAAGCAAGCGACCTGCACGTCATTCCCCAGAAGGGAGGCGAGAGTCTGTGCAAGTATATACAGAGGTTCAGCCGGGTACAGTACAATATCCCTGATGTTCACCCTGCCACCATAATCAGCGCGTTCCATCAGAACGTGCGTAACCGCAAGATGCGCGAAGAGCTGGCAATGAACAAGGTGAAAGATGTGGCGGAACTCTATGTTCTTGCTGACAGTTGTGCCCGAGCTGAAGAGGGAAGGAAGTACCCCGGCGAAGATGCCGGTGTGGAAACCGACTCCTCAGATGAGGATACTGCCGCCCCGGTGAAGAAAGGCCGGCGCCGCAACAGGAAGCGCAAAGGTAAAGCCGTGCTTGCCGTCGAGGCATCTGACGACGCCGGCTCCGCCAAGAAAACCAAGGCAGATGACCTCGGCAAGGAAATTACCGGATGTGTCGCCTGCCGGGCCTTGGCGTCTGCCGAAAAGCTAGGAAACTCCGACAAGCAATACTGCAAGATCCGTCGCACCAAAGGCCATGATCTCCAGAACTGCCGACAGGTTGAGCTCCTTGCTGAGAAGCAGAGGGCTGAATATGAGAGGTGGGACAAGGAGAAAGGCCAGGACGGTGCTGAGGGGTCCGGCAAGAAGCGTGACGGCCAGGCGGGCCGTCGCGGCAAAGATAAACAGCAGGAGAGGCCCGCCCGGGGCCGCGACAAAAAGCCAGAAGACGATGATCGCGAAGAAGACGATGCGTCTGGTGACCAAGAATTTCAGAAAGCTACGGAGGCCATGTGCGTCGATGGCGGCGCCTCGCTGCATACCTCTCACCGCCAGCTTAAACAGTGGGTGAGTGAGATTACAGTGGCAGAACCATCGTTTGATGCCCAAAGGCCGCTGAAGTGGTCTAGCACACCTATCATTTTTGACAACAAGGATCACCCTGATCACACTACTGCAGTCGGGTGCTTGCCATTGTTGGTTTCACCAACAATACGCAACCTCAAGGTGACAAAGATGCTAGTCGATGGCAGGGCCGGTCTGAACTTAATCTCACCTGCCATGATCGAGAAACTGAAGATTCCTGATGAAGACCTTGAAGAGACGGGCACGTTTCAGGGGGTCAACCCGGGAAGAAGTCAACCAAAGGGAAAGGTCACGTTGCCCGTGACTTTTGGGAGTGATCTTAACTACAGGACAGAAAGGATTGTGTTCGACGTTGCCAAGATCCCCTTGCCTTACAACGGGATCCTTGGCCGCCCAGCGCTGGCCAAGTTCATGGCGGCGTCACATTACGCCTACAACACCCTGAAGATGCCGGGGCCTGTGACGATCATCACTGTCCCATCAGACAAGAAGGATGCGCTAATTTGCGCTGACCAACTCTACCAACAAGCAGTTGCAGCAGTCGCCACTGCTAAGGCGCTTTTTCCTGCCACTGGAGCCCCGGGAAGGAAAAAGAAGAAGACCGGTGAGACCTCAGGCACCCACTCCGGCAAGCGCACCTCTTTGGAGTGTAGCGCTCCTGTCAAGGACGTGCCAGAGAGCTCCACCGACAGAAACAAGAAGTCCAGGGCCACACTGCCGGGAACCAAGAAGGTTTCTGTCAAGGAGGACGGCACAGGAGGGGCTTTTACCATAAGCTCCGCCCTTGATGACAAATAGGAAGAAGCGCTCGTCACCTTCCTGCGGGCGAATGTCGATGTGTTCGCATGGAAAGCATCCAACATCCCCGGCGTTCCCAGGGAGGTGATTGAGCACCACCTTGCTATCTGTCCTCATGCACGGCCCGTCAAGCAGAAGGTCGGAAAGCAAGCCTTGGAACGACAAGGGTGCATCACAGAGGAGATCTGGAAACTGGAAGCAACGGGTTTGGTAAGAGGAGTGCTCCATCCAACGTGGTTGGCCAATCCAGTGGTAGTGCGCAAGGCAAATGGGAAGTGGAGGCTGTGTATTGATTACACAGATATCAATAAGGCTTGTCCCAAAGACCCCTTCCTGTTGCCGCGCATCGACCAAATTGTTGACTCCATGGCTGGGTGTGATCTGTTGTCATTCCTCGATGCCTACTCCGGCTACCACCAGATCTTCATGACAAGAGAAGACGAAGAGAAAACGGCATTCATCACCCCATGTGGTACGTATTGTTTCATACGGATGCCTTTCGGGTTGAAGAGTGCTGGTTCAACGTTTGCAAGGGCGGTCCAGATTGGTTTTGAACCCTAGCTCCATAGAAATATGGAAGCTTATATGGATGATATAGTGGTCAAAACCAAGAACAGGGCAACCCTCATATCGGATTTATAAGAAACATTTGCAAACCTACGCAAGATCAATCTCAAGCTGAACCCTGAGAAGTGCTTCTTCGGCGTCCCGTACGGCAAGCTTCTCGGGTTCTTTGTGTCGCAGCGCGGGATAGAGGCCAATCCGGACAAGATCAAAGCTATAGAGCAGATTGAAGCACCCAAGTGAGTCAAGGATGTGCGTCGGCTTGCTGGTTGCCGCCATCAGCAGGTTCATTTCCAAGTCCGCCGAGCGCGCCCTTCCCTTTTTCAAGATTTTGAAAAAGGCGGGCCCGATGGAGTGGACACCAGAAGCCGAAGCAGCATTGCAAGATTTGAAGAGGTACCTCTCCTCCGCGCCAATACTAGTTGCGCCTAGGCCACGGGAACCGTTGCTGCTATACTTGGCGGCAATGAACCAGGTGGTCAGCGCCGCACTAGTGGCGCAGAGAGAAATTGATGACGAGGTAATGGCAGCGATAGAGCCCGATGCCACCGATGCAGAGACAACACAACCAGTTGGAGTGCCACCGAAGAAAAAAATGATGCAGCACGTTGTCTACTTTGTTAGTTCCCTCCTGCAGGGGGCTAGATCAAGGTACTCCGGTGTGCAGAAACTGCTCTTCGGCCTTCTTATGGCCTCGAGGAAGCTGTGTCACTACTTCCAGGCGCACGAAATCACTGTCATCACTCGCCTCCCTCTACAACGGATATTGCACAATCCAGACGCAACGGGAAGAATCGTAGAGTGGGCACTGGAACTGTCCAGCTTTGGCTTCAAGTTTGAGTGTACCTCGATGATTCAAAGCCGAGTCCTGGAGGAGTTCATTGCAGAATGGACCGCGATGCCTGACGAAGAAGCCCAAGAGACTGCTCTCCTAGGCAAGGAGGCAAGTTGCGACTAGATCATGTACTTTGATGGAGCTTTCTCCTTACAGGGCACCGGGGCTGGCGTACTGCTTGTCGTGCCCACCGAAGAGCACCTCATGTACGTGATCCAGATGCACTTCCCCAGGGAGGTGTCAACAAACAATACGGCTGAGTACGAAGGGCTGCTTGCCGGTCTTAGGATCGCGGCGGACCTCGGAATCAAGAAACTCGTTGTCAAAGGCGACTCGCAACTTGTCATCAAGCAAGTCAACAAGGATTACCAGAGCCCGTTGATGAAGGCCTACGTCGATGAAGTGAGAAAGCTGGAGGAGCATTTTGACGGTATACAGGAAAAATACATTCCCCGAGCAGAGAATGACATCGCCAATTACCTGTCAAAACGCACAGCCCTCAAGCTACCTGTGGAACCAGGTACCTTTGTGCTTTGGCTAACTCAGCCATCCGTTGATCCATCAACAGAACAGAACAAGAGGAGAAAATCAGGGCCCGGCGAGTACTTTCCCGCCGAGCTCCCCGAAGCCGCCAGCAAGGATGTTGCCGGAGACACTGGGCCCGCCACAGGACGGCTAGCTCCGACGGAGCATCAAGCTCTTGCCGTGGAGACAGCCGCTCCTATACCGGAGGAAATGCCTTTAGTCTTCGCCGTCGAGCCCCAGGCTCCATCGTGGGCACATCATACCGTCCGATTCCTCCAAACAGGGGAACTTCCTGAGGAGCAGGAAGAAGCGGAAAAAGTAGCCTGTCGCTCTACTATGTACCAGTTCGTCGATGACGTCCTATACAGAAAGAGGCTGAACGGTGTGAAATTGAAGTGTATCCCTTGAGAGGAAGGACTGGGCTATTTCGAGGGCCCTTGCCGGCAAAGCGTTTCGGCAAGGCTTCTTCTGGCCCACCGCCCTCCAGGATGCAACGACACTAGTCACCAGGTGTGAAGCGTGTCAGTTCCATTCAAAGAAGCTTCATCAGCTAGCTCAAGCCCATCAATCCATTCCTCTCTCCTGGCCTTTCTCGGTCTGGGGGCTCGACATACTGGGCCCTTTCCCCCGCGCTGTCGAGGGCTTTGAGTACTTGTACGTTGCAATCGACAAGTTCACAAAGTGGCCAGAAGTGGAAGTAGTGAGGAAGGTCACAGCACAGTCAGCCGTCAAGTTCTTCAAAGGACTGGTGTGCCATTTTGGTGTACCCAATAGGGTGATCACCGACAACGACACGCAGTTCACAAGCCAACCTTCATGCAATATATTCAAGACCTCGGCAGCAAGGTCTGTTTCGCTTCCGTTGCTCACCCACGAAGCAATGGTCAAGCTGAGAGGGCAAATGCTGAAGTACTGCGAGGCCTAAGGACAAAGACCTTTGACAGACTGCACAAGAGTGGAAGACGCTGGATTGATGAATTGCTGGCGGTTCTTTGGTCAATCAGAACGACACCAAATCGAGCCACCGGCCAGACACCCTTTGCCCTGGTATACGGGGCAGAAGCAGTTCTCCACACGGAACTCATATACGGGTCACCTCGAGTACTCGCTTATAACGAGCTTGAGCAAGAGCAATTGCGGCAAGATGACGCGACGCTCCTTGAGGAAGATCGTCTTCGGGCGGCTGTGAGAGCAGCGCGCTACCAGCAAGCCTTGCGCCGCTACCATAGCCGCAAGGTTCATGCCCGAAGCTTTGAGGAAGGCGACCTTGTTCTTTGGCGCGTTCAATCGGCCAAGAATTCCAACAAGTTGACGCCAAAGTGGGAAGGCCCTTATCAGGTAATACGAGTCACCAGGCCCAGCGCAGTCCGCCTGGAGACCGAAGATGCCATTCCGGTGAGTAATTCCTGGAACATTGAGCATCTTCGCAAGTTTTACCCGTGAGGCGCGGCTTGCCGGGCCCCCTGGCAAGCCACCTTTTGTACGAGCCTTGCCGATGACGCATGTAACCCTTTGTACAAAGCCAGGCGCAGACCCTGAGCATAAATAAATGAAGCGTTGGCGCCCTAAGTAATAGCATGCATGCTAGGTAGAGTCTCGTCCTTGGTTAGGGTTGATAGTGCTTAGCGGTGACTAACCCCTAGCTTAGAGGTCGAGTGTGCGTCTCTTTATCTTTCTTTTGTCTTCTTTGGTTCACAGGACACACAGATATCCTTGCCGAACCACTTGGGGAGAAAAAAAGGAACAGACCAGCATGTAGGCCCCGGCAAGCCAGTATTGCCGGGGGCTGCAAGAGCAAAGATTCACCCACGGCAAACCAGGGTTGCCCGGGGCTGCAGCTTCAGATAAGTTCTTCATCCCTTATCATGCATTCCATTATGGACTGAGGTATGTGAAACCTCGTTTTTCCTTAAGCTACCGTGCTCCCCTAACACTAGGCCCTAGGGCTCGTTCTTGGGACCAAGTTTGGTCGTAGTCATGACAGCGAAAGGATGAAACAAGGAGCCTGAACCCGCCTCATCCCTGCCTCCGCCAAAGGCATGAGAAAGGTCGAGCAAAGTGGGGAGACGGCAAGGCCTGTTGCCGGGCGAGAAAATGTTTATCTTAGAGATATCAAGGATTTACTCCTTGTCGTGGGTTCCACCCGCAAACAAATGACCCGGCAAGCATCCCTTTTTCATTAAAAACATTCCACTCAGGTACAGTCCGTAGGGAATGAAAAACATGAATTAAGGGATTAAAAGTTTTAAATTCAACAAAGGCCCAAAGGCTTACAAACTAAAAAGAGATAAGGTGCCAGTAATCCCTTTCTTGTCCCTCTCCTCAGGAGGCAGGTCAAGGAGGCGAGAAGGGCAAACGGAGCACCTAGGCGAGCTACGGGTGGCAGAAGACGCAGAGAGAACATCTTGGTGGCCGTCCAAAGGATGGATGGTGATGGCAGCGCCGGAAGCAGAGATCGAAGACAAGGCGGCAGGACGACAGCACGTGTCAAAGGCATCGGTGCCCGCGTACTCCGACTTGACGGCCTTGCCGCCCGCCCTCTTCCTCTTCCGCAGCCTCCCAACGCCAGCTGCCCAAGGAGACGACCCCGAGAAGTTCAAGGAGCCGGCGACACGGATGATGGGGTCGCCGGTGCCGCACGGAGCGGCACCCGACACCTAGTCGGACCCGTCATCCTGCCGCCTACCGCCCTCGTCGTCGCTGCCGTTGTCCTCCTCATCACTCCCGCCCGAGGAGGAGTCTTCGCTATTAGAAGAGCTCTCCACGAAGCACCTTGTACGAGTCCCAAAGTGCCCGAAGACCTTGACAGAGAGAAGGCCACCCTCCATTAGCTTAAAATGGAGAGTGAGCCCCTCCGTCAAGCTGTGGATATGAGCAAACGTCTTCCATCCCCGACGAAGATACATCACGTGAGGAGCGGGGAAGTCAACGCGGACCCGCGTGCCACTGATCCCGTAGCCCCTGATGTGCAGCTGCAATGACTCCGGTGGATCCAGCTCCATCTCCCGCGCAAATGGAGTCGGGAGACGAAGGCGATGGCGCGGCGGCCGGTGCAGCCTGACGAAGAACTCACAAGGGTCATCCCCAACATGGCCCTCCATTGGAGGAGGAGCTGCTGGCGGAGGCGAGGCCGGCGCACCACCCCGTCCTCCTCTTCCCCGAGCGCCCCGGCCTCGCCCACGGCCTCGCCCCCTCCCCCTTCCCCTCGCGGCCGGCCCTGCCACCGCAGGAACAGGAGAAGGAGGGATGCGTTGTCGAGCGGCGACCCTCGCCGCCACCGTTGAAGGACCGGCATTTCCTCTCTCCATGATGAATGGAAGAGAGGAGCAGAAGCTGAAGGAGGAAGGAGATGGAAGAATGCGGGACACCATCCCCCCCTCCCGCTCTTTATAAAGGAACGGGGTTGGGGCTCGGCCGCCCCGCTCAGCCAATCAAAACACATAAGGCGCATGGAGCCAGGACCGAACCACTGCCCCAACCAGCAACGGCCCGGTTTTCCGCCTCCGCCGTTTGCCACCCCAATCGCATAGGAGGCACGTGGCGGACGTGCAAAACCGAGGGGATGGGTGAGGCAACCTCTCCCCACCCCGTGATCGTGGGGAATGGATGCCTTGAGGACTGCGCCTCGGCCCCATTCAGTAAATGGGTCGCGCCTCCACGCCTCCCTCCGTTTATGGGGAAGACGCGAACCGCCCCTTTACTACGACGTGACACATGCGTGTAGAGACCAACCCCACGCATGCCACCCACGTCACACGCACCTCCCCACGCCGCGCCATGCGCGGGAGTCGTGGGAAGCGCAACGCGTGAAAAATCTTACCGCGGTAAAAAACCGCCCCGCCTGCCCGCGCACCGTTTTTGGGCCTAGCCCAACAACGCGTTGCGCTTATGTGTGGGCCAGGCCCGAGGGCTCCTGTCGGTGTACAAAAAGAGGGGTAGACTTTTTTGTACCCCTATAACTGTGCACGGACAGTCTGAGCCATGGGCACCACAACACCAAGCAAGGCAAGGGAGGTGAGCCAAGGTAAGACCGAAGAGCAAAAGGGACGAAGCGGACTCCCCCGGCAAGATCCTTGCCGGGAGACAGCTTTGGCAACCCCGGCAAGACCCTTGCCGTGGCGACTCGCCCCACGCCTATGGAGAAAATTACCCTTGAGTCAACTACCCCCAAGGGGCAAGGATTCGGGAGACATCCCCGTGGTGGCATGCAGATCTTTGTGAAGACATTCAAGATCGGATACGCACTAAGAAGACGACGACCTTTGGCGAGATACCAGCCAGGGAAGACCACGAGACCCCCGGCAAGCGCCTTGCCGGGGATGACAGCAGGCGCCTCGGCAAGACCCTTGCCGGGGCCCCGGCAAGGCCCTTGCCGAGGACATCCGCAGGGCCACCATCAGGCCCACGCCGACTAAACCTCCACCACCGTACGCATGCGGCTGCCGACCCAACCAGCTGGGCAGGCACCTACGTGGCGGCATGCAGATCTTCGTGAAAACCCTCCACTGCGCCACCTCAGCTGCCTGCCTACCTACATGGCATCACAGGCATCGCTGGCCAGGGCGCGTGTCGACACAAGAAGGAGCGGCGACGGACGAGAAAGGTTTCTCCCCCGTCCCTGATAAAGCAAGGACACCTAAGCAAGATGCATTAAATGCGCCTTGTCATGTAATGCGAGGGATAACCTCGCATCACTGTACCCTTTCCACCTCCTGCGTGCCACTGTGGCAACCCCTTTCTCTATAAAAGGAGGCCCGAGGCGACCAGGAGGAGGATTCGGCTTTTCTTGAGCTCCTAATGCCCCAGAGCTAGCTCAAGAACAGGAATATACATCCACCAAAGCAGGAGTAGGGTTTTACGCATCCTCGCGGCCCAAACCTGGGTAAACAAACTGTGTACTATCTGTTTGATCCGCTCTTCTCACGACCCCGCGCCTCGCTAACCATAGTAGGGATTCTTGTGATCCCATAGGTGTCGTCCCCACCGACAATCAGTATGTACTTCATCTGACTACCATACCATGTTTTTTTTACATTGAAGTGATGTTCTAGTGCTCTGTTGCAATGCCATCTTATTTTCCCAATCATACACGTGTATGTTGCCTTAGTTATTTCTGTACGTATTCCGCTAGTATATAGTTTTACATTCAACTAGTGTTTTTTTTGCTGTGTTGTCCTGTCGTATCCCTAGCTCTTACACCATACTCCCTCTGTCTGGATTACATGTTGCCGAAATGAATAAAAAAGGATGTATCTAGAACTGAAATACGCCTAGACCCATCCATTTTTTCCGGATGGAGGGAATACATGTCAATATGTCATGCCTTTCTATTCTTCAGTACCTATTCCATCTCTCTAATGCCGCATGTTTTATAATTAAAGCACCATTCTTCTATACAAGGCATGCAAGGGGAA
This sequence comes from Triticum urartu, assembly GCF_003073215.2. Lineage (NCBI taxonomy): Eukaryota > Viridiplantae > Streptophyta > Magnoliopsida > Poales > Poaceae > Triticum > Triticum urartu. The sequence continues at coordinate 243,324,060 of NC_053024.1, read as the reverse complement.
GACGACTATGTTAGAATCTGAAGGGTTACAAACAAGGCCTTTGCAAAAGATCCAAACGCCAGGAGATAATAAACCAACTCCAATTTTTATAGATACTGCTCCAGCACAGAGAAACCCAACTCCTACTGATAATAAGCAGATTCCAGTGGCTAAAGAACTAGTCCGCTCCAGTCCAGCAAAAATATGTCAACTCAATTCTAAGAAGTGTGTGCATATCCTTGCATCATGAAATTTTATGGCATGTTGATCATATTTTCTACATGTTTCTTACCCATCTCTCTTTTAGAAAATAAGCTTAACAGATAGAAGATTTTCTGCAATGGTATCGTTTATGAGGAAAGATTCTTGCAGGAATTCTCTGCGCTCCAATGTAGATGTAAGTACCTGTTGTATATCACTATATTTTTACATCAGCATGCATTTTATTAATCAGCGTGAATCCAACCTTTATCTGATCTAAATTTAGTTGTAGCAAAATGTATGATTAAAGGCCACAATGTTGATTTTTGCAAGGAAAACTGCCTGGTAGTTTTGCATCCTGAGCTGCATGAGTGTACTATCTCATATCAGTGGGTTTGAATACTTTGGTTCTGCAGTGGGTTTTTCAGTGTTTTTTTACTGTGTTGTCCTGTCGTATCCGTAGCTCTTACATCATACTCCCTCCGTCCGGATTAAATGTCGCAAAAATGTATAAAACTGGATGTATCTAGAACTGAAATACACCTAGACCCATCCATTTATTTCCGGATGGAGTGAATACATGTCAATATGTCATGCCTTTCTATTCTTCAGTACCTATTCCATCTCTGCTGTAGCATGTTTTATAACTGAATCACCATTCTTCTATATAAGGCATGCAAGGGGAAGACGGCTATGTTAGAATCTGAAGGGTTACAAACCAGGTGTTTGCAAAAGATCCAAATGCCAGGAGATAATAAACCAACTCCATTTTTCATAGATACTGCTCCAGCACAGAGAAACCCAACTCCCACTGATAATAAGCAGATTCTAGTGGCCAAAGAACTAGTCCGCTCCAGTCCAGCAAAAGAATGTCAACTCCATTCTAAGAAGCGTGTGCGTATCCTCGCATCATGAAATTTTATAGCATTCTGATCATATTTTCTACATGTTTCTTACTCGTCTCTCTTTTAGAAAATAAGGTTAAACGATACAAGACTTCCTCCATTGGGATCGTATTCGAGGAAAATATCTTGCGGGAATTCTCTGTGCTCCAGTGCTAATGTAAGTACCTGTTGTATATCACTATATTTTTACACCAGCATGTATTTTGTTAATCGGCGTGAATCTAACCTTTATCTGATCTAAAATTAGTTGTAGCAAAATGTTAAAGGCGCCAATGTTGATTTTTGTAAGGAAAACTGCCTGGTAGTTTTGCGTACTGAGCTGCATGAATGTGTTATCTCATATCATGCACATTACTGAATTGTAGTGCTTCTCTGGTTGCCCATTCATTCATTGTGTCAAATGTGCTTTCGTATTACCTTACCTGGCTGATGATAGCTGTGCCATATTGTGTTAATTTGGTGTAGGCTAGTTGCCCAAATGTTCGTTGTGTCAATGTTGCTTTCCTATTATCTGACTTGGCCAATGATAGCAATGCTAGTGTGTTAATTTTGTGCAGGCTGCTGAAGATAAGAAGACAAACTCTGAAAACAGCTAGGCAACCCCATTGTTTCTTTCCAGTAAATCTAGGCCAAGTAATATGGCAATAACTCATGATTAATCCGTTTAGTTCCCGTCCTAATTTATGTTATGATGCAGTGGTCAAGACACTCTCCACTATAAATAATACAAGCTGTCGGCGTTCTAGGAACAGGGGTCCCCAGACTTGCCTGCTTGCGGCTTGTGGCGTGGCTCAAGTGGGGGCCCAGCGCGGCCCATCTTCATCAAGTCAAGCTCAAGACCCTTGCGAGGGGCCAAGCCTCGGGGGAGGACGACCGGAAGCTTCCTCATAGGCAGCCTCATCAGGCAGGCTCGCGAGGAGGCGGAGAGATCAAGGCAGGGATACCTCACGAGGAGCCCGTGACGCAAGCCATGACGATCGAGACCAGGCGGGCGCCGGCCTATGCAGTGTCCTTGTTTCCCCTTTGGTGCAAAGGGGGCAAGCACAGGCCAAGCCACCGGGCAAAGGTTACCATTCCGGTGCAACAAGACCAAGACCAGCAGAGCGGCAGGACGGAGGTCACCGTGGAGCCCAAGACGGCGTCATCACCAGTGCTTTTGGCAGCCGAAGACCACCTTTGGTCAGGATAACTTGTACTAGATGTTCCCCTTCAAAATGGCCAATTGTTGGCACCCTTCCCGCTCATTATTTGGGGAAAGCCCAGGGCCTCTATAAATAGAGCTAGCCATCGCAAGCAGAGGGACACCCAGAGAGAGAGAGAAACCCCGGAAGGACATCGAGAGAGAGGGACATCTAGAAATCTGATAGAACGCTAGCAGAGAGAGAAAGAGGCGACTAAACTCACCCCAGCTGTTCATCGGACCAGCTCAAGAACACCTTTCGTGAGGCTGTTCTTCCCTTGTACTGTTCACCATCAGCCTCCGAGGCAATCCACCACACCACACACTAGAGTAGGGTATTACACCACAACGGTGGCCCGAACCAGTATAAACCTTGTGTCCCTTGTGTTGTTCGTTGTTTTCCAGCTCAAATCACGCGAGGAGATTGGACGTAGATCGGTAGGGAGAGATCTCCGCGTGCACCCCAGTGTTCGAACCTCAAGGGTCTGCCGAAACCCGAAATTCGATATTTGGCGCGCCAGGTAGGGGTGCGCCGGAATCCTTCCTCCTCCGCATCATGTTCCGTCGCCTCGCCGTTCAGATGTCAAGTGACCCGTCTGGCAACGCCGACCACTGGGCAGCGTGGCCCGCCCACGCCGTGTCACCGGCCCAGAGCGACCTCAACCTTGCGCCTCAGGCAGCCTGCGCTCCGCAGGGCGCTGCAGGGCGCGGGAGACGCGGCCAGACGCCACCTGCCCTCACACCACGATAGGTGCAGGCCGCAGCAAGGGCCTCAAACCACGCCGCGGCCACGGCGCCGTACACCCGACAGGAGAAAGCAAACTCCAGGGCCGCGCTCACGGTGGCCCGAGAACTGCTACGGTGTCGGCTGCTGGAGGGCGGCCGCGACGTATTGCTAGAGTGAGTCGCCGAGCTCCTGGACGCCACCGCCTCAGGGACACCTCCTTTCTGCGTCCGGCTGCCACCCTAGACCCAAGGCGGGCCGTATGGCGGCGTCGTGCGCGCGCATGCAACTTCCGGCGGACTCCAGGGCCCATTCAGCGTCAACACCCCCACCGGCACCGGGCGACAAGTCGCGCCGGTCTCTTCTCAGGCCCGCGAAGGGGTGCCCGCCGTGGCCTTCAGCTTCGGTGGACCGCCGCGCCATCACCCCCAAGACAGCGCTCCAAGTCAGGCTGCGTGGCATGCGGGGCGCTACAGCAAGGCGCACGGGGCGGTGGATCAGGGGTGCACACTGGAAGAAGATCATGGCTCATTCCTCGGGCCAGGCTGGGGCGAGGAGACGCCAGGAGCTGAGCTCTTTCAGGAACCACAAGAGAGCCTCGACGGCCGCACCGGCGGCGGCAATTATCGGGTACCACTCATCCCTCAGGAGCAAGCTTATGCTAACCATGGGTCGCATGAGATACGAGTCGCCGTAGCAGGTGGCTGCCTCAATTCTGCAGCCTCATACCCCTCAGGAGGAGGGCGCAGCGGGCTGCAGGGGAGGGGCCGAGATTCGGGTTCATCACCGTGGCGGTCAGAGCAAGGTGTTGTCAGGAGATAGGCCCCCTATCTGGGAGGTGCCCCAAGGCCTGCCCCCGGCAGGGGACCCGTGGTCGTCGGGGGAACCGCCGGTGACCACTCTGCCCCATTGGCGTCGTCCTAGTTTCCGGTCGCCGTCGATGGCGGCAGAGTCAGGCGCAAGGCGGGGCCCTCATCTGGTGATATGAAGCAAGGCCGGTACCTGTGAAGAAGGCCCAGTGCCTATGAAGCTCGCCGCCCATGACACTCTCACGCAATAATGAGTGGGGCCGTACATGCCCTGGAGTCTCCGGAGAGCCGCCCTCGGGCCCCAGGTGCTCCCGCCCACGCCCAGTGGCAGCACTTAGCTCCGCGCTGGTGAGAAGACATCGAAGACTAGACTAGGTGCCGGACGCGGCCTTTTGCTTTTGCCGTTCCTTGTTGACAAGTTCTTCGATTTGGATTTAAGTTGGATTTGAGCTCGATGATTGCGTGTGTTTGGGGGAAGGGGTGTTTAGTCTCGTTTGAGCAATCTCTCGCGTTCTGGTTTTGGCTTTGCGTCCAAAGTTAGCATCGGCTGCCCCCCCCCCTCACGAGCCCCTTGCGAGCCGGGCCGGGCTTGGCACGTTTACAACCAGGACCGCTGTTACCGCACCCTTTCCGGAGGTTTTCGTCGCGGAATCTACAAGTTAATCAGAAGACACCCGAGGTGCAGCGGCCACCGCAAGCCCGCTCGGGACTCATCGGGGTCGGAAGGTACACAAGTCAGCTGACCCATCACCGGGCCAGCGACTAAGTACACACGCAACATTATGCTTACCAGGGTACTAATTGCAAAACCTTTACATGAGGGGCTTCCCCTCCCAAAATGCTCTTACATCCTTCAGGGCCAAGCGCGAACCTTCTTCGTGTAGGTTAAATAGCAGTGACATGCGGTCTGTCGGACATATCACTCACTGCGTCTTCTTGGGCATCCTCAGAGGCATCACTGGCATTGTCGACATTGCCGCCGCCGCCAGCATCTCCATCAGCGCCAGGCTCGTCCACAACGCCGCCTTCATTGGCGCCTACGACCACGCCGTCGTCATCAGACGCAAAGGCCCTGACGAGGTCGTCCATGTTGTCCTCCACCCACCGCGCCAGGTCGCCCTGGACGGCAATGGGCACGGGTGCGATGGTAGTGTCAAAGTCGAAGTGGGGGTCCTTGTCCTGCAGATGGCTGAAGACGTGGGAGAAGGCACGCCCGAGCAAGGCTCGGCTCCTCTCTTCGACAAGCCAATGGGACCTCTCGGATCGGTTCTCTAGAAACATCACCACATAGGTGAAAAATTGGAGGTTGCCGGCGTAGTTGACCTCGTGCGGCTCCTTAGCGGCAGCCTCGCAGATATATCCCAAAGCTGTGTTGGCCCTTTCTCAGAGCGTTTGTATCATGGGGGCATGCACATGCTCCAGAACCCGCCGCCGACGGATCTCGTCCTCATTCCGCTGCGCGACGGCCTCGGCATCATCAAGCCTCTGTTGGAGAAGAAGCTGCTCGGGTCGGGAAGAGGACAACTCCACCTGCGTCGTGCTGATGGCGGCTGCAGAGGAGTCCGCACGCCGCGTCACTTCGGTCAGTTTGGCCCTGAGGGGTGCGGTCCTACCCTCAGCCTCGGCCTTGATCAGCCCCAACCTCGTCTCGTATTCGCGCTCGAAGGCCGAGCAAGCTTCCGCCACGCGGCGATCGACTTCTTCCTGGGCCCGGGCTTCACGCGCGACAACATCATCCTCCGTCCAGGCCACCAGGCGCTCCCTCGTCTCCAACCGCTCAAGGTCAAGGTTACGCTCAGCGGCCTCCAGCTTCAGCGCCTCCTCGCGCTTCAGAAGCTCCGCCCAGTCAACAGAGGCCACCCCCGTCGACTCAAGGGCTGCCTGCCACAGTTTCACTTGCTGCTCCAGGGAGTTGCTCCAGGCTTGGAGCTCCCATGCGCGCTCCTCCGCATCCTTGCGCCATCGGTCTGCCTCCCGAGCCTCCTCAACGGCCTTGGAGCAGGCCTCCTGCGAAGCTGCCAGCGACGCTTCAGCCTTCGCGTTTTCGAGATCACGTTGGTGACGCGCGAGGGCGATGGCTACCTTTAGTTTGCGCCTCTCCTCATCAAGGCGCAAGCCTTCGGCCTCGAGGCGCGCATCCTCTTTAACAAGCTCTGCCTCAATCAGGCTCACGGCATCCGCCGCCCTCTGGAGGAACTCTTCGCGAAGGGCGCGTTGCTCCCGGACGCGCCTGAGCACGTCATCCGCATCACCCTCTTCCACCGGAGCATGCGGAGGGCCTCAAGGTGGCAAGCCCCCTCCTGGCGTGGAGCTTGGGGTTGGCGCCCTAGCCATCGTCGAACGGACCTCTCTGCGAATCCGGCCTGGCATCGGTCCACCCACAGAGGAGGAGCCAAAGACAGACTTCAGCCATTCACCATCTATGATCAGAGGAGGAACGCGGGGCAAGTCGGATGTGCCCCAGGAGGACTCATGAAGAAAGGACAGCGGGCACGCAGGCTCGAGGTGCCCTATGGAACGGACCACTCCACCAACTGGTCTGGCAGCAGGGGTACCGCTCGAGCTCGGCGAGCCTAGGGCCAGCGGAGAAGGCGAAGCTTGGGGGGATGGCTCCCGGGCTGGCTCAGCGGGTTCCGCAGGGCAGGGCCTGAAAGGGCCACGATCAGTCGCAGGGATAGCAAAGTAAACGAGAAAGGAAAGAAGAAGACTTACTCGTCCATGGCAAAGTACTTCCCGCGCTTCAACAAACGGCAAGGGCGGTCGTTGCCACCCAAGGCCTCCTTCCTCTTGTGGAGGGCCTCGAAGTCTACGCGGAACCGACCTAAGCGCTCGGCGCAGGGGTCGGCCTCTGGTGCAGAAAAAGCGACAAGATGATCAACATTGGAAGAGTCAGCCTGGGGGGCATCGTCAGGCATCGCCTCACGAGGAACGGCTGGGGGCTCGGAAGCCCCGGCCTGAGGAACCATAGGTCGCGACTCTGCACCTGTCGCCGCTCCAGGGCGGGCCTCGGGAGACACCTCCTTCGAGGCTTCTCACGGTATCAACACCTCGACATCGGGCGCCTCAACTCTCGCCGGTTCTCGTCTCCCCGCCCTGTCGCCCGAGGAAGGACCGTTGTGGACGGCAGGAGAAGCAACCACGACGGCTGGGTTCTCGCGGGGCCCCGTGAAGCCAGCCGGGCGCAGTCCCCACTCGTTGAAGCCGGGCATCTGCCTCACAAAATCGGCCCTGCCGGAGCAAAGATACAAGAGGACACCATTACTCCGAAGGCTGCCTGGGGAAGGATCACCAGTCAAGACCCTGAGCACCGTCCGCAGCACTTCAGGCGCCAGGTCCTCCTCTTGAAGCCGCATGCGGTCTCTATGCCCCGCAAAGTCCCACATCCGGCGAGAGTGGCGCTGAACAGGAGAAATGCGACATTGGATGAACTCCTTCACCACCTTGGGCGCTGTCACATTGAGCGCCCTCAAACTTTGGAAGCGGCGCCAGGCGAAGGCGAGCCGGGGGCTCGTGAGCACCTCATGATCCCAACCCGCATGGGGAACAGCAGGCGAGGTCGAGTGGGAGAGCAGAGGATTGGGCACTCCGACATCCACGTACAGCCACCGCTCTCTAAACCTGGCCTCAGGAGAAGGAAGGCTGAAGTCGATCCCTGAAGCGGCCGTCTCTGGCATGGCAAAGAAGCTCACGCACTCTGAGCACTGAGTGGGGTCGCTCAGGCGCAAGGAAAAGAAGTGGCGCAGTAGGGCAACGGAGGGAGGAATGCCTATCATCGCCTCGCAAACAAAAGCAAAGACAGCCAGAAGGGTAATGTACTCCGGCCCAAGGTGCATCATACGGATCTGATAATGGGAGAGCACCGCATTGAAGAAGGCGGAAAAGCGGGGAACCAGACCCGCCCATAGGGCATCGGCGAAGAATCGGACCTCCGTGACGATCATATCAAGGGAGGCATGGGACGCAGGCCAGGCCTGGTCCTGCCGCACTCGTTGAAGATAGTTGCAAGGGCGGAGCGGACCTTGTCCAAAGATTCTGGATTGAGTATGATCGACAGGCCAATGGCGGGTGTTGCCGCTGGAGGTGTGCGGGGCGAAGGCACGGGCTTCTTTCCCCTTCCTTTCTTCGTCGGTGCCATAGCGGTGAAGAGGAGGAAGAACTCGAGCCAGATTGGCGGCGGAGGCTGGAGCTCAAAGAAGAAGGAAAGGTCCGCTTAGCCGGGCGCGCTAAGGGTCCGCTTAGCCGGGCGCGTAACAAGGTGACGTGGGGAAGCGCATACGCCCACGTCCAATCAATCGCCACACGGCGCCCAAGGCTGCAGGCTATTGGGGCTTGCGGTGCTTCGCGCTTGCCCCTTCACTTCCCTGCTAGGCCAAGCCCGGGCGCGCCTTGGGCCCAGGGGCTACTGTGGGCGTTCTAGCAACGGGGGTCCCCAGACTTGCCTGCCTGCGGCCTACGGCGTGGCTCAAGTGGGGGCCCAGCGCGGCCCATCTTCATCAACTCAAGCTCAAGACACTCGCGAGGGGCCAAGCCTCACGGGGCGGACAACTGGAAGCTTCCTCAGAGGCAGCCTCATCAGGCAGGCTCATGAGGAGGCGGAGAGATCAAGGCAGGGATACCTCACGAGGAGCCCGTGACGCAAGCCATGACGATCGAGACCAGGCGGGTGCCAGCCTGCGCAGTGTCCTTGTTTCCCCTTTGGTGCAAAGGGGGCAAGCACAGGCCAAGGCACCGGGCAAAGGTTACCATTCCGGTGCAATGAGACCAAGACCAGCATAGCGGCAGGACGGAGGTCACTGTGGAGCCCAAGACGGCGTCATCACTAGTGCTTTTGGCAGCCGAAGACCACCTTTGGTCAGGATAACTTGTACTAGATGTTCCCCTTCAAAATGGCCAATTATTGGCGCCCTTCCCGCTCATTATTTGGGGAGAGGCCCAGGGCCTCTATAAATAGAGCTAGCCATCACAAGCAGAGGGACACCCAGAGAGAGAGACACCCCGGAAGGACATCGAGAGAGAAGGACATCTAGAAATCTGATAGAACCCTAGCAGAGAGAGAAAGAGGCGACTGAACTCACCCCAGCAGTTCATCGCACCAGCTCAAGAACACCTCTCGTGAGGCTGTTCTTCCCTTGTACTGTTCACCATCGGCCTCCGAGGCAATCCACCACAGCACACACTTGAGTAGGGTATTACACCACAACGGTGGCCTGAACCAGTATAAACCTTGTGTCCCTTGTGTTGTTCGTTGTTTTCCAGCTCAAATCACGCGAGGAGATTGGACGTAGATCGGTAGGGGAGAGATCTCCGCGCGCACCCTAGTGTTCGAACCTCAAGGGTCTGCCAGAACCCGAAATCCGACACAAGCCTGCCAAAATCGCCATCTGAATCTGTTCAGTATCCTCTGTCTCGAATGCAACAGAATAAATGTATGTTTGTGGACCAATTAATGGCTGAAGCAATGATGGAAATGGTGGATGAATCAGAGGTGCAGAGTCGTGCAACACAACAACTGATCAATGTTTTCAGAGACAGTGTGGCAAAGCAACAAGAACTTGCCCACATGCTTATGGGCGTCATCTGTGCTGAGGTTGCAGATTGTGACGTTGTAGATGGTTAGGTTCTGCACATTTATTTGCACTGGCATCAATCTTTGATTGCCAAGTGGATGTAATTTCCTGTAATATATTCTGGATATGCAATGTTATTCCCTGTATGCCGTACCTTTGCTCGTCGTAATGGGCTCAAATTATCTAATTTGGCCTAAAGACATGAACGAACTTTAGTGGGCCCATTAAGTTAATGGGCCGTTACTAGGACGAAAGTTAATGGTCGGCCCTCTTACCTTCCGGGTCGTTAACAGGCCGACATTGCAGCGGGCAACAGTTGGCCCTAATTTATTTCACAGGCCGTTAATAGGTTGTTACTAAGTTTGGGCTACATATGGCCCAACTATACTGTAGGCCTTTAGCAGGCCGAAAGAGACAGCGGTTTGTGTTGGACCATGAAGAGCATGGGCCGCTAAGAGGACGAAAGTCAGGTCATATTGTAAATAGCCCAACTGTGTTGTGGGCCTTTAGCAGGCCGAAAGAGAAACCGGGCTGGTATTGGACCATGAAGGGCATGGGCCGTTAAGAGGCCAAAACTAAGGTCCGACTACAAATGGCCCAACTCATTTATGGTCCGTTGACAGGCCGAAAGGCACACAGGGCCAGGAATTGGCCCAACACTTAAATGGGTCGCTACAAAGCCAAAACTCAGGTTCGAGTACAATTGGCCCAACCAATTTATGGGCCGTCAACAGGCTGAAAGTGACACCGGGCCAGAAATGGGCCCAACACTTAAATGGGCCGCTAAAAGGCCGAAACTCAGGTCCGACTACAAATGGCCCATCAGATTTATGGGCCGTCAACAGGCTGAAAGGCACACCGGGCCGGAAATTAGCCCAACATTTAAATGGGTCGCTAAAAGGCCGAAAGGTGTACATCCTGAAAATTGGCCCATCCATTAAATGGACCGTTAACAGGCCGAAATCTCATCGGGTCGATATTGAGCCCAAATATATAGCGGGCTGTTAACGGGCTCGAACTGACGATGGGCTGCAATGGTGTCAAATCTTTAACGGGCCGAATTGGCACATCTCGTATGGGCCATGGGATTAAATGGATCTGACACAAGTAGGCCTTATATGGGCCGGCCTGCTAATTTTTACTGGGCCGGCCTTTTTCACCGGAATGGGCCACTATTGGGCCGTGCCACGTGTCGACCTATCATAGGCGCCTCCTGTCCAATGAGTGGATGACATCTGTCCCAACGATGAGCCGACACGTGTTTCCTCTAGCCAATGATGATTTTACACGTGGAAATCCCCATTGGTCAGGGCTGTTAACGGGTTATCAGATCCAAAACCCGACCCGACAGCTTAACGGCATTCCGTTATGGTGGATGCCACGTGTCGGTCACCCTTGATGAAAGCACTTCTGTGACGCGCGATTTATCGTCATGGAAGTGGACACTTCCGTGATGATAATTTTGGTAATGTCATGGAACACTTCTACGACAGCACAGGTATGACTATCTTGATTCTGTCATAAATTTGGCATGGATGTACATGCATGACAAAAAAGGCGACCTACTGTGACAAACACGTATCATCACGGAAGTGTATTTTTTTGTAGTGCCACCTCGCGCCAGAAGGACGTGAGGCGTGTGTTCGCCGCACGCCGGCACGCGCCCGTGCCACCTCCTGCCTGACTGCCTGCGTCCCCGATGCCCTGGGCGCCTCCAATGCTGCCACACAGACCCCCTGGCCCCTCTCTCACTCTCCCCGTGTCCGTCCCCCTCCTCCGCTCTCTCTGCGCAGCACCACCGAACGCCACCATCGCCGCCGCTCGCTGCTGCCGCGGCCACAGCGATCTCCTCGCCCCTCTGTCGTGTCCACCAGCACCTCCGTTGAGCTCCACCTCCCCAAGCCGAAGGAACCGAGCCCGGACGCCCTGCATCACCTCCATGCCATCGTCTTCAACCTCGGGTTGACCAAGATCGCCGTTGCCCGTACGTCGCCGTCAGGCTGCCCCCGAGCTCACCGTCTTCTTCATCTGACGTGAGCCCCTGCCTCTTTCCCCTCTCTCCCGTGCTCTTTTCCTCGACATAGCCGCCACTTTGCCGACGATCGAATCGCGCCGCCACCTGAGCCCCTCGCCGCCATGGCCACAGTCACCGTAGCCCCCAACCGAGCACACCCACGTGCTCACCGTACCTCGCAGAGGCGTAGGTGCTACGCCCGCATCGCCACGCCCACTGCAGCTTCGAACCCGACCTCGCCCGAACTCCGGCTGCCGCAGATGACCTTGCCGCGGTCGTCTTCGGCCACCCCAGCTCCCGCCGTCTGCTCCATCAGCTGCGCACGAGCAGTAGCTCTTCGTAGAGCCTCTCCACACCCAAAACCATCGCCTGTGGGCGATTTCCGAAGCCCTCCGCCATCTCTGGCCTCGCCGGCGACGAGCCGCGGGTCAACTCCGGTGGGGTTGACCCCGTTTGACTGGGGTTTGACCCCCTGAGTCTATGACATGGGGTTTAACCACTAACTAGCTCTGTTAACCACTGGGTCATTGACCAGTGGGCCCCACTGGTCAGGTTTAACCCGAACCACTTCATTGACCGCTGACGTTAGTGTGATGTCATGCTGACGCAGTAAATCATTTACTGGATTTTGTTTAATTCTAAATAAACAGAAAATCCAGAAAATGTTTTGAACTTCCAAAAATCATAGAAATTCAACCGTAGCTCAGAATGAAATAAGTTATATATGAAAAATGATCAGAAAAATATGAAGAATCTGTTTATGCCATGATCATGCATGTTGGAACAAGTTAACCTCACTGAATAGGAAAAATGATGATTAAGGCAATTTATGAAATAACATTTGGAGTTGGAATTTGATCTTGTTTGAGTTCCACTTCAATTAACTTGGCTAGATATTGCATTAGGTGAATTCAGTACCTTAACATGACATGTCATTCATGTGAATGTGCATTGCAGTGATTGTGTTCCTTCTTTGCTAGTCGGTGATTGTTCCCCATCAGTAGACGTATGTTCCGATGATGAGTCCGATGACACCGATGAAGAGCTATACTATCTTCAGAAGTGCCAGGCAAGCAAAACCGCCTTGTTCATTCCGACACAATCCCACTCTCTCGCACCTGATCTCTTTTACTACATTACGACAACAACGATTCAACTATTACATGCTGCAGTAGTTGAACCCCTTTCCTTTGCATGACTTGTCATTGCCACAGTAAATAGATGAAACCCACTAGCATGAAAAGGAGTTGTTTGAGCCCTGATGTGCCTACTCATTCATGCTTGTTGTTATGCCTGCTACTGCTTAGAGTTGGGTCAGGTCTGATTCATCGGGAATGAATTGGAACGTGGTGAACATGTCCTACCGTTGAGATCTAAGTGTGTGAAGATGATTTGGTAAAGGTAGCGGTGAGAGGCCATGTAGGAGTACATGGTGGGTTGTCTCATTGCAGCCGTCCTTAGGAACTGAGTTCTGTGTTTGTGATCCATGAATAGTTACTACCACACATTGGGTTCTGGTAACTCGGCCCCTCTCGGCTTATTAATCAACTCGATCTCTATCCAGGAGTTGCAACTAGTTTCTGGTGTTTGTAGGTAGTGTTAGTAGTCTACCAAGTGGCACCCGGTATAGGTGGGCTTGGGACAGACTAGGCACAGTGGCACGGTGTACCAAGTGGCACCCGGATGGTGGGCTTGGGAACCCTGCACACATTGTTTGGGGCCGTGAGCGACACCCCGGCCGGATCTCCTTGTGGATGGAACCTAAATAGGCGATAAACCTGGACGAGATACTTGTGTGGTTAGTTAGGTCGTGGCCGACTCCCTCGCCAGGCTTCCACTTGAAGGTTGCCGAGGTACACGACGTGTACATGGTGGTAAGTGGCGAGAGCGTGTGTGAAGAAGTACACCACTACAGGGTTATCATTATCTATTCGAATAGCCGGATTCCTCGGATATGGAAACTTGGACCCCTTGCATAGTTCATAGACAAGTGAAAGTGAATACTCTAAAATTCACAAGATAAGCGTGAGTGCTATGGATGGCGTTCTCGTAGGGAGACGGGAGCGGATCCATAGTGGAGTATTGATATGGTGAATATGTGGACTCGTGTGCGCCACCTCAAAAGAGTTACTTGCAATCGTAGTTCAGGATAGCCACCGAGTCAAAGCTGGCTTGCTGCAGTCAAACTCCACCACCCCTTTGTTGATACCGATGCATATGTAGATAGTTCTGATGTAACTCTTGCTGGGTACATTTGTACTCATGTTTTCTTATTTTATGTTTTGCAGAGAGACTTCAGTCTCGCTAGTAGTTCCACGTGGACTTCGACGTTTAGCTTGATACCTCAGCTACGATCATGTGCCCTCAGCAGGATCTGGTAGATAGTCAGGCTTCTCAGCCTTTTCCATTTGTAGATGTCTGTACTCAAACATGTTAAGCTTCCACATGTGCTTTGACTTGTATGCTCTGAATGTTGGGTCAGGAGATCCATGTTTGTATTATCTGGCTCTTCGGAGCCTAATGAATATATACTCTGAGTCGTAGAGTCTTGTTGTGATGCCATGTTGTATTGCACATATTAGGCATATTGTTTGTATGATTGAAATGCTTGGTATGTGTGGGATCCGACAACCTAGTTGTTTATCCTTGGTAGCCTCTCTTATGGGGAAATGTAGTCTTGTGCTTCCATGAGCCATAGTAGTCCTATACAGCCCACTTCATCAGAGTCCTGCTAGCCCAGCACTACTACTCCGGAACACTTGACTGGCCGGCATGTGATTCACTTCGTTGCTGTGTCTGTCCCTTCGGGGAAATGTCACGCGGTGACATTCGGAGTCCTGCCTAGCCTGCTACAGCCCGGTTCACGGGAGTCCTATTAGCCCAGTGCTACAGCTCGGATTCGCACGCTGCTGACCGACATGCTCGATGTTCATTCATGTATGCCTGTCCCCGTAAGTTAGTGCCACTTTGGGTTCATGACTAGTCATTTCGGCTCGAGTTCTCTGTCATATTGATGCTAGTGACACTATCATATACGTGAGCCAAAAGGCACAAACGGTCCCGGAAAGTGATATGAGGTGTTACCGACTAGATCGATGTGACTTGGAATCGGGGCCCTGACAAAAATATTTATCAAATTCCTCAACGACAACCCACTCACCCTCGCATTGCAAATGAAGTGCAAATTGAGAAAATCATCAGCAACATCAACATTCCAGGTCTTCTCACACGCTCAAGAGCTTCACATTTATCTAACTTTTGTGGGCACTTTGCTTTCGTCTCTTTCACAGAACCCAGTAAGGTAGATGAAGCATTTCTGGAGCCTGAGTGGATTCAAGCTATACAAGAGGAATTACATCAATTCGAGCTCAACAACATCAGAGAACTGGTCAAACGTCCAGATCCTCGCAAGCACAATATCATCGGCACAAAGTGGATCTACCGCAACAAGCAAGATGAAAATGGCCTTGTGGTGAGGAATAAGGCATGGCTTGTAGCGCAAGGCTACACACAGGTTGAAGGAATTGATTTCGATGAAACTTTTGCACCTATTGCTAGACTTGAAGCTATTCGCATATTACTTGCTTATGCTAACCATCATGATATCATCGTATATCAAATGGATGTGAAAAGTTCATTCCTCAATGGTAAGCTTGAGGAAGAAGTATATGTTGATCAACCCCCAGGTTTTGAAGATCCAAAGCATCATGACAAAGTCTTCAGACTCAATAAAGCACTCTATGGCCTCAAGCAGGCCCCACGGGCGTGGTGTGATACTTTGAAGGAATTCCTCATGAAGAAAGGCTTCAAACCCGGTTCACTTGACCCAACTCTTTTCACTAAATCTTATGATGGTGAATTGTTTGTGTGCCAAATATATGTTGATGATATTATCTTTCGCTGTACTGACCAACGTTATATTGATGAATTTGGTTATATGATGAGGGAGGAATATGAAATGTCTATGATGGGAGAATTGAAATTCTTCTTAGGCCTTCAAATTCGTCAACAACGCAATGTCATATTCATATCTCAGGAGAAATACCTCAAGGATGTACTGAGGAAATTCGGCATGCAAGATTGCAAAGGAGTATATCCCTATGCCCAACAATGGTCATCTATGCACTGATGAAAATGGTATTGACTTCGATCAAAAGGTATACCGCTCAATGATTGGTTCTTTATTGTACTTATGTGCATCTAGGCCAGATATTATGCTTAGTGTTTGCATGTGTGCCCGATTTCAAGCTACACTGAAGGAATCACACCATAAGGTTGTGAAGCATATTCTTCGATATCTAGCTCACACACCAACACTTGGATTGTGGTACCCCAAGGGCTCGGCTTTTGATCTCATTGGATTTCTGACTCTGAATATGCTGGTGATTGTGTTGACCGCAAGTCAACAGCTGGCACATGCCATTTCCTCGGACGATCCTTGGTCTGTTGGTCCTCGAAGAAACAGAACTGCGTATCACTGTCTACTGTTGAAGCTGAGTACATTGCTGTTGTTTCTTGTTGTGCTCAACTACTATGGATGAAGCAAACTCTCAAGGACTATGGCGTCAATGTGAAGAATGTGCCACTCTACTGTGACAATGAGAGTGCCATCAAGATTGCTCATAACCTAGTTCAGCAGTCGAAGACAAAGCACATTCAGATTCGTCATCATTTTCTTCGTGATCATGTGTTGAAGGGAGACATCTCTATTGAGCATGTGAAGATTGAAGAACAGCTAGCCGATATCTTCGCTAAGCCCTTGGATGAGAAGAGATTTAGCAAGTTGCGGTGTGAGATAAATATCCTAGAATCTTCGAATGTTCTTTGAAAAGGACACTCATCCTAACACTTATGCAAAATTGATGACTTAGATGTGCAACACATGAAAAACGTTTTTCTTCAATCAATGAAGAATAACACTCTAACTGTGAAGAAATTAATGAACAATTTGATTCTCACAACCCTACGACAATTGTACACGATGTCTGAAATCATCATTCTTATACGGTGGGTCAGGCCACCACAAAATGTTGAAAATCTTCAATTGAGTTTTTCCTCAGTTCTTTGAAATTCCTCACTTGTTTTTCAACTTGCATTATCTTCACCATTTCCGTCGTTTTTCTTCATTGGCTATATATATGTATATATATATGTATATATATCTCCCTAAGAATAAAGCACGGATTGAGTCTCCGGGTTCACCGTCGCGCACTTTTTACAAAAGAGACCCCGTAGTTTCTAATATTAAACTTGCACTCCTTTTTTAAAGTGGCTAATCTGAAAAACGTTTCGTTAAAACAACCAAACCTCCGCCTCCTCCCCTGCTCTCCCATCGTCCGCAGAAGCCCACCCAAGTCCTCGCTCGCTCGCCGAGATCCATGGCGGCCGCGGCGGCTGGGAGAGGACGCGCACGGGAGGAGAGTTCGGTGAGCTCTTGTGGACCTTCTGTCCATCGTGCGGGCCAGCAACCGCTGCCGCTGCCAGCAGCAGGAGGCGCGGGCGGAGATCCCCTTGTGGGGCCGACGCCGGCCGAGGAAGGCCCCGGCGGCGCCGCCGAACGAGAAGCCCGCGGCCGATGACGATAGTAGCGAGGGCGTTGCCAGCCCGGCCGAGGATGACGAGGCGGCGGCGACGGACGACGAGGCCAAGGCCGGCGCACAAGACAAGGTGAGCCGTCGAGCCACGAGATCTGCGCCCGCCTGCCTCCCTCCGCCAATTTGGCCCGCTTTGATTTTGATTTCTTGCTGCTCCTTGACGTGTTCGTCCTTCCCTCTGCCTCCGCTCAGTGGACGAGGTGGAGCTATAGGCCACCGAGGTTGCCTATG
Source organism: Triticum urartu (assembly GCF_003073215.2). Taxonomy (NCBI): domain Eukaryota; kingdom Viridiplantae; phylum Streptophyta; class Magnoliopsida; order Poales; family Poaceae; genus Triticum; species Triticum urartu. The sequence continues at coordinate 243,306,856 of NC_053024.1, read as the reverse complement.
TCGTGGGATGAGGAGGAGGATGGCGAATGGGAAGCACCGAAGATTGACAACCCCAACTCCCCAAGTGTGAAGAGGCACCTGGTTGTGGTGAATGGAAGAGTTCGATGGAGCAGAATCCTTCCTACAAAGGAAAGTGGCATGCGCCCCTGATTGACAACCCCAGCTACAAGGGAATCTGGAAGCCCCAAGATATCCCCAACCCTGAGTACTTTGAGCTTGACAAGCCTGACTTTGATCCAATTGCTGCTATTGGAATTGAGATCTGGACAATGCATGATGGCATCGTTTATGGCAATATTGTTTTTGCCGATGATTAGAAGGTAGCCACCTCTATCGTGGAGAAGACATGGAAGCCCAAGTTTGATGTTGAGAAGGAAAAAAGCAGATGGCTCAGTGGATCATCTAGCCTCCCACTTGGCAAGGTGCAGCGGCCCTCTTCTTGTTTTCTCTTTCCCAAGAGCACATCATGGATTATCATCAGGATTGAGCCGATGATCTAGATCGAGCAGGTCAAAGGAACTTGCCAGCAACACTCCTCTTTGATCTGGTATGTCGTTCATCTCGGGTGATTTCTACACTGGAAAATAACATGGAACATCAAAAACTGCATTTTGAAAAGGTTACTGCAAACTTGATTTTATTGATCCTGCATTTATGAAAATTTATGAATAGGACAATCGTTCGTGTTTTCTTCCAGATGTTCTAATGTATAAAACGATGCCATGATAGTTGGCATTCATGCTTCAAGTATGAGATCAGCTCAACCATCTCCAATAGTCTTCTTTCTTGCTATCCAAGACTTAAAAGAGCAGAAAATCTTTGAACAAGGGGTGGATGGGGGTACACGGTTTGGTCCCCTGTGCAGAATAAAACAGTTTTATGATACATAGGCTACAATTTTCAGAACTGAAACACAGGTAGGTTCCAGTTGTGATTCCGATGTACAACTCCGATTAGTATTTATTCCCACCGGCTGTATATACTGCTTATGAAATTTGTGGAATTTTGATCAAATTTGTGATGCATGGCCTGTCAGCTTATTCTCTGTTATCTATCTTGTTCATCTGTTAGCCCAGCTAAAATAATTCTGTTGTTTGTATTTGATTGAAAAATATCATGAGCTTACGAGTTGATTTCACATATTTATTTGACAAGCCCGGTTGTATTTGGCAACCTCTGGCTTAATTTTCAATTTGACAGGCCTATTGTTTAGTATGTCTGATATCCCACGCAATTTGTACAAGAACTAAAGGATTATTGTAATCTGCATGTGTGCATCCTCTGTAACTATCAGTCTATTATGATAACTGACAATAAATTATGATGGCATCCAAGGATTTGTACCATGACTATAATGCTTTGCCATCACCTTAGATTATGAGTTTGATATTTTAGGAAGCGTGTTACTTAGAACAACTTATTAAGGTTATCTGAAAACATAGATTACACAAAACCTGAGTTTTTGGATAGACAAGAGCAAGTTGATTATGATGTTATCTTTTCTGCATAGCATGGACGCCCTGCACTGCCCCCACCAGGATTGCGCTGCCTTGCCCTGCCCGATCGACGCCGGCTACGTCGCTACACTCCCCACAGCCAGGTAAGCGCCTAGGCCAAGTAACAAGTTATCACATCTTCGTGATCCAGTTAAATGTGCCAATGGACAAGTACGTACCATCCTACAGATATTGTTGTCATTGTTCTTCTGTTGTCAGTATGACAAAAAAAGAATTCATCTAGTCCAGGCCCTCCTCCTTAGTGCACGATGGTAATGTGTGTGTTGTGGTCAGCTTGCAGTGGCAGATAGTTCACAGTCCCAACTCCAGTGTCAACTCTGTTGTTCTCTTACTAATACTTCCATAAGATAAGATTGTAAACTAAATCTGCTGTTGTGTCATATTATTATCATCTGATTACTAATTAAACTAATAGTAAGATATTTTATACCCTTTTGTAGATGGTGCAGACTTTGAAGGTGTTCAGAGAAATGATGTGCTATTCAAGGGGTTTGGGAGCACTAATAAAGAATCCCCTGCTGAACTTTTGTACCACTAATGATTAAAGTGAGTTCTTTATAGTTTGCTTCAATTTATTGTAGGAGGATATCTGGTGCAAAAGCACAATTCGGTGCAGCCATGCTTTTTTATCGATGAATTTAATTTGACAATGTTCCTATATAGTTCCAGTTATAAATGTAGCCTTAGCTCCTTGCAGCAAACATCTCCATGTAAAGTTAACTCCACCATGTGTTCAACCTCTAAACTCACCTGACACCGCCTGTAATGGGATGACCTTGTTCATTTGAGCGATGACATTGTTGTCATTTGCCCTTCAGATCATTTTCCTCTGATATAGTGATTAATTAAGTAACTTTGTTCTTCAATATGATGATCCTCTTTCCTCAGAACATGATTAAGCCACGTGATTCCATCATGTAGTGTATAGCTTGTCCTAGCTCAACTTACAGTTGTTATTTAGCTCCTCCATTTTCTAACAATGTGCACATGGATACGTTTGGGAACCTTGGAAACAAAATGCAATTGCAATATTTGGTATTGAAAGCAAAAAAAAGGTGGGAAGATGTCCCGTAATAACAAGGAAAGAGGGATTCCGGGAAAAAAGTGGGAAGCCAGACGTCCCGTAATAAGAAGAAAGTGTCCTAATAAGGAAGAATGGAGAGAACAAAGAAGGAAAGGAGGGATTCCGGGAATTGATAATAAAGAAGAAAAGGGAGAGATTTCTGGGATTGATATTAAAGAAGTAAACCAGCTAGAAATCAATCAAAAGTCTCCACCTCAAAAAAATTTCATCCTCTGCCCTACCTATAATCCCATGAACGAAGTTTTACCCTGTCCATAACTCGAGAGAAAATTATATTAGAATTATTTATTTATTGTTTATAATCACCGGGAAAAATTATGTTAGAAAATACTATGCCTAAGTCATAATAAATAAATTATTTATTTATTGTTCATGTACAATAAATTTTTGAGAATTATAATGAAAAAGATAGTACCGGTTAAAAATAGGTGCTTGATTGTTGGGCACGAATAGTGCTATGCTACACAGTCCCTAAACCTAGCCAACATTGCTTCATGAAAATTCGTGTTACCTCCGTAGTGAAGCAAAAAACATTGTACTAAATGGACTTTACTATTTACGGTATAATGCGATATGTTTTGGGCATCACTAAGCAACTCCAACAAAGGCATGAAAAGGTACTCACAACCAGGTAGATATCTTTATGATTTAAATTCCACACACCTTTAGTACACTTCTGAAATACGTTTATATTTTTCTGCAGTACATATTTTTATGGCAGGATGGAGGATTTCAAAGAGTTTGTTCATGTCATCATGCCTGGCGGTGTTTCATGGAATGAGAGGGGGTCTTGAGCAATTGGGTTAGGAAAGTGTGGTTTTTTTTCACCCGATGCAACGCACGGGCATTTGTGCTAGTATATATATATAGAGAGAGAGAGAGAGTAGCACTATTCTAATCCCAGGATTAGAATAACTATTTGGATCACGTCACACCCCTATATAGGGCCCGGTGGACTTTCCCGAACTCCCCGAAATTGCGCAGGAAAAAGAACACCCACTCTTCCACCACTTTCCCTCGATCCCCAACCCCCCCGATCTCTCCCCCGCTCTTCGATCACCCGGCGCCGCTGCCCCACGCTTCCCCTGCCTCCCGCCGCCGCCGACCCCCGCCCCTGCCTCCCAGTGCCGTTGTCCCCCGCTTCCCCTGCATCCAGGCGCCGCCGCCCCCCGCTCCTGCCTCCCGGCGCCGTCGTCCCCCGCTTCCCCTGCATCCAGGCGTCGCCGCCCCTGCTTCCCCAGCATCCAGGCGTCGCCACCCCCTGCTTTCCCTGCCTCGAGGCGCCGTTGACCCAACCTTCCGCCGCCGCCCCTTGCTCCGGTGCGCCGCCCACCTCTACCAACTGGCGTCGGAGCCGTCCCTCGCCTCGGATCGCACCGCCGCCACTGTCCCACGATGGGGATCGTGTCGCACGCATCGTCCCATGATGGGGATCGCACCACTGCAACCGCCACCGCCCCACCTCCCATCGTCGGGATCCTGCTGCCGCGTGACTACCACCGGGATCCTCCCACCGCGCGTCCTTCGTCCACCTGCTGCTGCGAACTTCTTCCACCCGCCACCGTGACCTTCTTCCCTCCCATGCCTCCGGCGGCCGCTCTCGCATCGGATCCCGCCGTCAGGCGCCACCTTGATGGACCTATGCGGTGGTGGATCCCACCATGATGGACCCGTGCCGCCCAGTCTCCCCTCGCGGCGCCCAGCTACTCCTCCAGATGATGTCCCCGCGATGAGCGTCGCCTCGATCCCGATGCTCCATCCCCTGTCCCCTGTCTCGTGCACACGGTTCTTGTTTGGCCCCGTGGCGTCCGGATGCAGCAGTTCAAGCATGTGAGTTTGTGAAGGAAGATGGATACAGAGGTTGCAGATTGCAAATTATTTTCTCTGAAAAATTCAATAGTAACACAGGCAGCAAATCACTTTCTAAAAAAATGCTACTCTTTCATCATTTTGTTTTACCTAGAAGTTCATATAAATTCACGCGACAGAAAATACCATTTACATGTAAATGATGTGAGGAGGTCGAATATAAAAGGCACACATTCAAATATAGTAAAACTAGTTTACAAAAAAACTAGGATTTTTTGCCGTTACTAAAATAAATAAAACCAAGAAGTCCAAATTTTAAAAAAGGAGTAGTTGGATGTTTATACAAAATTCATATTTTTCTCATAATTAATGAATGAAAAACAAGAAGTTCAAAAATAAAAAAACAAGAAGTTCAAAATTTTAAAATAGAGAATTTAAAAATTCACGAAAAAGGATTTTCATTGTTTAAGAAACAAAAAACTCTAGAAGTTCAAATTTCAATAATGGACCGGTTCAATATTTATACAAAACTAGGATTTTTTTTCATTACTAAATGAAATAAAATAAGAAGTCCAATTTACAAAAATAGAAAAATAAAAGTTTAAAAGGTTTTTCCATATAAAAATCCAATACAATTCTTTACTCAAAAATATAAAAAGGTGAAGTTCAAATTAAAATAACAGAGAAGTTTGGAGTTTATTAAAACCTAGGATTTACGTATTCAAAAAATAAAAAACACAACACCATTTTTGCACTTTTAAAAACAACTCATAAACGAAAAAATGGTTGCTAGAAGTTCAAGTGCTCGGCGAGGAAAAGTTGAAAAATTCTTCTGACAGAGGTTCACCGTGTATTTAGATGTCCAAAATACATAAAAATATGTTATTTTTTGTGTTTTAAAATAATTCTCTCAAACCAAAGAGAAGTTCAAAGTGATGACAACCGGAAGTTCACGTACTACATGGTGTGTATTTCATATAAGAAAAAATACAAAAAAAGTGAAACAGGGTGAAGTTCAAACAGAGATGCCCCAGAAGTTCAACTACTTCACATAGTGCAAAAAACACCATGTAAAAAATCAGCACGTCAAAAACAAAGTGAAGTTCGAACAGACACGTCCTAGAAGTTCAACTACTTCACGTACTGCAAAAAAACAACACATTAAAAACAGTGTGAAGTTCGAACAGACATGAACGAGAAGTTCAACTACTTCACGCGGTGTATTTCCATTCGTGATGACGGCAGAAATCATGATCTCGTCATTTTCTAGTTACTTCAAAACAGTAGGAAATCATTTGTGTAAGTTCAAGTCCTTTGTTGGAGAAAGTTCAAAAAATTATTGTGAGAGAGATTTGTACAAAAGGAATACCATTTGTGTGACACTAACGAATGGATGAAAAAATTACAAGCGGTACGTCACAGAAGTTCAACTGAAAACAACAGGAAGTTCAACTACTACACTGAATGAATTTCACATGAAAAACTTTTAAAACCGTTGCGAGTATGAAAAAGTGATCAACACGGGAAAGTTGCATGTCTACAATAGCTTTCCCTCGGTATATCGCTTGCTCAATTCCAGTGAGTGTTCCGGTGCGTGGATGGAGAGCCACGGGCAAAAAAAGCACGTGAAAAACAGAGTGAAGTTCAAGGTTTCATACCGAGAAGTTCAGGTACTTCACGCGATGCATTTTGACGAATCTGTTTCGCGATAAAGACAGAACGAATGATCTCGCCGTTTTTGAAATTACTTGAAAACGGCTAGGAATCAGTGAAAACCATAAACATGAAAAAGTTTTGCATTTTCCGTAGCTTTTCAGCGGTATATTATTTTCCCCATTCCGATAAAGTTTGTAGAAATTACGGCGAAAATATGTTTTTCGCCATTTTTGAAACTAGCTTAAAACCGTAAAGAATTGGGAGAAACAATACACACCAAAAAGTTACACATTTGCTGCATTTCGATGCACGGTTAAAAAATTAGGTCAAAAATACAAACTTGGTTGGACTTGGACCATTTTCTAAATTACTCTTAAACCATTCAAAATTAGAAAAAACCTTTCAAGATGAAAAAGTAGCGCATTTTCATAAGCTTTCCAACGCCGTATCATATGCCTCCATTGGATTAGCCGGTTAGAAATGACATCGAAAAAATGAACTCAGTTGTACGGTTTACGAAATTTTACGTTTTTTCAAATTACTCTTTAACCATAGGGAATTATAGAAAACTTTCAACATGTGGAAGGAGCGGTTTTGCAGCAGCTTTCCAACGCCATATTATATGCCTCATTTCGATAAACGGTTTAGAAATGTGATCGAAAATACGATTCACGTTTTTTGTGCGAAGAAAAAACGGTTTTCAAAACTGCTCTTAAACCGCTTATATTTTGCCAAAAATTTATGTTGGGTCATGATATTGGTGTCCATAGCTTTCCAACGGTATATCGCAAGCCCCATTTGGGCAATGTTGGCGGAAGTTCAACCTAGTTCATAGGGAAGTTCAACGTACTACTAGTGGCGCATATGAGGTTGTGATCAGAATATTATTCTGATCCCGTGATCAGAATAGTGTTTATATTGTCCTCTACATCATTCACTTATAGCTATTTCTTCATATTGTCTTTTCTGCTAAGTGAATGTGATCGGACCCTCCCCCCTCTATGCTACACTCAACCCAATCTATTCACAAATTCTTCATGTGCGTTCTATTTGAAACTCGTTCAAAATCTTCACTATGTCCTTGTCAGCTGAAGAATTTGCGAATAGAAATTTTAACTTATCCTATCTAAATTTTCAGCTTTGCCGCTCAAACCGTTCCACATCCCATGATGACACTTATCTATTCACCCACGATCCCACACGATCTCCACTTCTCAGTACGTGCGTGACACATGTCAAGCGAATGAGAAGGGACAGGGGCACGTTCGTCCAATTTCTTCGGACGAACAGTTTTTTCACCGTGGCTATAAATACCCCTTACCTTCCTCACTTCACTTTTACTCCGCTCGTTCTCACTCCAGCTCGAGCTTCTCAAACCCGCGCCGCCGCTACTTCATCCTTGCCGGTGAGGAAGAGCTTCACTGTCTCGACCTCGTCGCCGTCGTACTCGTGCCGGCTGCGGGTTTATTCACTCCGCTGCCACTGTAGATGTCTTCCTCTGCCAAGTTAGGGCGTGGATGATCTGAACTGACAAACTTCACATCTACACCTCTCAGTTCGTCGTGTTCTTTGTCCAGGGTAATTAAAAGTTACTTTTACTACCATCCTTGATTCGACAAATTTCTACAAAATCTTCAAAGGTGTTTATTCTTCAAATTCGTCACACACTGAACACCTCACATATCATCTGTTCTGGATTCATTTCTCTAAGCTATATTTTTCTTCAAGATTCCTCAATTGTGTGGATTTTCGACCTATACAACTCTAGAACCTAAGACAAAGAACGCTTAGTGAAATTCTTCAAGACTCATCTGGTCAAATTTCTCAAACTTGTTCTTTTTGAAAAACCTCTGAGAACGCATATGACCTCTCCATATTCCTCGCAACTATACTCTGTTCACATGTACTCATGTCAGCTGCTGAATCACTAGGTTCTCATCAACTTAACTCATTTGCAGCATTCCTCGAAGAGAAGTTGCATACATCATCAGAGAATTCCATTGTTCAAATTCCTCGTCTGAAGAAAATGGATGATGGAAAGAAGCCACAGAAAGGATGAAAGAGGCCTGAGGTCAACACAGCGTTTGAAATCCCTGATGCTATTTATGTTGGGTACTGCACACCCCCTTAGGAGGACAAAAATCAGCGCAAGGTGCGCATTCAAAAGATTGAGAGGAGATGGGCAAGAGAGTGGAGGGAGTACAGGTATGTTACTCCCAAGTACATGAAGAAATTCGCTCTCAATCCTCCATGCCCAAGACATCCATTGGCACCTGGCCAAGAAGCAGATCCCACCAGCCTCAAGCGCGGTGAGGATTATCCTGATGAATGGGCCAAGCGCCAGGCCAAGCTAGCCAAAGTAGCTAAGGAAGCAGTGAGGAAATTTAATGAAGATTCTGCTGCTGCTGCCACTGCTGAGGCCTCTGCAAGCAAGCCAAAGAAGGCCATGCCAAAGAAGCCTGCTCACAAGCCAAGTGCATCACCCTCAATGCCCTCACGGCCAAGTTCCTCAGCAATTCCCTCACGGCCAGACTCTTCAAAGCCCTCACGGCCAACTCCTCATGCTGCTCCCAAGTCCTCAGCTCCTCCGCCAAAGTCCTCAGCTGCTCTGACCAAATCCTCAGCACCTGCGCATCTCGCCACGTGCCAAAGAATGACAGGCATCTCTATTGCCTCAGGAGCTTCTAGTAGTTCCTCAGTTGCACCAAATTCCTCAACAGGCCCCTCTCTGCTGAAGAAAAAGGCCACTGCTGGACGAGGTTCTCACCCAAGTCCTCACAAGAGGCAAGTCGCCTTCCAAGTGTCGTCCGATAAAGACGAAACTGATGATGATGAACTTGCAGAAATCATCAGAGATAGGCAAGTCAGGGCTGCTAGAACCAAGGGCACAAGTGTGCCTCTGCTTTTGGATCCAAAGTTGATCCTTGAGTACATTAATCTATGGCACAAGGACCCCAATACTCCTATGCCTAATTTCAAGCTGACTCCTGGCCAAAGTCATATGTTGAATCACTTCATTCAGGAAGAAAAATGGAAGTTTGAGAAGGCCAGGCAAATAAAGAAAGCGCAGTAAAAGAAGGAGTGTTTCCTGAAGAAGACCGTTGTCTCTATGACAACTGAAGAACTTTTCACAATTCAATCAGAGATCAAGAAACTCAATGATGAATTTGACGCATACCGTGCTGACTAGCTTGGAGCAAAAGTCAGGTTTGTGAAATTGACTGAAAAGTTCACTTCCACTATTGCAGCCCCAACGCAACAAGAAATTCCTCAGGCTGAAGCATATGCTCAGCCTACTGAAGAAAATGCCAGCACCAGTAATGACACTCAGGCTGCTGAAGAAAATGCTAATTCCAGGGCTGATGACTGCATTCTAGCCACTGAAGAAATGGCCAGGGCAACCACTTGTGTTGTGCCTGAAGAAAGTGAAGATGTTAGGGCAACTGCATCAGTTGCGCCTGAAGAAATTCAACCAAATTCCTCTGGTCCTCGTGCACCTACACCAACTCCGATCCTTCCATCTGCATCAGATGTGAAGAAGACCAAGGTTGCAGAGCGTGCAGCAGTGAAGAAAAGGAAGGCATCAACTTCATCAGATTCTTCAGCCCGGATGAAGATGAAGCCATTGACTAGCTCATTTGACAAACCAATTGATGCTGTTCCTATCTCAACCATGCCATCAAAGGACCTTATTCCTTTTGATGAAGACTATGTGATTCCAAGTGAATCCAATGAAGAGAATCCTTCTGCTGCTTCGTCAGAGCACTTGGATGAAGAAATTGAAGTGGATGAAAACCCTTCAACCCCAATTATCTCATAGCCCATGCCTCAGTTCACTGCTGAAGAGGACGGCGTTGAAGAAATGGATGAAGAAGTCGATGTAGACATTGGATGCACCACACCAGTGCTGAATGATGACTTTTGGGAAAGTCAGCACCCCGATTCTCCTTTGTTCATTCCTCTGCAACAAATTCCTTAGTTCCCAGTGACTACTGAAGTTCAAATGGGATCGGAAGAACCTCGTGCAACTCTGTCCATCCATGAAGAAATTCCAGCCACTAGTGCTGATGAAAATGTAAATGAAGAATTGAAGTCCCAGGCTGCCACTGAAGAAATTCCTGAAATTCCTTAGCCTGTGGAACCTGAGATCGAGATCCCTAAGGTTGTGGTGCAATTGGCTGACACTCCTCACCCCAAGCCAAAGGATCCCTTCTCAAAGAAACAAAAATTCAAGGCTGATGACTTCTTTGGCGAGCATGTATTCTTCATTGACTACAACCCTTATGACTCTGCTCGTCTAAGGAGCAAGCGTTTCTGGACTACAAGCCAGGCCAACTTCTATTCTTCACTACTTTTCAACAAGGAAAAAATCTTCTACCATGAGCATATTCCTCATGTGGACATGGAATCATTTCCTTGTTTCTCTCTTGTGCTCGGTGTGCTTCATGACGCACGCCTCCTCAACTTTTGCTCTGACATTGTTGATTGGAATGAAGAGCTCATTCTTCAGTTCTATGCGACACTGCACATCACCGGTGATCCTGAAGACATCAACACCTGGGTCTTGGACTGGATGACCGATAATACTCATTATAAGGCACCAGCCTATGAATTGCTTCACGCCGTGCCCATCAGTCCACCCAGTGAAGGAGCTCGCTGCCTGTACCAAGAACCTAAACTCACTGCTCATTACATGCAAGTGTTAATGAAGCCTCTGAAGCCCGATCAAGCCCCAAGGACCAAATTCCTCGTAAAGGACTTACTCTATGTGCCCAGAACAGTCTATCGCATTCTGACAAGGACAATGAGTCTCATCAAAGGCCACGACTCATCTGATGAGGAAATTGTTGGCATCATGAAGAATCTGCTATTCAATATCATTCATAGCATTCCTATCAATTATTACGATTTATTCATGAGGACTCTGGCAAATGTTGCACTCTCTCCGTTTGAGTTATGCTCCTTGGATTATGAGATTCCTCAGAACAAGGTCTTCACTCAACTACAAGGCTGATTTTCAGAATCACCTCAGCTACCCGCCCACGATTGAAGTCCTCAAGCAGACTTATACCTTAGCTGATGAAAAGGCAATGCACCTTTGGTCATTGATGAAGGCATTCGTCCATTGGAAAGTCGGTTTCGCAAAGCTGCATCTTACTCCACCAATGATGACTCTGCCACTCATGATTCTACTACCAATGCACCCAAGTCTACTCCTCAAGCCACAGCGCCACGTGTGATGACTGACCATGAGCTGCTTCTTAGTATTCACTAGAAGGTGGATCGAAACCATAAATGGGTTAAGCGTCAGTTTGGTTCTATTCTTCACAACATGACTGCTACTCATAATGCAGTGAAGAAAAACCATTACTACCTCCATGAAGTTTTCGGTCGCACCTGGGCTGTCCTATCACATCTGTATGGTGAAGAAGATCTGAAGAAATGGGTCTCAAGGAAGATTTTGACTGGTCTGCACCTCCACCGAAGAAATTCAAGAAGGTCAAGGTTCCTTCTTTGGTGACCAGCTCATATTCTTCATCGCATGAAACCGACGAGTATGAAGACTTGGACGACACTGTGGGAGGCCCTACAACGACAAACGACCCCAACAACGCTGGCACTCCTCCATCAACTTGATATTCTTCAGGGGCGTTAGTCCTCATTTTCAACCCTTTTGGTCATTAGATGACAAAGGGGGAGAAATTTGAGTTAATCTTCAAGCGGGTCTACCTATATGGGCATTTTTTTCTAAGTTACAACTCTCGTTCTTTTGAAGACTTTGCTGGATCGAGTTGTAATCTTAAACTCTATGTTGTCCTGATACTTTTGTTGTATTTTTCTGCATGCTTACTCCTCATTAATGTTAATGCACGCATGATGAATTACATCAGTCACCATATTTCATCATGCATTTCAAAATCTTCATATTATATGGTAAATGCATGTATGAATTACAAGATATAGGGGGAGATCTCCATGATACTACTCTTCAAAGTGTGCATTGCTTCAAAAGCAAATTCCTCACTATGCACATCTTCGGGGGGAGTTCTTATATATCTTGCAATCAAATTCCTCAATCTAGTATTTACACTTCATATGTTTATCCCCATTGAAAACTTAACCTATATTGTCATCAATCACCAAAAAGGGGGAGATTGTAAGTGCATCTAGTGCCCCTTAGTGATTTTGGTGTATTGAAGACTTATAGGTTAAGGGACGGATGCGTTTGTGAGTGTACACAGGTCTATAAGTCTATGAGGAGTTTGATATTTACAGTGAAAGTCGACCCCTAAAAATGAAGTTCTCCTACTAAAAACTTTGGATTTCTGAAGACTTTCTGAAGACTTTGGAAGTGAAGAAACTGGTGTGACCTTGAAGACTTGGTATTCATTCGAGGAACATGGAGCTTGAAGACTTTTGTTTTCGTAGTTTTATTTTCTCTTTCTTGAGTCATAGGAAACACCGTACTGTTAAAGGGGGTCGAGGAAATACTATGGAAAAATTTCCATGTGATGCTCAACTCAAAATCCTACACCTACCAATCCCTTCGAGTGAAGCCATTGGAAATCTCATATAGTTCAGTCATATTCTTCAGTGACAGAGACGAAGTTCTTCTGGTCTCTGAGGAATTTGTTCTGACTGAGGAGTTAGGAATTCGCTAGTGCGGATTGCCTACACCGTGAGGAACATGATAGCCCTGAGGAATTTGATACTCAAAATTCCGACCGTTGTTGTGCTATGCGCCAGCTGTCCCAAAATATCTACCCACCTAACGGTCATATCATTGAAGGGAATTTATGTCTTATCATGTCGGGCTGCTCCCTAGGCTATAAATAGCCGCCCCCTAGAACCACTAGCTGGTTGGCTGCTCCGAGAGAAACTGACACTTGTCATTTGAGAGCATCCCATCCTCCGAGGACATTGAGTGAAAATCATCAAGTGAGGAAAACCCAAACCCAAACACATACAAACCCAAAGTGATTGAGCATCACTAAAGAGATTGATCCTATGTGGATCTGACCCTTGTTACCTTTGAAGACTATGCATCTTCCAGACGGTTAGGCGTCATCGTGTAGAGCATCCAAGAGGGATTTGTGGATCGCTGAGTGACCGAGTTTGTGAAGGTTTGGAAGTCACCTGAAGACTTACCATGAGTGATTGGGCGAGGTCTGTGTGACCTTAGCTCAAGGGGATACGGTGAGGACTAAGTGTCCTGAGCTGCATGTTCAGGACCGGGAGTCCGAGACTGTTTGTCCTCAGGTTTAAATACCTAGCTGCCCTAACCAGACGTACAACTGTCACAACAGTTGGAACTGGTCTACCAAATTATTGTCTTCACCAAGCTACCTGGTTCCATTTCCTCAACCCTTCCATTTCCTCATTTTTGTGTTGTGTGCTTGTTCATATCTGTTTGAAGACCTTGACTGAAGACTTTCTCTATTTCCTTAGTTCAATTTCTTCAGCCTGTTTGTCTTATCCTATGTTTACGCTTTATGTACTCTGTGCTTGTTTTTTTTCATCATGAAGACCATGCTCATCCACTATTATGTTTACTTCTGAGTACTTATTCCGCTGCAAGTAGTTCTTCACTCAGGAATTTCTGCACCTTGAAATTCCTCAGTGAAGAATTCATAAAAATCGCCTATTCACCCCCTCTAGTCGATATAACACACTTCCAGACGAACCCAAAGAACACGAGACACAAGATGTATACTGGTTCGGGCCACCGTTGTGGTGTAATAACCTACTCCAATGTGGTGTGGTGGATTTCCTCTTGGGATGAGGATGAACAGTTACAAGGGAAGAACAGCCTCCTGAGAAGAGGTGTTCTTGTGCTTGGTGAGCTTGTGTGTTCAAGGATGATCTCGATCCTCCCCGGTTTGGTGGTGGCTAGTCCTATTTATGAAGGCCCTGGTCCTCTTCCCAAATATTGAGTGGGAAGGGATCCCACAACGGCCAAATTCAAAGGGAGACAACTAGTACAATTTATCCTAACAAAAGTAGTCTTCGCCTTCCAAAGGTTCTGGTGGTGACGCCGTCTTGGGCTCCACGATGACCTCCATCCTGCCATCCTGCTGGTCTTGGTCTTGTTGCACCGATATGGAAACCTTTGTCTGATGCCTTGGAACTCCTCGCATGCGCTTGCCTCCTTAGCACCAAAGAGGAAACAAGGACACTGTGCTCGCTGGCGCCTGCCTGGTCTTGATCGTCATGGCTTACGTCATTGGAACCTCGCGAGTTTCACCTTGCCTTGATCTCTTCGCCCCTCGCGAGCCAGCCTGGTGAGGCCGCCCCTGAGGAGATCTTGTGTCATCCTCCTCGCAAGGCTTGGCCCCTCGCGAGGGTCTTGGGTGTTTGCTGGTGAAGATGGGTCGTATGGGGCCACTGGAGGAGCCACGCTACGGGCCGCAGGCAGGCATGTCTGGGGACCCCCATTCCCAGAACACTGACAAGTACATTGAATGTACTTGCAAGCTCACAATAACCAAAATAATTCAAGACAAACAAGAACATGGAAATTACAGGTTAAGCAGGAATTCATCATGAGATCATCAGAATAACATGGCATGAATCACATGAACATGATACAGCTAGAATGGCATGAACATATAAATCTGACGATACTAGCATGCAACATGATGACACTATATGCACCATTTATTCTACTCGGATTACTTTGTAACCAACACATGCATCACTTATCAACCTCGGACATCACACGATCATCCCAGGATCAAATCAAGCTTGGTATAAACAATGCCATAGTAATCATACATGACCACAAGGAGCTTGACCTTCACCCGCGATTCTCGCACAACATCACAATCCATCAACTCGGTATCCTCGATACCACGGTGATCATCTCATGATCACGAATGGAACCACTCTTGGTTCAACGGGTTACCTCGTAACCAAACGGTGATCATTCACGGATCACATAACCAACTTATCTCATCGTCGAACCAGGGTTGTTATTAAGCACATTATTATTATTACTGTTGACCCATAGTGTGACTGATAGAAACTGGGCCCTTATCCATGGGCACGGCTATCGATAGATTTAATATACACTCTGCAACGGTTAGTACACTGTACCCACACCATGGAACCCATGGCCTCGCACTCCCACTCGGGTGGACCAATGGCGTTCCGACAAAACCGTCCTACTGCCATGACACTCTCCCGGCCACTCCGACCAACTCCCCTTTGGGCTAAGTCATGGGTGGCCCCGTGCCTACCAAAGGCACCAACGGCCACCGTCGTGGCGAAACATAAATGGTCCCAAACGGGGGAAATGGATCCATACTCAACAACGGGCACACAAGGCTTATGCTGTCCTACCTGATCAGGGTAGCGCCCGCGCATAACCTTCCCTCATTGGAGGCACCAGCGAGAGGCATGACAATAGACCCAGTTAGGAACTTCCCATTAGGCAAGCGTGGTTGCACTGGTCAGCTCAATATGGTGGCACCATGACTCAACCAACAGTTGTTCAAGTTCAATTTAATCCGGTTAAATTTGAATGCAATATGTTGAGCCATGATAAAATAACATGATGCAAATATAATGCATGAGCATGATATCAACATAAACATGAGGGTACAACATAACTATACACCATATCAACAATGAATCATATCCAACTGAGCATGACATAATGACGAGCATGAATATCACAAGTACAACAATACTCATAACATGACTATTATCATCAACAATAAATACCATGCAAGAACACATCAATAACATAACCAAGTAAACCCTTAACCAACTAACAGCAGAGGAACAAAGCATATTAACGGTGCTCGGTAACTGACGTTAGTCATGCACCGAAGAACATGACCAAACCAACATGTACTACTATTAAGCATGACAATATGGAAGTAATACTAGCAGGTAGAACATGATATCAGAGTGCAAGAAACATAGCATGATGGTAACCACCGGTCCATAAGCATAGCCGAAATAATGACAACAATAGCAAAACAAACATATAGTTATAAAAGATTCAAGTTGAACAGCAATGCTACTGCATGGCTATCATGCAAATGGTGGTTGTTGCTTGCCTGGGGTGGAAGAAATCACCAGGAGAAAGTGTGAGGAGATCGCGGAACAAATCACCGGAAAACATTCTCTCTCGGAGGGGGCTGATTAAGCGCAAGGGAAAAATGGTCATTTTCACAGTGTCAAACCATAGTGAAAATGAAACCAACAGAACGGGCTCGACAAGACGAAGATGTGAGCGTTGGATTCACCTCATTCGGAGTCTCGAGAAAAAAGTTATAGCCCAACGAAGTTTAGGAACCAATATGTAAAAATTACTCTACAAACAGGCCCCTGAGCTGAAAAAGAGAAAGCGCATTTAGAGAAATACGCCTTCAGAGCGGGGAAAATGCATTTTGAGCTGAAAGAGAAGGAAAGTGCGCTTTCCATACGGGAAGACGTATTCAGAAGAATATGCCTCCACTTATCTAGCGTGGCAAGGCGGGACCGGGCGGCTGTGAGACTTACAGGCGGGGTCCACTTTATCCTCTCTCTCTCCCCCCGTCTGCTTCTTCCACCTCCCGATGGGCGAAACAGAGGAGTTCGGGGCGGGACAGAGGAGCGGCCGGCGCAAGTCTCCGGCAACTCCGGCCACCTTAGACCGAGGGGAAGGCACCTGCGGGATAGGGACGGAGCGTCGCGTCCGTTCAGAGGCTGCATGCACACCGGGGAGAAGCAGGGCACGAGGTGACCGCGGTGGCCGAGAGCAACGGTGGCGGCCAAAGTTGGGGATGAGCGGCCACAGCAGCTCCGGAGAGAAACAGAGGGAAGGGGAGGGTGCATCAGAGTCTGGGTGAGCTCCTGGAGGTGGAAAGAAGAGGAGGGGAGGCTGAAGTTGAGTCAATTTAGGTGGTGGCCGGCGGCGAGGCTTCGGCCATGGGTGGGCAGGGAGAGCTTCCCAAGCTCGTTTGAGACGCTGGGGAGGGGTAGTGGAGCGAGGGAGACCAAGCTGGTGGTGACCTCGAGGGGCTTCCTTATATAGGCAGGGCGAGGGAGACCAAGCTGGTCACCGCCACACGAGCTCGGCCAAGACTCTGGCGACGCTCAGCGATCACAGGTGGGTGTGGGAAGGCGACGAGAGAGGTGCGGACGAGCTACAGATACGCACAGGGCAAGAGGGGTCGAGGGCGCAGAGGAGAAACGACCATGACGCCATTAGTGCTCGGTCGGCCACAGTGCGCCCGTGGGCGCGCGGCGACGAGCACTGACGGAGGGGCTTACGGAGAGGGAGATGGCTCCAGGAGGACAGCGACGACGCAGTAAAACTATTAGACACGCTCAAGAATGCAAAGACGACGAGAGGGAGAGGGGCCGGAGCTAGAAGACGCCCTGGACGCGGCAAACGCCAGCAGAGCATGCGCGTTGTGTGCCAAAGCTCGTGATCACCGTGTCCACTGGTGCACACAGTGCCACATAGCCGGCCAAACAATGTCTGGGGGTTTGTGAGGTTGCAACTGCGGTGGTAGTTCGGTGAAAAACGCTTTGGTTAAATGGTAATTAACCTCTGAAGTTTACTTCAGTAAACTTGAACGTGTACTGGTGATTTACAGGGACTTGGTTGGGTCCAAAAGTTTGTCTGGGGTGATTAGATTAGGAAGGACTATAATCCTGGTAAGTTTGAGAAGAATTAGACCAAGGATTAATACACTTGCTTTGCAACTGATCCAAATGGTCCAGAAACTAGATCAAGATGATTCACTCACATGGAGAAGTCACTTGAGCTGAAATTTGGCAAGGCTTAGGGATTTGGACATAGTAAGATGCTGTAAAAATTTGCAGCTATTCTCTCTATCCAGAAACTTGCAAAAATTCTAGAGGAATATTTGCTTGATGAATTAGTCCTAAATTTGGTGGAGAGAGGTCTTATGGCAAATTTTCAGGAAAAATGAAGTAATATAAAATGTACTTGCTTCACAATCTGAAAATATTGCCAGAATCAAAGATTTGGTCCTATGCTCACATAGATGATTGGATAAGGTTTCCAATTGGAGGGGGTGTGCTAATATGAGTACATGAAGGAGTGTGCAAAATTGCAACGCATTTGGATAACCCTAGCTAGCACTTCCTTCACAAAGCCTTCTGTCTGGCAGAAACTTTGAAAAATTACTGAGGAAGTTTGGCCAGGCAAATAAAGTTGAATTTTGGCACAGGTCAATTATTTGGACAGGAAAAGGTGTCCAAAAAGTTTGGGGTCAAATGGGCAAATATAAATAGCACTTGCTTCACAATGTGCCATTTAGGACAGAATAGGAAATGAATTTATTGAGCATGATGAGAAACATGGCCAATGAAATATTTTGCCATATTTGAGGAAGATATGACCCAAAAAATTTATGAGAATTATTTGGGATTTTTTGGATGGACTTAAATATAGGTTGCTTCACAACCTAGGGCAGATAGGGTTATTCCTTTAATAGAAAAAAGGAATATTCCGAAAAAAAAGAAATTAGGGTTTGGTCATGGAGTTAAGTGAGATGATCTTGGCAAGGTTTTAAGAAGGATGAGCCACTTGGGAGGGGGAATGAGGATGATTTCCCAAGTGGCAAGGCCACAGAACCACTCCAAAAAGAAAAACAGAGCAAAAACCAAATAAATTAAAACGAAAAGAAAAGGGCCAAAATCCAGGCTATTACACAAAGTCATGCTTGTCGAGTCCTTAGGGTTCAAACTCATGTTTGTCTCAATGCTTTCTAATCTTGATATGGTTGTTGTCTTTGGCAAGTATCGTTGTGTTGTGATCATGGAAGCTGACAATTCCAAAGTCTTCGAAGGCTTTAGGAGAGGAGATTTTTATATTGTTGATTTCTCTACAGGACCACAACCTGCTACATGTCTACTTGGAAAAGCTTCAGAAGGCTGGCTATGGCATCGATGACTTGGTCATGCTGGCATGAGGAACTTGCACACGCTCGCGAAGAAGAAGCATGTCATTGGCATCGAGGGTGTCAAATTCCTCAAGTACCATCTGTGTGGAGCTTGTGAAGCTGGGAAGATGACAAAGGCCAAGCATCCCTCAAAGACCATCATGACTAACACTTGTCCATTTGAATTGCTTCACATGGATATCTTTGGCCCTACTCATTATGCCACATTTACTAATACTGCATCTTTATATGGCTTTGTCATTGTTGATGACTACTCTCGTTATATATGGGTGCATATCATCACTTACAAAACTAAAGTGCAGGAAGTCTTCAAACGATTTTCCTCGAGGGCTTCAACCAATTTTGGTGTGAAGATCAAGCACATCAGAAGTGACAATGGAACTGAGTTCAAGAATATTGGTCTTTATGATTATATTGATGAACTTGGTATTACTCATGAGTTATCTGCTCCTTATACTCCTCAGCAGAATGGCGTCGTGGAGCGCAAGAACATGACTCTTGTTGAGATGGCTTGCACTATGCTTGATGAGTACAAGATGCCTCCTCGCTTCTGGCTTGAGGCAATTGATACTGTGTGCCACATCATCAACAGAGTATATCTTCACAAATTCTTTAGAAATATCTCCTATGAACTCCTCACGGACAAGAAACCCAATGTGAGTTATTTCAAAGTCTTCGGTGCTAAATGTTGGATTAGAGATCCTCATCACAATTCTAAATTAGCACCGAAAGCACATGAAGGTTTTATGCTTGGTTATGGAAAGGACTCACACACCTACAGAGTCTTCAACACCTATCACCACAAGGTTTTTGAAACTGTAGATGTGCGATTCGATGAGACTAATAGCTCGCAAAGAGAACACCTGCCTCATGTGCTAGATGAAATACCACCTGAGGAATCCATTAAGTTCAATGCTACTGAGGATGTCATTCCTACCGAAGAATCTACTGAAGAAGTCATTCCAGAACGTGAAGAACATCATGCTGGAGCACCTGAAGAAAACGGCTCTGAAGAAAATGCTGAGCAAATTCCTCGTCATCAACCAGCACATCCTCGCGTTTCTAATGAAGTGCAAATTGAAAGAATCATCAATGACATCAAAGCACCAGGTCCTCTCACATGCTCAAAAGCTTCACATTTGTCTAACTTTTGTGGGCACTTTGCTTTTGTCTCTATCACAGAGCCCACTAAGGTAGATGAAGCATTTCTGGAGCCTGAGTGGATTCAAGCTATGCACGAAGAATTACATCAGTTCGATCTCAACAATGTGTTGGAACTTGTCAAGTGACCAGACCCTCGCAAGCATAATATCATTGGCACCAAATGGATCTACCACAACAAGCAAGATGAAAATGGCCTTGTGGTGAGGAATAAGGCATGGCTTGTAGCTCAAGGCTACACACAGGTTGAAGGAATTGATTTCGATGAAACTTTTGCACATCTTGCTAGACTTGAGGCTATTCGCATATTACTTTCTTATGCTAACCATCATAATATCATCTTATATCAAATGGATGTCAAAAGTGCATTCCTCAATGGTAAGCTTGAGGAAGAAGTATATGTTGCTCAACCCCCAGGTTTTGAGGATCCAAAGCATCCTGACAAAGTCTTCAGACTCAATAAGGCCCTCTATGTCCTCAAGCATGCCCCTCGGGTGTGGTATGATACTTGGAAGGAATTCCTCATGAAGAAAGGCTTTCAAACCCGGTTCACTTGACCTAACTCTTTTCACCAAAGCTTATGTTGATGAATTATTCATAAGCCAAATATATGTTGATGATATCATCTTTGGTTGTACTGACCAACATTACAGTCATGAATTTGCCTACATGATGAATGAAGAATATCAAATGTCTCTGATGGGAGAATTGAAATTCTTATTAGGTCTTCAGATTCGTCAACAACGAAACGACATCTTCATATCTCACGAGAAATACCTCAAGGATGTGTTGAGGAAATTCAGCATGCAAGATTGCAAAGGCATCAAAATCCATATGCCCACAAATGGCCATCTATGCACTGATGAAAATGGTATTCACTTCGATCAAATGGTATACCGCTCCATGATTGGCTCTTTATTGTATTTATGTGCATCTAGGCCAGATATTATGCTTAGCGTTTGCATGTGTGCCTGCTTTTCAAGCTACACTGAAGGAATCACACCATAAGGCTGTGAAGCATATTCTTCGATATCTAGCTCACACTCCAACACTTGGATTATGGTATCCCAAGGGCTCGGCTTTTGATCTCATTGGATATTCAGACTCTGACTATGCTGGTGATCGTGTGGACCGCAATTCAACATCAGGCACATGCCATTTCCTCAGACGATCCTTGGTCTGTTGGTCCTCAAAGAAACAGAACTGCGTATCACTCTCTACTGCTGAAGCCGAGTACATTGCTGCTGGTTCATGCTGTGCTCAATTGCTATGGATGAAGCAAACTCTCAAGGACTACAACATCAATATGAAGAATGTGCCACTCTATTGTGACAATGAGAGTGCCATCAAGATTCCTCATAACCCAGTTCAGCACTCAAAGACAAAGCACATTCAGATTCATCATCATTTTCTTCGTGATCATGTGTTGAAGGGCGACATCTCTATTGAGCACGTGAAGACTGAAGAACAGCTAGCCAATATCTTCACAAAGCCCTTGGATGAGAAGAGATTTAGCAAGTTGCGGTGTGAGCTAAATAACTTAGAATCTTTGAATGTCCTTCGAAGAGGACACACATCCTAACACTTATGCAAAATTAATGACTTAGATGTGCAACACACGAAGTACATTTTTCTTCAATCGATGAAGACTAACCCTCTAAGTGTGAAGAAATTCTTCAAGTTGCCTTTTCTGCTCTCTGAATGTGATCGGACCCTTCCCCCTCTATGTTATACTCAACCCAGTCTATTCACAAATTCTTCATGTGCCTTCCATTTGAAACCCGTTCAAAATCTTCACTGTGTCCTTGTCAGCTGAAGAATTTGCGAACGAAACATTAAAACTTTCTTATCTAAATTTTTGGCTTTTTACCGCCTAAATCATTCCACATCCCACAATAAGACTTATCTATTCACCCACGATCTCACACGATCGCCACTTCTCTGTACGTGGGTGAAGCGCTGAAGCTCCAGCCTATATATCTTTTTATACTACTAGTACTAAACGTGGAGTAGTGGTAGAGTAGTTTATATTTTCTCTGCATATAGTACCAGTTAGTCGTGCTTCAAAACTGAAGGCACGCCATTCAAAAAATAAAGTCGAGAAATAATGCGGCACTTCAGGCCAATGCGGCCATATAGCATTTTTCACGAGAAATGACACACCATGTTTCATTGACATGTGGTCCCGTTGCAACATGTCAGTGAGACGATGGTGAGTACTTTTGTACAATTTTTGAACGGACGTCTATGTAGGCCGGGGCGCCTCTTTGTGTACCATGGCAACTTTCCACCACCTCTTCTCCTTCCCCTCTCGATTTGGAACTGCTGTCGCACGCACTTCCTTCCTCCTCCATTTTCCTTCACCCTTCCTTCTGCCATTGTACGATCGTCTTCTCCGTGGAGGGAACAAGCCAGAAATGACCCCGTTATTCTTGCCCCGATCTAAAAGATGGCATGGTGGAGGAACTCATTGATCGGTGTGACATCATCACCTCGACTAGCATGGCAGGTTCGTTCAAGACCATTCTCGACTC
The DNA here is from genome assembly GCF_003073215.2 of Triticum urartu. Taxonomy (NCBI): domain Eukaryota; kingdom Viridiplantae; phylum Streptophyta; class Magnoliopsida; order Poales; family Poaceae; genus Triticum; species Triticum urartu. The sequence continues at coordinate 243,284,166 of NC_053024.1, read as the reverse complement.
AACTAATAACATTATTACAAGGAACCCGAGGGTCCGGGAGCGGTTTGATCTCCCTTATCTTCTTTGCTATAAGCCTGTTCGCATGGGCGCGGACGATGGAGGCCTCGCCTTGTGCAAGTTGATGCCGCTTGATAACGATACGTGTGATGTCAAGATGCCATCGCTTAAGGGTAAGGCCTAGGCTGGCGCAAATGGAGAGTGGGTTGTTTATATTGGGTACAATTGCGAGTGGGAACTTGTGAATGTGTACACTCGTCAGCGGATTCCACCTCCAAAAATCTCAGAGTGCCCTGAGGTTGAGCACACAGATGATCTACATACGTTCAAATACGTTCATGGTGGCTGTCATCTACGGAAGATAGCAATTTGTCGAGTTCCCAACCGCTCTTGGAATTACGAGAACTATGAAGTTGTTTCTATCTTCGACAAGCTTGTTGCCGTCGTTACTAATTCCACGGTTCGTCTGTGGATATTGCTCAAAAATTAGTTTCTGTACATGGATGAGTACTATGATGCAATTGAATACGAGGATATTGTGTTTGGTGCCACCACTCGTGGCTCTATTTTTGCATGGGATCCTTGTAGTTTTGGTACGTTTGTCTTCCACCATAAATATAATTGTTTCATCCACATGCATGCGGGTTTGCAAGTTTCTCTTTACTAATTAACCTTCTTGTGTTTCCAAGGTCCTGTGAACATTCCACCACCTATACTTGAAATTTTTTATAACCAAGGGGGAGATGACGATGCTGATGATCACGAGCGTGAGGACGAGCAGAACTTATATACTCAGTGGCGCCTGGCAACTAATTATGATGGATCACCTCTTGTTTGTATACAGTGCAATGAGATTGGTACTACTGAGGGAGCACGTGTTGTCTCCCATGGTCACCCTCTCCGGACCTATTCCAACACCCGTTGCATGGTATTCGGGATGGATACTAGTGTGCTAGCGCCAACACCTTCTCCCTAGTACAATATTGATAGTCTTGGAGAAAACTCGCTCTTCATTGGACCAAACTATCCAATGATGGTGAAAGGCGATACAGCTGATGTTGACACAATGTTACTACCATCTGTAAGAAGCAACTGTATCTATACCTTGGACATTGCGGTGGTTCCCTACCCTGGTCCTGATACATGCCGCTTCAGCCTGGATGATCAGTCATGCGTTGCTCTCGATATTGACAATAGCTGGCCCTTCCCAGAGAACCTATGGTTTAAAGCAAGCGTTTCCAACGCCGAGGATTGGTTTAGTTGAAGTTCATTTCATTCCTTGTTATTTGTTGTGTGATGAAAACTTCAGTATTTACTAGAATGTTTTGTTGGAAATAATCTATAATCCAACATGTATCCTCGTTGTCGTTGTGTGTTGATGACTTGTTGTATGTAATGAATGGTACATTTGCAAATGCATGTCATAGACTCAATTTATGAATGGTTTTCGAGTCACTTCTTGGAGTGTGAGTACCGTAGTAGTATAGCCAGCATCTGGTTAGTATATGAAGTTGCCACATCACATAGAGCCAACCTAATATTGGAGTATGCTAGCCCTCCACCGGCGCGCCGCTTCAAATGGCGGACGAACTGAGAGGTCGCGTCACCTTGTGTCCAGATCTGAGATGCCACGTGTACCAGATGAATGACTCCAAGTTGAACCACCATGATGCTAGGTGTGTGCCGAGGAACACTGTTGGAGAGACCCCCCTCATAATTTTCCTACATTGATCTTTTGATTCATAGGATAGAATGCTATAGGATTTTTTCCTATGTAATCATGTTTTAATTGGCAATCTAGCATCCACTCCAACTTTTGTTTCACTTCCTTTGTTCCTACGAAGAGAGTACTTGCTCTAAATGATATGCCACTACAAGAGCTGCCTATATTAATTAACCACGCTCTAAAAAGGTGGACCAACTTTGGTTATAGTAGTACAGTACTTGGTTAGTTGGTGACCTTGCGCTTGGCTCTTCTCCTCTTCTGGAAGTCGAACAATAATGATGGTACTACAGTAGTACTTCTGGCAATCCGACACCAAATGAACTGCTGCACGCCCACCGCTTGTAAGCAAAAGTTTCTCCTCGTGCTACGAGCCACCGCGCACGCGTTGGCGAGGGAGAAGGCGTAGTAAGCAAGCTTCTCGTCGTTATGCGAGTTGACGGGACACATCAAAGTTATTTATTAGTATGCTCTTTAAAAAGGGCCGACCATGTCCATGGCTACCATCCCGTGCTCTGTCATTGAGTACGTGCACTATTCATGTGCCATCGAGGAGAAAAAATATTGCATAGTACTAGGTACCATCAAAGTGCACGACTCACTTACGCATTGCATATCTCCATTTTCTTGCATGACACGCCACCTTGATGCTAGATGTCCTGCGTGTCGTGGAGGCATATAGTATGATTTTTAAATGGAGGCATATAGATGTCCTGCTATCGGCAAAAGGATGAACAAATCTCATGTCTTAAATGAAAGAGTGGAAGAACATAGATTCCCGACGACCGAGAAGGAGCAACAAACCTCGTGGTGGAGCGTCTGCACTCATAACATTTTATATTATTCAGCGATATAAAATCAACTAAGTCTCTCCACATTCCTATACCATTCTATAGTATGAGAATCACTTTGAACGTAAGCCATCGATTCACTCTATCCAATGGTCATAGTTGGAAAATCCAAAAAAACCAAGCATTGGATCAACTCTTTCAGCACTTAGATTGTTGCCACCTGCCCACCTAGCCCACCTATATATCCGCTCACGTGTGATGACCACAGGAGCTATCCACACAGATTGTATGTTAAAAAATAAAGGTTGATAACTAATGCAGCACCTCGGGCCAATGCGTCCAGATCGCATTTTGCATGAGAAATTACACACCAAGTTTCGTTGACATGTGGTCCTGTTCCAACATGTCAGTGAGACGACGGCGGGTCCTTTTGTACAATTTCCAAACGAACGTGTAGGCTGGGGAGCCTCTTCGTGTACCATGGCAAACTGGCAACCTTCCACTGACTCTTCGCCTTTCCATCTCGATTTGGAACTGCTGTCGCACGCTCTTCCTCCCTCCTCCATTTGCCTTCACCCTTTCTTCTACCATTGTTCGATCATCTTCTCCATGGAGGGAACGGGCCGAAAACGACTCTGTTATTCTTGCCCCGATCTAAAAGATGAAGTCGTAGAGGAACTCATTGATCGGTGCGACGTCATCACCTCGGCTAGCATGGCAGGTTCGTTCAAGACCATTCTCGACACAACCAATAACATCATTACAAGGAACCCAAGGGTCCAGGAGCGGTTTGATCTCCCCTATCTTCCTCGCCGTGACCCTGCTGACTGGCGTGGGAACGAGGGAAGCCTCGCCTTGTGCAAGTTTATGCCGCTTGATAACGATATGTCTGATGTTAAGAAGCCACCGCTTGAGGGCATGGCTTGGGTAGGCGCAAATGGAGATTGGGTTGTTTATATTGGATACAACTATGAGTGGGAACTTGTGAATGTGTACACTCGTCACCGGGTTCCACTTCCAAAAATCTCAGACTGCCCAGAGGTTGAGCACACCGGTATTCTACGCACGTTCAAATACGATCATGGTGACTATCTTCTATGGAAGATAGCAATTTGTCGAGTTCCCAACCGCTCTTGGCATTACAAGAGCTACGGAGTTGTTGCTATCTTCGACAAGCTTGTTGCCGTCCTTCGTGGTTCGACTGGATGGATATTGCTCAAAAATCAGTTTCTATACACGGATGTGTATGGGATCCTCATAGTTTTGGTACGTTTGTATTCCACCATAATTATAATTTTTTTCATCCACATACATGCGGGTTAGCAAGTTTCCCTTTACTAATTAACCTTCTTCTTGTGTTTCCAAGGTCCTGTGAACATTCCACCACCTATACTTGAAAAAAATTATAACCAAGGGGGAGATGACGATGGGGATGATCACGAGGGCCCATATACTCAGTGGTGCCTGGCAACTAATTCCGATGGATCACCCCTTCTTGTCTGTATACAGCCCACGCACTGTTGATGTTACTACTAAGGAAGCAGGTGTTGTCTCCCACCGTCGCACTCACGGGACCAATTCCAACACCCGTTGCATGGTATTCGGGATGGATACTAGTGTGGTAGCACCAACACCTTCTCCCTGGTACAGTATTGATAGTCTTGGAGAAAACTCGCTCTTCCTTGGAAAAACTATCCAATGATGGTGAAAGGCAATCCAACTGCTATTGACACAATGTTACTACCATTTATGAGAAGCAACTATATCTATACCTCGGACATGCCAGTGGTTCCCTACCCTGGTTGTGATATAGTAGGCTACTTCAGCCTGGATGATCGGTCTTGCGTTGGTCTCGAGATTGACAATAGCTGGCCCTTCCCAGAGAATCACTTGTGGTTCAAAGCAAGCGTTTCCAACGCCGAGGATTGGTTGAGTTAACGTTCATTTCATTGCTTGTTATTTGTCGTGTGATGAAAACTTTAGTATTTATAATGTATCCTCGTTGTCGTTGTGGGTTGATGACCTGTTGTATGTAATAAAATGATATGCCTGTGATAAACTTACTAAATTTATGAATGGCTTTCGAGTCGCTTCTCTGAGTGGGTGCTGCGATGAGGGAAAAAGTATATTTTCTGAATACATAATTGTACGTGCATTGCAATAGGTTAGCGGATGAGGCCAATCAACAATAGTACATGATTTGTACTAGCTTCACATGATGCACTATCTCTACGTCTATGTACGTAATACAACAAGTTTTAAACTTGAGACCAGCCACCCACCCTCACAAAGAACACATTTTAACCTAGCACAGACTCCAGGAAATTTGGCCACAGTGTGAGGTGGTCCATATGTTATTATGTTCGATGTATGTAACCAGCACCTCGAATCCTCGATACTACTAGTACTATATAGTAGGGTGGCATGGGCCAGAACAAGCATTCACATCCATGAGTACGACACACGCCACCAGCACGACTTCCATCTGACACCATATTGCTTGGAGTCTGTGCTACAGCTATCTCTTCAACCTCGTTGTTTCTCTAACTCAGCCATCGCACGGCGGGCGAGGTGGGGGTTTGCCGATAGTCGATTTCCTCAACTGCGGTCCCACTTGTAAGGCTGACTCCAATGCACGACCCAAACGAACCTCCATTTTGCCCATATTCTGTCCATTTGGGTAGGGCAATGGGGTCGTGTCCGGGCCATTTCTTGGATGCCGAAGCCATGCGCCCAACGCGCGGACGCATCCCGGCCGCATACATTTTTCTTCACAAACACATATCTTTTTTTTCATCATTGATTTTTGGTACATGGAAATACATCAACCAAATTTGACTAGAAAAGCAAGACCAAAGAAAACAAGAACCACAAGAATACATTTTAGAAGATATCCAACTTCCATAACTGCTCCTGTAAGTTGGATTAGTGCCTTCTCGATGCATTCATTGTTGATCTGTGGAGGCTCAATCTTGCGTGCTTCTTTGTTCTTTGAGTGTAAAGAAGTAGACGTTGCTTCCTCGCATCTAGTCTCATGTCTAGCCTCTATTCTATCAAGAAGTGCACTAGTCTCATCTCTAGCCTCTATGCTAGCTAAAAGTGCTACAACATCTACTAAATTGCGCTCTATCAATATATCGATGTACTCTTCTTCCCAATACCAAAACTTGCATCCATTCTACACAATAAAATTTTAAGTCTAATCTGAGAGAACAACCGAAGCTAAAGTAGCACATACCCCATCGGTTGAGCACCTGATGAACACCCATCCGGGATGTTCCACCGATGTAGTTGTTGCTATCTTCGACGAGCTTGGTGCCTTCCTTCATAGTTCAAAAATTAGTTTCTATACAAGGATGAGTACTGTGATGCAACTCAATACGAGGGTCTTGTGTTTGCTGCCACCACTCATGGCATTGTTTTTGCATGGAATCCTGATGCTTTCGGTACGTTTGTCTTCCACCATAATTATAATTGGTTCATCCACATGCATGCGGGTTAGCTAGTTTCCCTTTACTAATTAACCTTGTGTTTCCAAGGTCCTATGAACATTCCACCACCTATACTTGAAAAAATTTATAACCAAGGGGGAGATGATGATGCTGATGATCACGAGCATGAGGACCCATATAGGAGTACTCAGTGGTGCCTGGCAACGTATTCCGATGGATCACCTCTTCTTGTCTGTATACAGGGCACCACTGATCTGACTATTGAAGTAGGTGTTGTCTCGCATGGTCGCACTCTCCGGACCTATTCCAACATCCGTTGCAGGGTATTCGGGATGGATACTATTGTTCTAGCACCAACACCTTCTCCCTGGTTTAGTAGTGATACTCTTAGAGGAAACTCGCTCTTCCTTAGACAAAACTATCCAATCATTGTGAAAGGTGATCCAGCTGCTGTTGACACAACATTACTACCATTTCTGAGAAGCAATTGTACCTATACCTCGGACATTGCTATGCTTCCCTACCGTGGCTATCACAATAGGGATTATGAAATAGGCCACTTCAGGCTGGATGATCAGTCCTGCGTTGGTCTCGAGATTGACAGTAGGTGGCCCTTCTGAGACAAACTCTTCTGGTTCAAAGCAAGTGTTTCCAACGTCGAGGAGTGGTTGAGCTGAAGTTCATTTCATTGCTTGTTATTTGTTGTGTGATGAAAACTTTAGTACTTACTAGAATGTTTTGTTGGAACTAATCTATAATCCAACATGTATCCTCGTTGTCGTTGTGTGTTGATGACTTGTTGTATGTAATGAATGGTACATTTGCATATGCATGTCATAAACTCAATTTATAAATGGTTTTCGACTCCTTGGTGTGTTAGTGACGTAGTAGTATAGCCAGCATCCGTAGTAGTATGAAGTTGCCACATCACATAGAGCCAACCAATAGTTAGTTATCGCACGGAGGCCGAGAAATATGGTGATATCATGACTGCGTGAGGTGGGCTTGTACGTAGTATGATGTACGCACAGGGCTTGCCGTGTTTCCTACTCCTCCGGTCTGCCTCCTTTTGCCAACACGTGGAACATCCAGCATCCAGGTTGTGTCATGCAAGAAAATGGAGTGCTAGTTGAAGCCACGTGATGTGCATCTTGGGTTAAACTGTAAATAGAATCTTACTACTCTTGAGTAACTCCAAAAGTGGCCACCAAAGATCTTTACTGGATTTGTTTTTCATCAGCAGCACGTCAAGGTGAAAGGGTGCAGGTTCAGTGGGTCCTCTTGCGTTTTCACTAACATGTGGTACCGCATGTGAGCGAACAGAGAGATAGAGGAGGGTTGAGCACGGATTCCAGGAAATTTGTTGTACGTAACCAGCACCTCAATATAGTGGGGTGGCATGGGCCGTAACTAGCATTCACGTCTAGTAGTACGACACACGCCACCCACACGAGTCCCATCCGACACCAATTTTCTTTGAGTCCGTGCTACAACCATCTCTTCTCCCTCCTATTTTCTCAGCCATCACGCGCTGGGCAGGGTGGGGGTTTGCCGATAGTCGGTTTGCTCAACTGCGGTCTCACTTGTAATTGAAAATGCAACACCGCACGCATTCCCCCTTGAGCGGCGTGCCGGACCAACCGTGTGGGCAGCGGGGTGCGACGCGAACACATCAAGCTTTTCCTTTTGAACTTGTAACTTGTGAAATTTGGTTCTGCTCCATGGCGCGAATGAAAGATAGAAATAATGATTTTCCCTAGAGTAATGAGAAGTTAGGTTCTGGCGCGGTTCATGCATGGAGTACGTAAAAAAATTATAAAGTTGATGCGAAAGGTAAGATAATTACTAGTAGTACCATACACTACTACATGGATTTGACGGAAAGATAAAGATACATATGGATCCATCAACGACATCCTCATGCCCTAGTGCGCCGGGTCACCAACCGACGTGTGAGGAGCAGCGGCGTTGGCGGTGAGCTCAATGTGCTTCTGAGCAATGCCGTCCATGGTTCCCTTGCGGGTCAAGAAGGCCAACGACCTATCGTCCTCCTCAGGCACGTAGTATTCCTTGTGGACAATTTGCGCATAGATGTGGTTGATTTTGTTGACGATGTCTTGCTGCGCCAGGCGCTGCGCGGCGAGCGCGGCCTCGAGGTGGACATTCTACGACGCGACAGCGAGCAGTCGCAGGGCCACTAGTGCATCGAAGAGGTTGTCACCATAGAGGCCGTTGAGGGTGGCGGGCATCATAGAGCCTGGGCGCGTGAACTGGAGGCGTATGTCAAGGTCGTCCGCGGGTTTCTTGATGACGGTGAACTTGTCGAGGAAGCCGACGAGGACCTTGTCGAACAAGGAGACGAAGCTATTGTCCAAGCTGCCTCTCACCCTGGCGGCCTCAAGCATGACCTGGAGATGTTCATCGGTGCCGGGCCGCAGGCCGGCGTCATGGACCATCTGGCACAGTTGGCTGATGCTCGCGCTCATCGCCTCCATGGGTCTAGCTTCAGTCAACTAATCTTGCGATTGGAGTGATCACTCTTGCCCTTGGTTAGGGTGCGTAGGTGCGTAGGATTTCGTAGATTTGACTGGCAGGGAGCCTTTATATGAGAAGTGTAGACTGCATTGAATTCACATGCGTGTTGCCCATCTACTCCTCGGCCCTCTACTGCACCTGCCTTTGGCTGTATGACAGGCGGGCTAGCCACCTATTGGGCCCACGTGTCATACAACCAAAGGCAGGTGCAGTAAGTCAATGAAGCTGTGTCCCCCTCCATGCCGGTGCAGTATAGTCATCTCATCGGACCTCTAGTTGGGGCCAAACGAGAGAACTTCGATGTTTACTGGTTTATTGGTCCCCGTTGTATTTTGCGCCAAGTTTTGACCTTTGATTTAACTAATAAAATGTTAATGCATGTAACCAAAAATGTTGTGTAATCCCAAAACACTTAGGCATGGTACATTAACTCCCTCCTCATTTCTTATTTTGTGACATATCAACCAATGAGAGATGTGGGCCGTGCATGCTTTCAATGACTTGAGACTACCAAACATGACATGCAGTGGTTAGTTCATTGCATGTAATCCTATTAATTAGCAAAAAGACATTAAGTTCTCTCGCCGATAGGAATAAAACAATACACAATGTATTTATTTACAGAGGGAGTAGTACATTTTTTGTGACATGCATTACTAGATATTGCTAGTCAAATACTGAATCCAGATGGACATGGTAGTACTACTAAATCCAGACGGTGGTGCTAGTACTAGTAGTAGTACTACCAATGCACTAGTCGCACTGTACTACCTGTTGGTCAAATTATTACGTGTTGCTCCTCATAGTGAAGTGACAAGACCCTGCGCTGGAGATGACACCTGAGTCTAGACGCCGTGTTAGGCATACCATAGTCAGCCTCACTGTCTGTAGTCACTATCATCATGGCTGTAGAGCTAGCCTGCTTACAACTGGCCGTGTTCAACATAATTTCCTGTGCATAGATGCCCATGCATTGCACGGAACACCAAGATTGGGGGTGGACGGCCCCGGCAGCGGCCAAAGCGCCAGATTTTTCCATGGACTTCTAGATGTGGTGGGGAGGAGATAAGGCTGATTGTGAGAGACAAGGAGTTGTTTGTAAATAGGGAACAAGTGCGGGCATCTTTTTGCAAAACTGGAGAAGTTTGGTTTGTATGCGTCAGATCTAGATCCAAAGGCTATTGGTGAAAGATGGCAGGCACAACATCATCACCAACTCAGGACCTCTTTGATTCGCAGGATTTTGAAAACGTAGGAATAGGACACGAAAATATTACAAGTTTGAAAGTGATATTACAAATGTTAGGAGTAATGCTGCACCTACAAAGAGGGAATTACTATGAAGTTTACGTAAGAACTTTCGTTACTCTAGGTGGATGCAGCATTATCGTAAAAACTAAAATCCACCGCCCTGACAAGTCACTAATGGGCAAATAAATTTTCAAGTCTCTAGCCACTTGATGTTTCAAAAAAAATTCAGCTTCTACGGAGACTTTGTCCTTTAGGCTTAGACGCTTGCGGTGATCAGCACGCCATTCATTGTTGTGCCAGAGAATGCCACACCTCATTACCTTGAGCACACTTGCCTCCAGAACAAGGAACCTGGCCAATTTAATCTTAGATGTGCTTCCTCGGTAGTCGATCAAATCAATTTCTGTAAGATGGAGATCAAGGCATTCGATGAGATTGTTATAGTGCAGCGCATTTTTCACTTTTGGGTCTTTCTTTATCTGCAAAAGAAGAGAACATATTAGAGCAGCTGGTTGTATAAGATTGCAGTGTCATCAAGAGGTACCAATATCATTCGCTCATACGATAGGTTGGCTGGCTAGTGATATTTTTTCACTCTCTCTCTTTCTCTTTCCTCTCATTTACCTAGGAGCACGTGAAGAGCTTGGGCATTTGTTGACTTCCACTATGTGGCCGATGCCATATTTCTCAAAAGTATGCCACATAATAAGCATCGATGTCAAATCAAAAGATTAGGGCACTGCTCTCGCGATGTAAGAGAGTTGGCACCGCTATGCATACAGACCCACATGTATAAACAAATAAATCAAACCAACTACACCAGCCTCTCACTCTCCCAAACAAGTGTTTTTTTATTGCCTTAGTCCTCTCTCTCTCCCACACAAGTGTTTTTTCATTGCGTGAGTTAATTTGGCACCGGAGCAAAGTAGGTGATCCAGATTGGGGCACCAGGTGAGCAATGGAGGGGCATCGATGCCAAATGCATCACAAGTGAATTTGGCACGTGTTTTGGCCTACATAGTGGAGGGCCGTTATAGCCCACTTTTGTACTACCTCGTATTTAGTGTAAAAAATTGACCATAGATTTACCTAAGAAAATGCCAATGCATGTCACCAAAAATTATACCATTTGAAATTATGTTCAAATACGAATCCAAGGATATAATTTTTAGTGACATGCACTAACATTTTGTCAGTTAAATCTATGGTCAAATTTTGATACTACAAAATAGGAAGAGTAAACCAGGACAGAAGTAGTACTTGCTCTTAGGGTAACCATAAAGTTACTAGTCTAAGTTACTTTCCACTATGACTAGCCTATGCTACTATAGTAGTACAACAACAAAATGATGTAGGTGATCATGTGAGAAAAAATAATAAAAACATTTCTTTCGGTGCAGTGCGTAGATGCAATTTTGAACACTAAAGTTGTCATCATAATTTGGGAAAATTACAAAAAAAATTGAGCTACATTGTGATTACCGTTTACTAATAGGAAAGAAGTTTCACCTCAATGAGTAGCTTCTCCGTGCACGAAAAGAATGTAAGGAATCCAACAACTTGATCCAGATTGGGGCCGATAGATTTTATTGCCAAGATGTTCACTGTGCGCATAGACTAGGTCAAGCTTGTGGGAATCATTTTATGGAAGACGGTCGTAAATACATCAAGAAGAAATTTAAAACTTTGAATTTCAAGAAGACGGAGAAGAAGATGAGTGATGTACCTGAACGATTACGGATCCAATAAAGAGTTTGGAGACTGTGGCTTCAAAGCTAAGCTCCTCGAGCTGATCTAGGGCGGGGGATAAGAACCACTCGTCGAACTTGGCTTGGGCCTTGCAGTTGGTACTGAACATGTGGATGTCAAGGTGTTTGGCAGGCCTAGAGTGCGATGAAAGGCTCTTGGAGAATGCGGCCATGTGTTTGCAATCCCCATCACAGAGGGAGTTGTCGACGGTGAGGTTGAGGGGGACGCGGCGCCAGAGGGGGCGCCACCGCCGGGAGAGCAGGGTGATCCACACAGCAGATTTGGTGGGGAGGAGGCCGATGATGATGAGCAGCATGTCGTCGGGGATGCTGCTGATGAAGTCCAGGCTCGCCGGATGCGGTTTTGGCTCAAGCCGCCTTCACTTGTTGGCTTCCTCGCCGTCCATCTCAATCGGCGGTAATGCCGGTGTACACATGTGCTGGTCTGTGTTGTGTATTGGCCTGCTAGGAGTGCTCGAGTGCGTCCTTCTGTGCATGCTGCCGTGCAGTGGTGAATTATGCATGAGTGCATCCTTCACACGGAAGAAGTGTGTCCTCATTGCGCCCTCAATTTACTAGCGTACGGGGTGCTACCCCAAGTGGTTTCAACTTTGTTTACTTCACCGCGTGTCAGATGGGCCTCTAGTTTACTTATTTTCACCCAGTCCCACATGGGCCAGCACACGAAGATAGAGAACACGAGCTGATAAGGTAGCATGTGGACTGGTTGACCGGTCAACTAAACAATATACAGAGATATACGCTGACATGGTGAGCGTATAATCCGTCGGTATAGAGAGTTCGAGTGAGAGAGGAGGCCCATGAGAGATAGCAGAGAGAGAAAGAGCTACTCCTTCCGTTTGATAATGTAGTGCCAACATTTTTTTTAAGTCAAACTTTTCAAACTTTGACCAAGTTTATAAAGAAATTACTTATATCTACAATAGCAAAGATAAATGATAGTATGAAGTAAGTACATGTTGTGATGAATCTAATGATCGTTCCAGATGTAAATGTTTTTCTCCACATATACCTGGTCAAACTTTTCCGAGGTTTGACTTTTCAAGACATCCATATGCTTATGGACGTGAGAGAGTTCCTAACTAGAGAGAGAGAGAGTGGGAGAGTGTGTGTGTGAAATAGAAAGAGCGACTGAAAAAAGTGTGTGTGCATGTGTGAAAGAGACATTGACAACACATGATAAAAGTAGAAAAGGCATGTGTGTCTTATGCAAACATATCACACATGCATCTTCGACAACGGAAGCAAGGTGAGGAGATAGTGTGTGGTTGTTCGAAACCGAGAGAGAAAGACCCCTAGCACATGGCCAACAGGGGTCTGACAAGCAATGGAGAGAGGTCGAGAGAGATGTACGGAGAAAATGCAGACATGGGGAGGAGAGAGTGTATGTTTGTGATAGAGAGATCCCTTGCAGATCGTGATGGGACTACATGGGTGGGAGATCGAGTGACAAGGTGTGCGTGATAGAAGATACCCCGAGAGATATTGAGATAGATGTATGGATGGAAGGATACAATACGTGTGTTCCTGATGGCTAGTGAGAGATAATCATACTTAGGGGGGAGTGCGCGCGCCTATGATGGAGTGAGGGATTATGGTACTTAGGGGGGTGCGTGTCACATAGAGAGAGAACAAGGGCGGAGAGTGTTGGATGGGTCTATATGTAGCGCGAGCGAGATATGTGTGTGTGTGAAGCAGGGAGATATAAAGTTTGAGAGAGATAGAGGAGCCCCAATAAGGCTGAGTGGTGCGTCAGATAGCTGAGAGAGGGAAAGAGATATTCCATCCCCTCGATAATGCAGTGCATGTAAAATTTTTTAGAAGTCAAACTTTGGAAACATTGATCAGGTTTCGCAAATGTTATTTATATCTACAATACCAAAGATACATCATATGAAACTACATCTCATGATGAATCTAATGGTATATGTTTGCCGTTCTAGATGTAAATGTTTTTCTCCATGTACATGGTCAAACTTTGTGATGTTTGACTTTTCAATAAATATATATGCTATGGACCGAAGAGAGTGCCTAAGTCGAGATAGATCAAGTCCGTGTGAAGGAGAATGAGTGAGTGTGCAAAAAGAGTATGTGTGTGAAAGAGAAAGGGACAACAACTGATATATTAGAGAGAGTGTGTGTTTTTTCGTTTCTAATGCAAACATATCACGCATGCATCTCCGAGATAGAAAAGCGAGGTGAGGAGATACACGAAGATAGCTAGTGCATGATTGTTTGCAACGGAGAGAGACACCCCTATAGCACATGTCCAATAGAGGTCTGGCCAACAAGGAACATAGGTCGAGAGGGACACATGGAGAACATGGAAGCATGGGGAGGGAGAGAGGGTGTGTTTGTGATAGAGAGATCCCCTCGAGATCGTGAGGGGACTTATATGGGTGGGAGATCGAGGGAGGTGCGTGCGAGATAGAAAGATGCCCCGAGAGAAATCGAGATAGACCATGCACATGTTTGTGACGGAGACTAAGATTAGCTAGTCCTATACATATAGGGGGGACTGCGTGTGCCTACATTTGAGTGACAGACCATCATACTTGGCTAGCCATGAGATTGTGTGTGTGTGCGTGTGAGATGGAGAGAGAATGAGGGAGAGAGATAAATTTTTAGATGGGTCTATCGAGTGCGAGTGAGATATGCATGTGTATGTGTGACCCAGGTAGATGAAGAGTTTGAGAGAGAGAGAGAGGGAAGAGCTCCGAGATGACAGAGTGGTGCGTGAGAGAGTTACGGGCAACGAGCCAAGGAATTTGTGTGCGTACAATGAGTGCACCCAAGATATTTAGCTTGGACTAGAGAATCATACATAGTATGAGGGAGAGACCAATAGATGAAGTATGTATGCATGCGAACTAGAAAGACCCCACCCCACACACACACACAGAGAGAGAGACGGAGAGAGAGGGAGATGGACCAACAAAGTTTGTGTGTTGGATGCGTGCGACAAATTTGAAGATTGTCGGAGAGAGAGAGATAGAGAGAGAGAGAGAGAGAGAAATAGAGAGAGAGAGAGCAGGAGTCCAGGAGAGGGGGGTCGCGTTTTATGCATCAAAGACTGATATAAACCATGTTTCGATATAAACTTGCATTCAAATATTTAAATTGGAGAACATGTTGTCTGCAATCCACACATGTATGGAAATATGCGTATATCAAACAAGTTCATTAATTTGAGTCTCAACATGTTCATGGAATACTATAATACTGTACAACATGCTACTCGATTGAGGTGTTTAATTTTGGATTTAGTTCACTATTTTGACCTGGTGAACGAGCTATTTCATTGAATCGAGATATTTCATTTTGGTTTTGATTCCCGTTTTTGAGTGGGTCAACTATTTGTCATATAGTAAATCGCTAGCAATGAGCATGTAAAAACACATTACTCCCGAGCATCATCTCTCCATCTAAAAAAGAAGTGGCAAGCTAATATTTCAAAATTTGATTCCAATCGAATTGTTAAGGTAGACGTGGATGCTCGTTCTCCCAAAATTTGAACAAACTGTTAAACACCCTCTGCTCGGTGGAATTCGCCAGAGCAAATAAATGGGAGACGCGAAATTACCGGCCTATGTGGGACACGCATCAATTGGCCCATTGTACATCGAGGGTAGGTTCGTAACTTCATCCAAGCGTGCCTTCTCCTCGGCCGAAATGACATGTTCCGAATAGTTCATAAACCATGGTCGGCAAAACACCCTCTCCTCGCCCGAAAAAACTCGCTCCCACTATTTCAAAACACGCTCTCCTCGCCCGAAATCGCTCGCGCCCAGTATATTTCAAAACACACCCTCCTCGCCCGAAATCGCTCACGCCCACTATTTGGGAGAAGCAAAGTTACTCTACTATCCCCGACCCTCAGTACACAGACCCAAGCCGAGAAGCCTAAAGGCTAGGGTAGAACTGTAACTCCCCCCCCCCCCACACACACACACATTTCAGACAAATGCGTCCGTAAGACATGGTTCCCCCTCCCAATTACCCATTCATACCTCGTGGGTGCCAAATCACCTTCTCCCCGAAAGCTCCCTTCTCCCGAGCCGTGAAACCTCAGCCCCTCCTCCATGGCGCCCCACCGCACCAAATTCACAGCCGCCCACCTCTTTAATCCCGGAGACGCTGGCCATTTGCCGTCGTGCACTTGGCCGTGTGCCTCTTACTCCGTGCTGCCGGAGCTGCCTTGACGACAGCCCCGTGAACCGTACCGGAGCCAATTCCCCCCCGCCGTTGTTCACGGTGCCAGAGCAGATCCAACTTTGGACCCGTACAGAGCCCCCGTGCTGTTTCCCCGTAGGCATTGACCATCGCAACATCTCTACTTCCCTGCCGCCGGTAGCCACCGCAACTGCGCTGGCCTCACCGACTAGGCAGCTGGAGCGGCCTACTTCACCGGGCCGCCAGATAGGCCACAACCTCATCTCAAATCACTTTATTAGGCGTTAGTTGTCTAAATTTTTATTCTGGGCCAATCAATTCCCAATGGGAAGGAGCACCCCTCGAGCTTGCGGAGCTCCTAGGCTGCCGGTTGGCTGGTGTCTAACATAAGGGTGCGGGGGCGCATGTTCGCCGTGGAAGCAACGCTTAGATGGCTATCTTAGAGTTGCGTGGGTTGAAGGTACTGCCTCCGCCGGATCTGGATGTTGGTGAGTTTTTGTGGATTGGCCCGGGGGCGGCACAACCACGGCAGTGTGGTGGGGTGGGGTGCGGGGTTTTGGTCGGGGCCACAGATGGCGGAGGCAGGCTGCTCTGCCAGTGGTTGCTGGCTCTTCGGGGAAGATTCCGAATAGTGTCAGTCGGGAGGCACAAGACGGCCATCAAGCCATCCGGCGTAGATCGGTCAGTACCAAAATAAAATAAAATTGTGTGACCCCAATTTAGTCTTCAGTCAACAAACGTGTGACCACTCTCGCACCTTGTTGTTGATCTTTTAGGGTATTTCTTCAGATCAGAGATATGTGTCATTCTTAACATTATGTGTTTTCTGCATCTTCAGCCACACCATTTTCCGACTCACCGCAGCTGCTCCAACAAGGGAAGCATGCACGTCTATAGTCCCCACTCAACAGTTCCCTGCATCGAATGCGCGTGCCCGACATGGACAGCCACAACAACTGCAGGGCCTAGTGGTCGGAAGGGGCTGATGGCTTCCCACCCACCCAGGTTCAAGGCATGGCACTTGCAATTTAGGTTTGTTGCACCAATTATACTGTAGGGGGTTTGTCGGCGTCAAAACCGGCGGATCTCGGGTAGGGGGTCCCGAACTGTGCGTCTAGGCCGGATGGTAATAGGAGGCAAGGAACACGATGTTTTACCCAGGTTCGGGCCCTCTTGATGGAGGTAAAACCCTACGTCTTGCTTGATTAATATTGATGATATGGGTAGTACAAGAGTAGATCTACCATGAGATCAAGGAGGCTAAACCCTAAAATCTAGCCTATGGTATGATTGTTGTATGATGAAGTTGTCCTATGGACTAAAACCCTCCGGTTTATATAGACACCGGAGAGGGTTAGGGTTACACAAAGTCGGTTACAATGGTAGGAGATCTTGAATATCCGCATCGCCAAGCTTGCCTTCCACGCCAAGGAAAGTCCCATCCGGACATGGGACGAAGTCTTCAATCTTATATCTTCATAGTCCTGGAGTCCGGCTGAAGGTATAGTCCGACTACCCGAACACCCCCCAATCCAAGACTCCCTCAGTAGCCCCTGAACCAGGCTTCAATGACGACGAGTCCGGTGCGTAGATTGTCTTCGGCATTACAAGGCGGGTTCCTCCTCCAAATTCTTCATAAAAGTTTGTAAACACCAAGAGTAGTGTCTGGCTCTGCAAAATAAGTTTCCACGTATTGCCACAGAGAGAATAATATTAACACAAATCTAATCTGTTGACGTATTCCGCAGTGTGACATCACACTACGACCAAGCCTTTATTCGAATCGTTATCACTTTTCCACCTCAGCTGTTTTGCGAGGCGGGTTCCTTGGCACGTCTTGTCAAAGCAGAGATCGTGTCCCCTTTATTTACGGGATTCTCATCAATACGGACGTGGGTGACCCAATCGTGCCCGTTAGCACGTCTTCTCGATTAAAGGCGAGTCCCAAACGGTTACGGGGAGGGCTCCTGGTATTCAACCTCTTATAAAGAGACCAAGGCCTTACTCCTTTTCTCCAATCTCAAAACCAGTTCGCCCGTCGCCTCTAGTTCCAACACCCTAGGCTCCAGATTCCAGGCGCTTTGGACCTTCGACAATGTCCGGTTCCGACCTTCAAGGCCGATGGATGCCCTCCTCCGTCACGGAGGAGGACGTGCTAAAGTTGAGAGAAGCTAAGTTCTTGACCGCCGAAATTTTTCATAGGTTGCCTACTCAAAGGCAGGCTATTGCCAGTCCCCAGCCCGGTGAGAGCGTAGTGTTCATGTCTCACTTCCTTTGGGGGTTAGGCTTCCCGATGGATCCCTTCGTGAGGGGGCTGATGTTCTATTATGGGTTGGAATTTCATGACTTACCTCCGGAGTCCATCCTCCACATTTCCTCATTCATCATTGTGTGCGAGGCGTTCCTCCGTGTTACTCCTCACTTCGGATTATGGCTCAAGACTTTTGGAGTGGAGTCGAAGATGATCGAGGGACGGCACGCAGAGTGCGGAGGCGCTGTCATAAGTAAGAATGCTGATGCTCTATGGCCTGAGGGCTTCTTTCAAGAGGAGCTCGGCTTGTGGCAACGAGAGTGGTTCTATATCACCGCTCCCAGGAGCACCAAGTGGGTGGCGCCTCCTGCCTTTCGCTCGGGTCCCCCACCACGGCTAGCATCATGGGTCAACAAAGGATTAGATTGGGGGTTATCCAAAGACGTGCCCTTGTTGCAGGGCCGCATTAGGGATCTCTTAGAAAGAGACCTCAACCTGGTCAAGGTGACGCAGGTCATGCTGATTCGCCGAACACTGCCCGGCAAACGTCGCTCCCTTCGTCTGTGGGAGTTTAATCCGGAGGGACCACGTGCTCTCCAGCATTTTATGGGCGCAACGCCCGTGGAGATGTATAAAATGTTGTTTGGATCACAAGCAATGTGTCCGGATTTGACCGAGGACGCAGGTTTAAGCTGCAATCGCCCGGATACTCAAGTAAGTAACCTTGTGCCCGAACTCGCTATCCGTAAAATTGTCATAAAATCGCCCCTAAAAGAGCTGTCCTTTTAAACAGGAGTGGATAGCGAAGGAAAAGCTGATCCGGTGTCCGGCTCCCATTCTTGAGACCAGGCCGGATCCCGTGCTAGTCGGATGTTGAAGATCGTGCCTTTGGAGGGAAGTGAGGGGGACGACAAAGAAACTATGGCCTCCTCGAAGGAGGCTGCTCCGAAGGGAAGAACCGACAATTCCTCTCCTAAGGGGAAGAAGAGGGCCTCCTCTGACGACCCGGAGACCATGGCCTCAAAGCGGGGGAAAAGGTCCTCGTCAGAGGGTCCGACGCCGGGGAGTTCCTCGGCCGAACTACGCCCTCAAAGGGATCAGCCCTCCAGCGAGCCGTAAGTACAGAAAGATTTTCCTTTAGAGGGATGAGAGAAATCCTTGCTTTTTATCTGAGAAGATTAACCGAAATTTTACTTTGTAGCTCGGACCTCAGCCCTTCTCAGCAGAGCTCGTCTTCGGGGGATCTCCTTCCGGAGATGATGGAGAGTGGAACGCCTCCCCCGGCCGTACCGCCTGGCGAGGCGGGCGACCCTGAGGTGTCGTCGCGGAGGGTTTCCCCAAATCCGGTAGGGGTGGAAGGTAGCCATATGTCCCCCCAAGGTTCTCCGCATCCGGCCTTCGATGGAGGTCATAGGATGAGTCCGGCATCATCCGATGCACGGTCGGAGGAGCTGATGATTCTGCTGGGGCAAGCTTCTATCTCAGAGGAGCACCATGCATTGATGGGTATGGTGATTGGAAGGATTTCATCCGCGGAAAGCGGATTGCATGAGGCTGTCAGAAGTTTGCTGACGGGTTTTGAGGTACGTTTGATAATGTACTTCTTTGTCAGTTGCGCATAAACAAGATGCGCCCTGTGTAGATAGTAGCCCCTAAGACTCTGTGCGTTGTCAAAATTGACGGTGCGCAGAGGATCATAATCCCAGGTCTAAAATGTCGCCTTTGTATACAGGTGGCGAAGTGTCCGGAATCGAGCCGAACTGATGATTTTGCCGAACTAAAGAGGCAACTTGACGTGGCAGATGCTGACATCGTGCTCGTCAACAAGCGGCTTGATGAGGCTCAAGGTATGCAATTCCTCGGGCGGCATCTGGTAAGAGGAGCTTTATGCCAGTATCTTACAATGTGTGTTCTTGACGCAGATGGTGCGGCCGCCATGGAGAGTCTTCAGGTGGAACTTGCCCGAGCTAAGGAACAAGCCAGGAAAAGTGATGCGGCTGCCGAGAAGGCCCTTGGAGAGCTGAGAGCCGAACAGGCTGCTCACTGCCGAAGCAAGAAGGAGATGGCCGTGATGGCCGTGAAGTTAAAAAGTGCTACTGACCGTTGCAAGTTTCTTGAGAAATAAGACCGGGCGAGACAGACGGACTTAGAGAAGGCCGTTGCTGATGCCAAGGACGCTCGCTCTGCGATGAGAGCTGTGAAGGAGGAGCTGCGTCAGGCCGGACAGATTGCGGCTGGAAAGCCCTTTATGCTGCGGAGGAAGTTTTGCGATCTGAACTTTTCTCCGTTGGACCAGATGTGGAGTGCGGAGGACACCTATCTGGATTTGGCAGCGAGTGCTGCTGATGCGACCGAATACTTTCGAGATCAAGAAGATCGCGAAGTGGAAAGGCTTTTCTGATTGCAGTTCCAGAATCCAGAGCGTCCACTAGCAGTGGACGATCGTCTGGCTCAATGGGCCGAACTGAATAGATTGTCCGGACTCGCCATGAAGTACGTCATGGGTCATCTGTGGCCGGGGAGATCGGAGCCGAAGAGTTATTTCAGCCTGGTGCAGCAATTCCTTGACGCGGTGCCACGTATCAATGCGATGAAGAGGTCAGCATGCATAGAGGGTGCACGGATGGCTCTTGCCCGTGTCAAGACATACTGGGTAGAGATGGAGACCACCGTTGTTGCATCCCGAGATTCGGACAAAAGCCGAGTACTCTCCGAGCACTATTTTCAGGAAGTCCTTGAAGGCGCTCGTGTAATAGAGACGCAGTGCTCGAAGGATGCTATGTTCTGATAGCATATGTAATTATAATGCAATATTTTGATGAATTGTAGTAGCCTTTTATACTTGTGCCTTCAAGTATTTGGAACACCTCCTGTGTGGCCGTTTTAAGATATATGTACAAAATCTGAAAGATTGCAGTCGTTGGCTTCAGCCCCCACGCACATAGTGCGGGGGGTGCTCGTAGAAGGCGCATTTTCACACTTAATCCAACGTCTTGGTCCTACAAAGGAGGTGATAGCGCAGCGAGCTAGGCAACCGGACTATAATGCTTTAACACTTTCACTTAGCCATAGGAGCTTGACAATGGGACTATTTAGGTAGCCCCTGGTGGCGACTGCGCTCGCCCGAATTCGGGGCGCGTATGTGCCTGGCCGGGAAACGGCCCTTCGTTAATGCGGAGGAATCCTACAGATTCCGGAGAGTCATCGAGTGGTTGACCAGTCTCATGCCATATCATGACAGTCGGTTTTCGGCTTTCTCTACTAAGGTGCTCGCCTGGCCGAACCAGGGCACAATCGCAGTAGTTCTCCTGGTGCCGCCTTAGCCGATAGAGTGGAACGTAAGGCGGCCGAACACAGGAGCCGGGCAACCCAACATTTGACCAAAATCATGACGCGGAGCTGATGCATATAAGGCCAAACTCGCGATGCCGAACACTCCCTAAGGTATTCGGTCTTTATGAGAGCGGGGGAGGTAACGCTCTGTGGTATAAGCCCCTAGTGTCCAGGTACGCACAAGAATTCTGACGTGGCCACATTCCAAGACGCCAGCCTCCTCCTTGGTCATAGAACCAGGGGATGTGTATCAACAAGAGACAGTAAAAAAGGTTTACGCAGGTTCTTAATCTGAAAAGAATCCTTGGAACGGGTCCCTACTGCACGTCTGCGCCTGTGTCTCCGTTGTGCCGTATCCTGGACAGGCGCAGCACGACATTCATCTGTAAAAAGAGAGCAACTAAGTTGAAAAAGGGGCGTGCCGAACAAAAGTTATATGAAATAAACAAAGTGTAAAGTAAAATATGAAAAATTGAGCTTTATCGTCTCTTATTTTATACGTGTGAAGCCCCTAGTGCAGGGGTATATGGCCACTAAGCCTTTATCAACGATACTTTTGTGCCGGACTCGTCTATCCGTGTCCATGGTCTTAATGACCTGTTCCGATGTTCTGGCTGGTGAAGCCATTGTATTGTGGGGCTGTTAAAGCGGACGCACAATCCTCCGTTTGGGGGAGGTGTTCTCACTGCTTCCCCTTTAAGGAGATGATGCCGCATGGACCAGGCATCTTAAGCGTAAGAGATGCATAATGCGGTATTGCATTAAAGGGGGCGAAAGCTTCGCGTCCCAGTAGTGCTTGATAGCGACTTGAGAATGGGACGATGTGGAAAGTCAGCTTTTCGTGATGGGAGTTATCGGCAGAGCCGAAAATAACCTCGAGCCGGAGAAAACCCATGCAATGGGTGTCCGGACCTGGCGTTACTCCTTGAAAGGAGGTTTTGCTGTGGTGAATTCTTTTTGGGTCGATCCCCATGTGGCGGATTGAGTCTTGATATATCAGGTTGAGTCTGCTGCCACCGTTCATAAGGACATTTGAAAACTGGAGTCCGCCAATTATTGGATCAAGTACCAGGGCAGTCCAGCCTGGGTTCCTGACACTTCTAGAATAATCTAGATGATCGAAGATGATTGGTTTTGACAACCAGTGGCGGGATTCCTTTGGGATAGGCCGTGGAGCGCGTACCTTTATGGGCGCCGCATGTTTTGTTATGTGGAGTAAGTTTACTATTTTTACTTCTTGTGGGAAATTCTTTTGTTTCCTGGTACTCTGCTTTTGGGGTTCATCCTCGTCTTCGCTTGGTGTGTCGAGCCCCTTGTGTTCGGTGTTGAGTCTGCCGGATTGTTTGAAAACCCAACAATCTCTGTGGGTATGGTTAGCAGGCTTTCCGGGAGTGCTGTGTATTTGACATATCCTATCCAAGATTTTGTTTAGGTTGGATAGGTCGTCCCTGTTATCTTGGAGGGGCGGCTTTTTCTGATTCTGTCGTGAGCTTTTGAATCCGGCGTTGACTGCCGTGCTCTTCGGACTTTTTTCCTTAGTCCGGCGACAGTCCTTATTGCGTCGCGGTTTTCCGTTTCCATCCCTAGTTTCGGATGTACTTGGGTCACTGGTGCTGCATCTTGCCAACCAGCTATCCTCTCCTGCGCAAAAGCGGGTCATGAGGCTTGTTAGTGCGGCCATTGTTCTTGGCTTTTCTTGGCCGAGGTGTCTGGCGAGCCATTCGTCTCGAACATTATGCCTGAAAGCCGCTAAGTCTTCAGCGTCCAAACAGCCGACTATCTGATTCTTTTTAGTAAGAAATCTATTCCAGAATTACCGAGCTGACTCTCCGGGCTGTTGAGTTATGTGACTAAGATCGTCTGCATCCGGAGGGCGGACATAGGTCCCTTGAAAATTTGCTCGGAAAGCGTCCTCGAGCTCTTACCAACTTCCGATTGTGTTTTCAGGAAGGCTTTTGAGCCAATGCCGGGCTGGCCCTTTAAGCTTGAGGGGTAAGTATTTTATGGCGTGGAGGTCATCTCCTCTTTCCATATGTATGTGGAGGATATAATCCTCGATCCAGACTCCAGGGTCTGTTGTTCCATCATATGCCTCTATGCTTACGGGTTTGAATCCCGCTGGAAATTCATAATCCAGGACCTCATCTATGAAACATAGGGGGTGTGCGGCACCCCTGTATTTGGGTGTGCCGGATTCTGATAATGGCTTTATTGCATTGCTTACGAGAGCTTGCTTTCTTGGCCCATAAATGGACCTGGCTGGGCCATGATGCGAATCCTTAAGTGGGTCGCATGCCGGCTTAAGTGCGGCGCTGCTTGCCGCTTTATGCTGGCCATGGGGTCGTCTATCCGACCGTGTGGATTTCTCACTTTTGGAATGCGAGGGCTCTAAGGCTTCCTCGTCGAATTCGGGCAGTAGATTTCTCTTCGGATAGCTTTTAGTGCAGCGACTGTCGCCGTATTTGTCTGCGGTATTGATTACTTTACTCCATCTGATCCTGAGTGCATCTTCCGTAGTTTTTAGCTTCCACTTCTGCTTTTTCAGGCTGCGTGCGGTTGCAACGAGCCGTTTGTGGAGGTTCTTCTGCTTCGTGGGCTTGTCCGGCATAGGGTCGTCCGGAATGCCATTTTCGCCGGGGGAGGGATGTTCGGTTTCTCTATCCGTGTTGTCCTGTTGGGACGGTTGCTCTAAGGCATGCCCGTCGTCTACTGGCCATCCTACTTTATGGCTGGGTCTTTATCGAGGCGGGGCTTGGGTCGGCGATTACGCCGACGCTTTGATTGTTTTTCGAGAGATTGATCCCTCTTTCCATCCCCGTTTTCCTCGTTGTTGCTTCCTTTAGGGGTATCCACCATGTACACATCGTGAGATGAGGTGGCTGTCCAATGCCCTATAGGCGTTGGTTCTTGGTTGTCTCCTGCATCGTCGTCCATACCGTCAATGTCTTCGGAGTCGAAGTCGAGCATGTCGGTTAAGTCGTCGAAAGTGCCTACGAAGTGGGTGGTGGGTGGGTTTTGAATTTCTTCATCATCCGAATCCCATCCTTGTTGACCGTAGTCCGGCCAGGGCTCTCCTGATAAAGAGAGATACTTTAGCGACTTCAGGATGTCGCCGAACGGCGAGTGCTGAAAGATGTCTGCGGCAGTGAACTCCATTATCGGCGCCCAATCGGATTCGATCGGCAGGGGCTCGGAGTTCGGAAAGGAACCCGGCTCCTCGGAGTCACAGGCCATGCGGAGTGCGGGGCTGGAGTTTGGCTCGATCACCTCTGAGATCGCAGCCCCTGAGGCAGCATCCAACCGCTGATCCTCGATCGGCGTAGTAGGCTCCGAATCAATGGTCGGAACCGATGCGTGTGTGGCCTCCAAGGCGCTGTTCGGCGGCAGAGCTATATCATGCCCATCGAGACAGTGCGGCGCGCTTGGCTGTGGCTCGAATCCGTCGAGGATCAAGTCCCCGCGGATGTCAGCCGTGTAGTTTAGGCTTCCAAACTTGACCTGATGGCCAGGGGCGTAGCTTTCGATCTTCTCAAGGTGTCCAAGCGACTTGGCCCGTAGTGCGAAGCCGCCGAAGACGAAGATCTATCCGGGGAGAAAAGTCTCACCCTGGACTGCATTGCTGTTGATGATCGAAGGAGCCATCGGGCCTGAAAGCGACGACACAGAGGAACTCTCAATGAAAGCACCAATGTCGGTGTCAAAACCGGCGGATCTCGGGTAGGGGGTCCCGAACTGTGCGTCTAGGCCGGATGGTAACAGGAGGCAAGGAACACGATGTTTTACCCAGGTTCGGGACCTCTTGATGGAGGTAAAACCCTACGTCCTGCTTGATTAATATTGATGATATGGATAGTACAAGAGTAGATCTACCACGAGATCAAGGAGGCTAAACCCTAAAAGCTAGCCTATGGTATGATTGTTGTATGATGAAGTTGTCCTACAGACTAAAACCCTCCGGTTTATATAGACACTGGAGAGGGTTAGGGTTACACAAAGTCGGTTAAAATGGTAGGAGATCTTGAATATCCGCATCGCCAAGCTTGCCTTCCAAGCCAAGAAAAGTCCCATCCGGACACGGGACGAAGTCTTCAATCTTGTATCTTCATAGTCCTGGAGTCCGGCTGAAGGTATAGTCCGGCTACCCGAACACCCCCTAATCTAGGACTCCCTCAGGGTTCCTTACAGTCTTCCTGTCAAAAAAACAACAACTGCAGGGCCATTAACAAGTCAGCACATGATGCTCACTCCTATGGATGGCGGCCAGATAGGTTGTACCCTCATCTTACCGGTGTGCAATATTTATGGCTTTGTTATTCCTCTAAGCATTGAAAATAGATTATCACATTTCACTGTATATTCATGCTGATCTCTTACGGGTCTTGTTCAGGAGTTAACATTGTCCCATAGTTTAGCTAAGAGACTTGTTGCTTAGGTAACATTGTTCCGTAGTTATCATCCATTAGCCAATGCTATCCCACAGGCTGGTGATTATAGTATTATACCACTTCTAGTATAACCTATGTTGTTCCTTAATACTTTATGTGCCATCTAGTTAATCTCGAGTACAAATGATACATATTCTATAGCTTTCATCTGTGTTATCCCTTTAGTTTTTGAGACCTGTTGCTGCTAGTTAACCCCAGTCCTACTATTTATGTCGTCTCCTACAGGCACTCATTACATAAATCTAACTACTAGTTATCTTCCATGCATGTCAGATATAATTGCACACACTGATTTATCCACAAGAACCTCACGGAGCAATGTAACGGACAACAAACTTGACGTCAATGATACCCAATATGATGGAACGTGTAAAGGCAGTTCTTCACAAGACTTGCAGAAAGATGATGAATCCTATTCACCCCATAAGGTCCTTGCTCTAACTTGGCCCTTGATATGGGTACAGCATGCATATAATGTCCTGGAGTGCATCTACTCTTTTGCAACGCCTTGTGCTTTGCCCGCTGATCATGCATGTAAATATGGCATGCTTTCCTATTTTTCAGTACCTATTCCATCAATGGTAACATGTTTTCAAATTCAAGTACTGTCATTCTACTCTATCACAATGCCATCTGCTTAGTTTGGACATCACGCTTCTCAATATCGTATGCATTGTTATTCATCAGTATGTACTTCATCTGTCTACCATACCATGTTATTTTTTTTACATTGAACTGTTGTTCTAGTGGTCTCTTGCAATTCCATCTTAGTTTCCCAATCATACACGCATATGTTGCCTTAGTGTTTTTCTGTAATGTATTCCACTAGCATACAATTTTACATTCAAGTAGTGTTTTTTACACTGTTGTCCTGTCGTATCCCTAGCTCTTACATCATACTCCCTTTGTCCGGATTACATGTCGCAGAAATGGATAAAACTGGATGTATCTAGAACTGAAATACACCTAGACCCATGCATTTATTTCTGGCTGGAGAGAATACATGTCAATATGTCATGCCTTTCTATTCCTCAGTACTTATTCCATCTTTGTTGTAGCATGTTTTATAATTGAAGCATCATTCTTCTATATAAGGCATGCAAGGGGAAGACGACTATGTTAGAATCTGAAGGGTTACAAACCAGGTCTTTGCAAAAGATCCAAACACCAGGAGATAATAAACCAACTCCGATTTTCATAGATACTTCTCCAGCACAAAGAAACCCAACTCCCACTGATAATAAGCAGATTCGAGTGGCCAAAGAACTAGTCCGCTCCAGTCCAGCAAAAATATGTCAATTCCATTCTAAGAAGCATGTGCATATCCTTGCATCATGAAATTTTATAACATTCTGACCATATTTTCTACATGTTTCTTACCCATCTCTCTTTTAGAAAATAAGCTTAAAGGATAGAAGACTCTCTGTACTGGGATCGTATTCGAGGAAAGTACCTTGCGGGAATTCTCTATGCTCCAATGCTGATGTAAGTACCTGCTGTATATTAGTATATTTTTACATCAGCATGTATTTTGTTAATCGGTGTGAATCCAACCTTTATCTGATCTAAATTCAGTTGCAGCAAAATGTTAAAGGCGACAATGTTGATTTTTGTAAGGAAAACTGCATGGTAGTTTTGCATACTGAGCTGCATGAGTGTACTATCTGATATCATGCACATTACTGAATTATAGTGCTGCTCTGGTTGCCCATTCATTCATTCATTGTGTCAATGTAGCTTTCGTATTACCTTACCTGGCTGATGATACATATGCCATATTGGGTTAATTTGGTGTAGGCTGGTGTGGTCTGGTTGCCCAAACGTTCGTTGTGTCAATGTTGCTTTCCTATTATCTGACCTGGCCAATGATGGCAATGCTAGTGTGTTAATTTGGTGCAGGCTGCTGAAGATAAGAAGACAAACTCTGAAAATAGCAAGGCAACCCCATTGTTTCTTTCCACTAAATCTACGCCAGGTAATATGGCAATAACTCATGATTAATCTGTTCGGTTCCCCTCCTAATTTATGTTATGATGCAGCGGTCGAGACACTCTCCACTATCAATAATACAAGCCTGCCAAAATTGCCATCTGAATCTATTCAGTTTCCTCTATCTCGAATGCAACGGAAAAAATGTATGTTTGTGAGCTAATTAATGGCTGAAGCAATGATGGAAATGGTGGAGGAATCAGAGTTGCACATTCGTGTGCAACAACAACTGATCAATGTTTTTAGAGACAATGTAGCAAAGCAGCAAGAACTTGCCCACATGCTTATGGGCGTCATCCGCACTGAGGTTGCAGATTGTGACATTGTAGATCATTAGGTTCTGCTCATTTATTTGCACTGGCATCAATCTTTGATTGCCAAGTGGATGTAATTTCCTATAATATATGCTGGATGTGCAACGTTTTTCCCTGTATGTCATACCTTTGCTTGATCGGTTTTGGTCCTCTGCATAATTGCTCGTCGTAATGGGCTCAAATTATCTAATTGGGCCTAAAGACATGTATGAACTTTAGTGGTCCCATTAAGTTAATGGGCCGTTACCAGGCCGAAAGTTAATGGTCGGCCCTCTTACCTCCCGGGTCGTTAACAGGCCGACATCAAAGCATGCAACAGGTGGGCCCATTTGATTTCACGGGCCGTTAACAGGCCGTTACTAAGGTCGAGCTACATATGGCCCAACTATAGTGTGGGCCTTTAGCAGGCCGAAAGAGACAGCGGCCTCGTACTGGACCATGAAGAGCATGGGCCGCTAAGAGGCCAAAAGTGAGGTCGTACTGTAAATGGCCCAACTATGTTGTGGGCCTTTAGCAGGCTGAAAGAGAAACCGGGCTGGTATTGGACCATGAAGAGCATGGGCCATTAAAAGGGCAAAACTCAGGTCCGACTACAAATGGCCCAAATCATTTATGGGTCGTCAACAGGCTGAAAGACACACCGGCCGGGAATTGGCCCAACACTTAAATGGGTCGCTAAAAGGCCAGAACTAGGTCCGACTACAAATGGCCCAACTCATTTATGGGCCGTCAATAGGCTGAAAGACAGACCGGGCAGGAAATTGGCCCAACACTTAAATGGGTCGCTAAAAGGCCGAAAGATGTACATCCTGAAAATTGGTCCATCCCTTGAATGGGTCGTTAACAGGCCAAAACCACATCAGGCCGATATTGCGCCCAAATATATAGCAGGCTGTTAACGGGCTCGAACTGACGATGGGCTGCAATGCTATCAAATCTTTAACGGGCCATTGATGTGCCGAATTGGCACATCTCGTATGGGCCGTGGGCTTAAATGGACCTGACAAAAGTAGGCCTTATATGGGCCGGCCTGCTAATTTTTATTGGGCCGGCCTTTTTCACTGGAATGGACCACTGTTGGGCCGTCCACATGTCAACCTATCATAGGCGCCCCCTATCCAATGAATGGATGACATCTGTCCCAATGGTGAGCCAACACGTATTTCCTCCGGCCAATGAGAATTTTACACGTGGAAAATCCTCATTGGTCGGGCTGTTAGCAGGTTATCGGATCCAAAACCGGACCCGATAGCTTAAGTTGTTCCGTTACGGTGGATGCCACGTGTCGGTCACTCTTGACGAAAGCACTTCCATGACGCGTGATTTATCGTCATGGAAGTGGACACTTCCGTGATGATAATTTTGGTAATGTCATGGAACTCTTCTACGACAGCACAGGTATGACTATCTTGATTCTGTCATAAAATTGTCATGGATGTACATGCATGACAAAAACATGACCTACTGTGACAAACACATATCATCACGGAAGTGTATTTTTTTGTAGTGAATGGCAATGCTTTCACAAACGATTTAACGAGAAATATTGTGTGTGATGTACCTGTGAACGGACACGGTTTCCTTGGAGCGACTGTGTGGGATGTACATACGAATGGAAAGGTTTAGCAGGGACTGACTATGTGGGATGTACTTGCGACCGGCAACAATTTCGCTTGTATAATTGTATTTTTTAGCTCTACTGTACATATTTCCATATTTGAGCACTCGCCGGTCGCACACAAACTCATTTTGCCGAGCGTCTGTGCCAGGAGGGCCATATCCCGATCGCCGTCACTCACTAGGCGACGGTTCCAAATGCCGTCGCGAAAAGGGGATTAAAACCGTTTGTATAGCACCGAGGCGTACCAGTGTGTAGACATGACCAAGACACATCTCCGGTCAATAACCAATAGCGGAACCTGGATGCTCATATTGGCTCCAACATATTCTACGAATATCTTTATCGGTCAAACCGCATAACAACATACATTGTTCCCTTTGTCATCGGTATGCTACTTTCCCGAGATTCAATCGTCGGTGACATCATACCTAATTCAATCTCGTTACCGGCATGTCTCTTTACTAATTCCCTAATGCATCATCTCGTAACTAACTCATTAGTCACATTGCTTGCAAGGCTCATAGTGATGTGCATTACCGAGAGGGCCCAGAGATACCTCTTCGATACATGGAGTAACAAATCCTAATCTCGATCTATGCCAACTCAACAAACACCATCGGAGACACCTATAGATCATCTTTATAATCACCCAGTTACGTTGTGACGTTTGATAGCACACAAGGTGTTCCTCCGGAAATCGGGAGTTGCATAATCTCATAGTCAGAGGAACATGTATAAGTCATGAAGAAAGCAATAGCAATAAAACTAACAAATCATTTATGCTAAGCTAACAGATGGGTGTAAGTGCATCTAGTGCCCCTTAGTGATTTTGGTGTATTGAAGACTTATAGGTTAAGGGACTAATGTATTTGTGAGTGTACATAGGTCCATAAGTCTATGAGGAGTTTGATATTTACAGAGAAAGTTGACCTCTAAAAATGAATGTCTTCAACTGAAGACTTTGGTTTTTTGAAGACTCTGAAAGTGAAGAAATTGGTGTGATCCTGAAGACTTGGTATTTATGCGAGGAACATGAAGCGTGAAGACTTTTGTTTTCATAGTTTCAT
Source organism: Triticum urartu (assembly GCF_003073215.2). Lineage (NCBI taxonomy): Eukaryota > Viridiplantae > Streptophyta > Magnoliopsida > Poales > Poaceae > Triticum > Triticum urartu. The sequence goes on along the minus strand of NC_053024.1, from coordinate 243,253,455 downwards.
TTTCTCCGTCTTGAGTCACAGGATACACCGTACTATTAAAGGGGGTCGAGGTAAAACTAAGAAAAAGTTTTCAGGAGATGCTCATCTCAAAATCCTACACCTACCAATCCCTTCGAGTGAAGCCATTGGAAATCTCATACAGTTCAATCAATTTCTTCAGTGAAAGAGACGAAGATCTTCTGGTCTCTGAGGAATTTGTTCTGACTGAGGAGTTAGGAATTCGCCAGTGCAGATTGCCTACAAGTGAGGAACATGATAGCCCTTAGGAATTTGAACCTCAAATTTCCGACCGTTGCTATGCTATGCACCAGCTGTCCCAAAATATCTATCGACCTAACGGTCATATCATTGAAGGGCATTTATGTCTTATCATGTCGGGCTGCTCCCTAGGTTATAAATAGCCGCCCCCTACAACCACTAGCTGGTTGGATGCTCCGCGAGAAACTGACACTTGTCATTGAGAGCATCCCATCCTCTGAGGACTTTGAGCGAAAATCATCAAGTGAGGAAAAACCCAAAACCTCAAACCAAACACCTACAAACCCAAAGTGATTGAGCATCACTGAAGAGATTGTTCCTGTGTGGAACCGACGCTTGTTACCTTTGAGGACTGTGCATCCTCCAGATGGTGAGGCGTCAAGGTCTAGAGCATCCAAGAGGAAAATGTGGATAGCCGAGTGACCGAGTCTGTGAAGGTTTGGAAGTTGCCTGCAGACTTACCAAGAGTGATTGAACAAGGTCTATGTGACCTTAGTTCAAGGAGAATAGGGTGAGGACTATGTGTCCTCAGGTTTGAATACCTAGCCGCTCCAACCAGACGTACAACTGTCACAGCAGTTGGAACTGGTCTACCAAATCATTCTCTTCACCGAGCTAACTGGTACTATTTCCTCAACCATTTCATTTCCTCATTATGTGTTTGTTGTACCTGATCGTTACTGTTTGAAGACTTTGACTGAAGACTTTCTCAATTTCCTCAGCTCAATTTCTTCAGTCAGTTTGTCTCCAGCCTGCTTATCCTGTGTTTACGCTTTCTGTACTCTGTGCTTGTTTTTCATTTTATCATGATGACTGTGCTACTTCTCCGTTATTGTCTGCACCTGAGTACTTATTTCGCTACAAGTAGTTCTTCGCTTAGGAATTTCCTCACCCTAAAATTCCTCAGTGAAGAATTCGTAAAAATCACCTATTCACCCCCCTCTAGTCGACTTAACGCACTTTCAATTGGTGTCAAAACAAGGTACTCCCTTGTTCTATGTGATTTTGGTTTAACCGCGTGGAGTTTTAGTTATGTCGACTGCAGGTATGATCAATGTCTCTGCTGCGTGTCCTACCTTCAATGGGACGGAATACCCCTACTAGAAGAACAAGATGTGAATGCATCTTGAGGCAATTGACAACGATCTCTGGTACGTTGTGGAAAATGGTGTTCCCTCTGTCACTCCTACCATCAACGCTGCTGACGTGAAGAGATTCAAGCAACTCGACTCTCAAGCGAAGAACATCGTATGTGGCCATTTGAGTAAAGGCCAGTATGGTAGAGTGAGTTCTTTGGAGACAGCAAAGCTTATCTAGGATAGGTTGTCCAAGGTCAATGAAGGAGTCTCAACACAGCGTGACTCTTGAGTTGACGTTCTTCGCAATCTCTTCAACCGCTTCAAAAGACTCGACAATGAAGATGTTCAAAAAGCCTTCGATCGCCTCACTTACATTTCAAATGAGCTTCAAGTACTTGGTGCCTCTGACATCATCGACCACAAGGTGGTGAAGAAATTGCTTTGATTGCTTGATTCCTCATTTGACACCCTTGCACTGATGATACAAGAACGTGGAGACTACAAGTCACTTGATCCCGCTGATATCCTCGAGAGGCTAAACACTCACACTACAAAAAAAATACTCTTCCATGATGATACATGTTTGTCACAGTAGGTCACGTTTTCTGTCATGCATGTACATTCATGACAATTTTATGACAAAATCAAGATAGTCATACCTGTGTTGTCGTAGAAGTGTTCCATGACATTACCAAAATTATCATCACCGAAGTGTCCACTTCCATGATGATAAATCGCATGTCACAGAAGTGCTTTCGTCAAGGGTGGCCGACACATGGCATCCACCGTAATGGAACGCAGTTAAGCTACTGGGTCCGGTTTTGGATCCGATAACCCGTTAACAGCCCCGGCCAATGGGGATTTTCCACGTGTAAAATCATCATTGGCTGGAGGAAACACGTGTCGGCTCACCGTTGGGACAGATGTCATCCACTCATTGGACCCAAAGTGCCTATGATACGTCGACACGTGGAACGACCCAACAGAGGCCCATTCCTGTGAAAAGGCCGGCCCGTTTGACTTGGTCAAAAGGTGGCGGGCCGGCCTATGGCAAGCCTATTAACGGCATGTTCGCATATAGCTCATTTACAGCCCGCTAACCCAGGGCCCGTTTACGGCCTATCCGAATTAGGCCCAGTAGCATCATCTGGGTTGTCCAATATAATTCCAGCCCATTTTAAGTTCTGGCCCATGTATGGCCCATGACATCTTTCGGCCCATATGAGGCCCTTAGTAACCCTCGACTTATTAACTGCCCGTGGTAAAACTGGCCCGTAATGAACAATGTATCACTTTATACCCATTAATGTCCCATTATTCTGTTGGGCCGTTTCCAGCCCATGTTATCTTTCGGCCTTCTCAGGGCCCATTTATTCTTGGACTCATTTCCAACATTCGTTTATTTTCGGCCCATTACTGTCATTTTTTGCTTGTGGGCCAAATTCAGCCTGTGGTTACAATCGGCCCGTTTGTGGCCCATTAATATGTTGGGCCGTTTTCACAGCGTCATCAAATACGGCCGATTAACGACAACCCGTTATGGTCGGCCAATGAACGGATGATTTCAACTCTAGCCCATTTACGGCCATAATGTGGTCTATTATTGGCCCATATTTGGCCAACCGATCATACGACCCATAGAAGGCCCATTGTGTCTATGGCCCATATAAGCCCATTGTTTCTACGCCCCGTAGAAGGCCCATTATTTCTACGGCCCATAGAAGGCCCATTGTTTCTACGGCCCGTAGGAGGCCCATGTTAACTAAAGTAAATTTGTAGCCCATGGTTAATGTGGCCTAGTTTTAAAAAATAGGTTATTGCGGCCACTAGCAAACCGCGCAAAATGAACTGCACTTACTACAAGAAAACAAATAAAAAAGACAATAAGGAAATAAATAAGCAAGCAACTTACGCTAGGCTATCACAGCTATTACACATATTACATCCACTGGGCATCAAAGTTCGCCACCAGTGCAAATATAGGGAACAAAGCAGCATGTAAACGACGCAGCAAAACAAGTCCAGAACTGAAACCACTTTAGAAGAGCTCAAGAAACAATATCCTGGGTACCAATAATGCTGGCAAGATGCTTAGAAAGCTTATTAACTTTCTCTTGTTTGGCGCTTAAATCCTCCAGCACTTGTTGTTGCACTAGAAAGTATGCATCTGAATTCTACAGGGACTTCCTAAGTCCTTCGGCTTCCTGTCGCATAACATCTGATCGATGTCTTTCAACTTGAAGTTGATACTCAAGAAGCCGAACTGATTCAGGCAGCGAGTTCAAAGAGCTGGTGCCAGCAGTAGTAGACAGTAACTCGAACACTACATCAAGACAGGACTTTGGGGTTGTCTCAGTGTCTTCAATATAGTTTTTATCAGCTTTCTTGGAGACCAACAGGGATGTCTCACTATCTTGAACCTTATCTGCATTACTTCCTTTACCATTGCATAATGGGGTACTCTTCTCCAATATTTTATCCGTGTTATAAAAGAGAAACAAACAAACACATCACATGTTTACAATGTAGTATATGAAACTCATTTTGGTAAACCAGTTCAGTAGTAAGATGGACAGGATAACAACATGAAACAAACATATATCTATGTAGTATGGTAACTGTATGGTCTATATCATTCTAGTTTATGTTGCCAAATCAAGATAGATACAGTTCGAATCATATCTACTTAAGGCAAAGCATCATAGACAGAATATAAGTGTGGGAAACTACACAGCAATAACAACACTTGTAATGTGCATGGCATGAGAACATAACTGTTTGTTCAATTGAAACTAAAATCAACATAGAGCAAGTTACATCAGCAAACACGTTAAAGAAACGGGTTTAAAACATACCTGTTGCACCATTGGAGTTTCAATTGCATCCTTCAAAATTGAAATTAGTTGGTATGAGTAAATACAGTGATGCAAGAGCGAAGTAGTATGAACCATAGCTACGGAGCCTGAACTGAGAACAATTCTTCTTCTGCTTTATGCATTGACTTGGGGTTCGGAGTGGTGGTCCTCGTGCTTTGGGCACTACAGTTGCCTTACTAACTACTCGTGTTTGGGTGCTCTGTGGTGGAGACGGTGTTGTGTCAACGGGAACTGGGTTACTATCTACTGGGGTTGGGGTTAGAAGGGGTGTAGCTAGTTCTCTGTCCAACTGGGTAGGGGTACAATCTGCGTGAGTCTGGGTTATGTGTGGTGGGGTTGGTTCTTGGGAAAGTACAACCATGGTTCTATCTCCATCGACAGGTAGCACGATCTTTTCTGAAGACCATGTTTTTACTCCCACAGATACTGCCATCACCCCCTCCAATTGAAATAGATGATAAACAAGAAAAGTAATTGAATATACAGACATTGTAAGATAGACAGGTGCAATGGATAGTAGGGAAGAAAACAGGGCATGAAATAATTCACATTTATGTTGTCTAACCAAACAGAATAGCAGGACATAATTTCACATATATGATGGCTAATTAAAAGGATAGCATGACACAATTTCACATGTATGATGGCTAACTAAACAAGATGGAATGACATACTTAAAAATATGATGACTATGTAAACAGGATGACATGATATAACTATACGATGTGTCTATTAAAGTGGTTGGCATGCCATAAATCACAAACATGCCGACGATGGAAACATCATGGCATGATATAATTCACGGATAGAATGACATAATTCAAAATATGATGACTATGTGAACAGGATGAGATGATGTAACTATATTATGTCTTTAGAAAATGGGTTGTGTTGGGAATATTACTACTGGACGTAAACCGGCCAGGAGTAGCCGGGTTAACTATATGAAGATTAGAAGCCCATGAAGACGTGAGGATGGTGGCGCTTTACGAAGGCCCAAGACCCAAAGGCGGGTTAAGGCCTATAGATGTTAACCGACTTTCTTGTGTAACTTGCATTGTAAGATAGGAAGGATAGAGACTGAGTTGGACACATTGATGATCTGGCCTCGGGACTCTGTAAACCAACGGGCGTCGGCCTATGTATATAAAGAGACGACCCGGCGGCGGTATAGGGACAACACACAACAACAACTCGAGAGCCAGGCAAAGCGGATTCGCTCCCTAGTCATCGAAACCCCAACAATTCCATCACAACTAGACGTAGGCTTTTACCTTCATCGTAAGGGGCCAAACTAGTATGAAACTCTCGTGTCCCTTGTCCGGTTTAACCCCTTTAATCTAACCCGTAGCGATGGCTCCACGACTAAGTCCTTTCACGAGGACATCTGCCGTGACAAAACCACGATAGGTTGGCATGCCATAATTCAGATCATGTTGTCTACGTAAACATCATGGAATGATATAATTAAAATATATGATTTATATACTACGGAAGTGAGTAGAGGGAAATCACATATATGATGTGTCAACTAAGGAGATGACATTCAATATCATATATATGATGTAAAAACTAAGCATTGCAATACAACATATGCATGATATGAGTAATATAACCCTGCCAAGTTTGAGCATACACCTCAGGGGGATTATAGGACTGGTCATCTGCCTCTGAATCCTCTTCTGAAGAGCTATCTGTAACCAGCAAGATATCTACTTCAGCAGGTAGCATTGTCTGCTTTGAAGACCTTGTTTTCACTCCAGATTTCTGCATCAGCAATGCAAATGGCTGATGCACACGAAGAGCAGTTGAATATACAAACATTTCCGACAAAAGCAATGAGAAATATAAAAAAAGGACGACATGATATAATTCACATATATGACGCTTGGCTAAACAGCATGGCATTGCATAATTCACATATATAATGCCTTGCAACAAGATAGCATTGCATAATTCACATATATAATGTCTTGCAACAAGATGGCATTCCATAATTCACATATATGGTAATTAGACACTAAACAGGTGGCATTCACACAAAGCATGTCTAAACTAAGCAAATGACATAGCAATGCAAGATACCATACGCACGATATGAGCAACATAACCCTGCCAATTTAGAGCATGCACCTCGGGGGGAAATATGACTGGTCATCTATCTCTGAATCCTCCTCTGAGGAGCTATCTATAACTAGTAAGACATGCGCTTCGTCAGATAGCATTGTCTGCTCTGAAGACCTTGTTTCCACTCCAGATTTTTCCATGACCGTGCCGAATGGCTGATGCACAGGAAGAGTAATTGAATGTACTAAAATTGTTGACAAATTTAACACGTAATAAAAAATGATGTCATGATATAATTCACATATAAAATGACTGGCTAACCAGGGTGGCATTGCAAAATTCACATATATGATGCCTGGCTAAACAAGATGGCATTGCATGATTCACATATACGATAAAGAACCTAATAGATGGCATTGACACAAAGCATGTCTAAACTAAGTAGATGACATCTTTGATGTATACATTAAGCAATGCAAGGCACCATATGCATGATATTACCAACATCAGCATGCCAAGTTAGAGCGAAGACATCATGGGGTAAATAGGAGTGGTCTTCTACTTCTGAATCCCCCTGAGAACAGTCATCTTCCTCTTGATTACGATCTGAAATGGGTGGAGGGGGGCTGCCTTTGCGCCCACCATGGAGTGACGTCTGCATGAAATTTTATTGCCACGCAAGGCTCATCTCTTTTTCTCTACATGTTCGGTTCCATTGTGTACAATAACTGACATGCATAGGAATAAAACATTGTGAGATTGTGTAAGGAGTGCATGCACAAATACAGAGTGATGGTAGCAAACTGTGGATAGACCCAAAACCAATGATAGCAGGCAGATAATAGCTTTAGTTAAAAAATACAGATAATGGCTCCTTTAATGTTTGTTTGCACCCAACATGAAAATCATAGTAGACACCCGAGATTAACCAGATAGTAGATAGATAGTACTGATTGCTGCCCCAATATGTACCCCACAACCATTTAAAAACTCAAGTTTCCGCATAAGTTTGGACCTGACTCGGAGTCTAATAGGTGAACACGACGATAACGTAGCATGTCATCATATTAAGCGATGCATAACGTAAGCAGACACGGAAGAGTGCGACCTCTCTTGCGGACACGTGTAGTCCTCAAGGTCATCTGCTCAGTTGATGATGGTAATGCAGTTGTCGTGGCTACCGGCGGCGGGGAAGAAGATCTGAGGCGGCGAAAGACAGTCTGGAGAGCGGATCCCTGCTGTGGGGAAGCCTTCCGTCGTTGGAGAAGCTAAGCTGGGGTGGAACACAGCACCGCAGGAGCAGGACAAACCACACAAGGTTTTCTTTGACACATATCTGTAACAGAAGTAATTCTGTAAGGGCTTGTTTGAATTTGAGGATTCCAACAATGCAGGGATAGGAAATAGACAGTGTAAGTGCATCTAGTGCCACCCCTAGTTGGTTTTGGAGTATTGACGACAAACCTAGTTGAGGGACAAATGTGTTTGTGAGAATTGCAGGATAACACAGGTAGAAGTCCCTCATTGTTTCGGTTTTCCTACCAGAGATGACCCCTAAAAATGTATGAAGACATTGACGTCAAAGGTGGTATATGAAGATATTCACATTGAAGACTATGACAAGAGAAGACATCGAATGAAGCCTATGGAGCTCGAAGACTTAGATCTTTCGTAGTTCTTTTTCTTCTTCTTTGTTGAGTCATAGGAACCACCGTACTGTTAAGTGGGGTCCAAGAGAACCAGTCAGAATGACTGAAGTGATGCTTAACCAAAACCTATGTCTTCGAGTGAAGACTATGAGAGCGAATCTTGTCCAGAGTCGGACAAGTCAGCTTTGCTTGTAGCCCAAGTAAAGTTGCCGTGTGAGTTTGAAATCTGACCGTTGGAACACGTGTCAGTTCCTTAGTGACCCAGGGTCATTTCGGACAAATCGGGTTGGGTTGCCTAGTGGCTATAAATAGCCCACCCCCTACAACCAAAAACGGTTTGCTGCTCAGAGTTAGTGTAGGGCTTTTGTCGTTTGAGAGCAACCCACCTCGAAGCCTTTGAGAGAGAATTCCTTGCGAGGATAAAGCCCTAACCACCAAGAGCCAAAGAGAATTAGGCATCACTTAAGTCTTCTTGTCTGTGTGATCTAAAGACTTATTACACATGAGGACTGTGAATCCTCCAGCCGGTTAGGCGTCGCATTCTGAGCAAGAGACATTGTGGATTGCCGGTGAACGAAGTCTATGAAGGTTTGGGATTCTACCTTGAAGACTTACCAGAGTGATTGGGCGAGGTCTGTGTGACCTTAGCTCAAGGGGAATACGGTGAAGACTGGGTGTCCTGAGCTGCGTGTTCAAGACTGGGTGTCCGGGACTGTGTGTCCTCAGGTTTAAATACGTAGCCGCCCTAACCAGACGTACAGTTGTCACAACAACTGGAACTGGTCCAACACATCATTGTCTTCAACAAGTCACTGGTTTCATCCTTCCCTTCTCTTTACGTACTGTTACTCCTTGTGAAGTCATTGTATGATTGCACTATCTTTTATCTTCACTGAGTGACTGCGTGTTCTGTTTGGCTTCATAATATCTTCCTACCTGATCCTTACTACATTGCTGCTATTAGTCATTGTTCTTTCACTCTATTGAATACTTGACTATGGCTTGCCTAGTGTAGTCTACCTTCGGTTGCAGGGCAATAGGTTTATTTCTATCGTTTGTCTTCATAACTTCCACATTTTGAAGACTTTCATAAAAATCACCTATTCACCCCCCCCCTCTAGTCGATATAACGCACTTTCAATTGGTATCAGAGCAAGGTACTCCCTTGTTCTGTGTGATTCGGTTTAACCACCTGGAGTTTTAGCTATGTTGACTGTAGGGATAATCAAAGTCTCCGCTGCGTGCCCCGTCTTCAATGGAACTGAATATCCCTACTGGAAGAATAAGATGCGCATGCATCTTGAAGCCATTAACGTCGACCTATGGTATGTCGTCAAGAACGGCGTTCCCAAGGCTGGAGAAGGTGTCACTGCTGCTGACGTCAAGAAGTCCGTTCAACTGGACTCTATTGCCAAGAATATCATCTGTGGTCATCTGACCAAAGGACAGTATGGCCGCATGAGTGCTTTGGAAACATCTAAGCTAGTCTGGGACTGGCTCTCCAAGGTCAACGAAGGTGTCTCAACCCAGAGAGATCAGAGAATCAGTGTCCTTCGCAACCTCTTCAACCGCTTCAAGAGAAATGACAATGAGAATATCCAGCTCACATTTGATCGACTCACTGACATCACGAATGAGCTTCAAGCCCTTGGCGCTACTGAGATCACCAAGCATGAAGTCGTCAAGACACTACTGAGATCACTTGACAGTTCGTTTGACACCCTAGCCCTGATGATTCAACAACGTCCTGATTTCAAGACACTCGATCCGTCTGACATACTTGAGAGGCTCAACACACATGAGTTTCAGCTTTCTGAGAAAAGAGATATCTACGGTCCAAACAATGGGCGAACTCGTGCCTTGAAGGAAAAAGCTGTCTCCTCATCTGAAGAAGAATCTGACAGGAGTTCTGATGATCCTGAAGACATTGGAAGGGAACTTGCTATGCTTGTCAAGAAGTTCCAAAAATTCACCAAGAAGAAAGGCCTCAGAAAGTCTTCCTGATCAAGCTCAAGGAATGATGAAGCTTCTGCTCATGACTACAAGAAGAAAACATGTCACAAGTGCAAGAAACTTGGCCACTTCATCTCTGAGTGTCCGCAGTGGGACAATGAGAACAAAAAGAAGAAGAAGAGCAAGGAATACGACTCTGACAACAAGAAGAAGAAGAAATACTCAAAGTCTTCTTCCAAGTCTTCTTCAAAGTCTTCATCACACAAGAAGAGCTCATCTGGCAAGGCACGTGCGTTTGTTGGCAAGGAAATGGATTCACAGGAGGAGTCCGCTTATGAGGAGGCGGAGGTGGAGTCTGAGGAGGAGTCCGATTCTGGCGTCGCAAGTCTGGCTACAGCATACGTTGCCAAGTCCATCTTCAACACTGAAGACAATGAACTCATCACCGACACCGATGCAAATGACAAGGACTACTCCGCTCCTACCTACTGCTTCATGGCACGCGGTGCCAAGGTAAACACACGCACTACTCACTACCAAACATCTAGTGATGATGACTCTGATTGTGGTTCAAAACCCAGCTACAAAACACTTGCTAAAATTGCAACTGAACAACAGAAAGCCATGGAACATATTCAAAAACTGTTAGACAAAAGCGATGATCTGTTAGGCGCCGAAATGACTCGATCTGAGTCCTTAATTGAAGACATAAAAAATCTTCACGTTAAGTATGAGGAACTTGAAAGTCGTCATGAAACGCTCTCAACAACTCATGAGAAGCTTTCCTATGATTATCTTCAAAGGAAGCAAGATCTTGAGAAATTGAGAGCAGCTCATGAAGATCCTCAAAAGGAAAATGAGTCACTTCACGCCAAACAGATCAGTTCCGCTTATGAAGGATTTGAACCACCATGTCTTAAATGCATTGAGCGTGATAATGCTGCTACTGTTGCTGAATGTTCTACTGCTGCTACTGTTGCAATATCTTCAACTGTTGATGTGTGAACTAACCCCTCTGCTGAGGATTCCACTGCTATTGCTGATGAGAATGCTAGGTTGAAGACATTGCTTGAAACAGGGATGTACAAAAGTCTTAAAGGGCATCAGACACTATGTGATGTCCTCAAAAAGCAGATCTTGAACCGAAACCCGAGGAAAGAGGGTGTTGGGTTCGTAAGGAAAATGAATGCTGATGGATCTTACTGGAAACCTGAGCAGTACCCAAAACCACATGGGTTGCTGCAAAGGAATCTTCAGCAGATCTATCCAATCTATCTGGCTTCTCTTGTGCAAATCCCATTGTCATTGATGAATCCTTTGATGCAAACTATAAACTGTTTAAGAATCAGAATGGTGAAGTGTTTGCCAGGTACATTGGTACTAACTGCAGGAACGGACCACCTGTGAAGAAGATCTGGGTTCCGAAAAAGTGTCTGGAGAATCTTCCTGTGAATGTCATCATGACACCACACGTGAAGAAGACAAACCTCAGACCACAGGCTTCATACGGTCCAAAGGCTTCATACAGACAGAGGACTCACCTGATTCGCACTAACGAAAATGTTTTGCAGGGAAACCATACTCAGGCCTATGAATGTGAGCGTGGTTCATCAAACCGCCATGTTCATAAGACCAAGAACTATTATGCTTATTCTTATGAGTACTATTGTTCGCCTGCAAGACTTTTTGCTAGGGCTCCAAAGCCAAAGTTCTTAGACACTGCACTTAGACTTATTGCTTCTAAGCTACCCTTGAAGATGTGGGTGGCTAAGAAAGCTTAACTCTCTTTTGCAGGGAAAGGTCTCCAGCAGAAAACCAAAATCGTCTGACGCTATTGCTGGGGACCTTAAACATCTTGTAGGGTGCAAGATCAAATGCCCGAATGGTCTTACTATGTACTTCTTTCCTGAATCGCTTGCTACTCTCCCTATCAGTCCTAATCTGGATCTAAGCTTTCATAACCCATTGGTTCATCAAATGTTTTTGCTTCACAATTCTCTTCGTGAAGCCTATCCCCCTAACTGCACTGTAGGGTACGACACTAGCGTCTTCAGAATGGATTATTGATAGTGGGTGTACCAACCACATGACTGGCAAAAGAAGCCTTCTTATGGACTCAACTTTACGTCCATCCGACAAGAGTCACATCACATTTGCTGACACTGGTAAAAGTAAGGTATTGGGTCTAGGTAGAGTTGCAATCTCAAAGGATCAACACATGGATAAAGTCATGCTTGTTGAATCCCTTGGCTTCAACTTAATGTCTGTCTCAATGCTTTGTGATTTGAACATGATCGTAATATTTGGAAAATATTGCTGCCTTGTACTAATGGAATCTGACAAGTCTCTAGTGTTTGAAGGGTATCGGAAAGATGATTTGTACGTGGTAGATTTTTCGGCAGGACCACAGCTTGCCGTATGTCTTCTAGCAAAGGCTTCAGAATGTTGGCTGTGGCATCGGAGGCTAGGGCATGCTGGCATGAGGAACCTCCACACCCTTGCAAAGAAGAAGCATGTCATAGGCATCGAGGGCGTCATGTTCAAGAAAGATCACTTATGCGGTGCCTGTGAAGTAGGGAAGATGACGAGGGCGAAACATCCCTCGAAGACAATCATGACAACCACTCGACCCTTCGAACTACTCCACATGGATCTTTTCGGTCCCACTCATTACTCAACTCTTACTACTACTGCTTGCCTCTATGGCTTTGTTATTGTTGATGATTATTCTAGATATACTTGGGTGCACATAATCCTCTACAAGACTGAAGTGCAGGATGTCTTCAGACGCTTCACCAATCGAGCAATGAACAACTATGGTGCCAAGATAAAGCACATCAGAAGTGACAATGGCACTGAATTCAAGAATACCAGCCTTAATACATATCTTGATACCTTGGGCATCACACATGAATTCTCACCCCCATACACGCCACAGCAGAATGGTGCCGTCCAACGCAAGAATAGAACACTCATTGAGATGGCCCGAATGATGCTTGATGAATACAAGACTCCAAGAAAATTCTGGCCTGAAGCCATTGATACTGCATGCCATACAATCAATCGTGTTTATCTTCACAAGCTTCTGAACAAGACATCTTATGAGCTCCTTACTGGCAAGAAGCCAAATGTCAGTTACTTCAGAGTATTTGGTGCCAGGTGCTGGATCAAGGATCCACATCACACTTCAAAATTTGCACCAAAAGCACATGAGGGTTTTATGCTTGGATATGGAAAGGATTCGCACTCCTACAGAGTCTTCAATCTCTTTCATTATAAAGTGGTTGAAACAGTGGATGTGCGGTTTGATGAGACTAACGGTTCGCAAAGAGAGCACCTCCCAAATATGCTAGATGAAGTTCCATCCAGCGAATCAATCAAGCTTATGGGAACCGGAGAAATCATACCCTCTGAAGCTCAACCTGAAGAGGAACTTATCATCTCCGCACCTGATCAACCTGAAGACAATGCTCAGCTTGAAGACAATCCCACTAACAATGACAATGATCAGCAAGAGAAAAACCTTCGCCCTGTACATCCTCGTGTTGCCAATGAACTGCAGATTGAGAGAATAATTGACAGCATCAATGTACCCGGTCCGCTCACTCGATCAAGGGCAACTCAGCTGGCAAATTTCTGTGGGCACTTCGCATTCGTCTCAATAACAGAACCCTAGAAAGTTGAAGAAGCCTTCATGGAACCTGAATGGATTCAAGCTATGCAAGAAGAGCTTCAACAGTTTGAGCTGAATAATGTATGGGAACTGGTTAAGTGTCCTGATCCTCGGAAGCACAACATAATAGGCACCAAATGGATATATCACAACAAGCAAGATGAGCATGGTCAAGTTGTCAGAAACAAAGCTCGTCTCGTTGCTCAAGGATATACTCAAGTGGAAGGCATTGACTTTGATGAAACATTTGCTCCTGTGGCTAGACTTGAAGCCATACGCATACTGCTGGCCTATGCCAATCATCACAACATACTTCTATATCAAATGGATGTGAAGAGCGCCTTTCTCAATGGCAAGATTGAAGAAGAAGTGTACGTTGCACAACCACCTGGCTTTGAAGATCCAAAACATCCTGACATGGTATACAAACTCAACAAGACACTGTATGGCCTCAAACAAGCCCCTTGGGCCTGGTATGACACACTCAAATACTTCCTGAAGAGCAAAGGCTTCATACCTGGTTCCCTAGACCCCACTCTCTTCATGAAGACATATGATGGTGAACTGTTTGTGTGGCAAATATATGTGGATGACATTATCTTCGGCTGCACCAATCAGAAGTACAGTGAAGAGTTTGGATATATGATGCAAGAGCAATATCAGATGTCCATGATGGGAGAGCTGAAGTTCTTCCTCGGTCTCCAAATACGACAACAACGCAATGGCATCTTCATATCTCAAGAGAAGTATCTCAAAGATTGTCTGAAGAAGTTCGGTATGCAAGACTGCAAAGGCTTCACGACTCCAATGCCAGCCAAGCATCATCTGGGTCCCGACGACAATGGTAAACAGTTTGATCAAAAGGTATATCGCTCCATGATTGGTTCTTTGCTTTATCTATGTGCATCTAGGCCAGATATTATGCTTAGTGTTTGCATGTGTGCTCGATTCCAAGCGACAACAAAGGAGTCGCATCACTTAGCTGTGAAGTGAATTCTTCGATATTTGGCTCACACCCCAACTCTAGGATTATGGTATCCAAAGGGCTCAGAGTTTGATCTGGTTGGATTCTCGGATGCTGATTATGCGGGTGAAAAAGTGGATCGCAAGTCTACATCAGGCACATGTCACTTTCTGGGACGATCACTTGTATTTTGGTCTTCAAAGAAGCAGAACTGTGTATCTCTCTCCACTGCTGAATCTGAATACATTGCTGCTGGATCTTGCTGCGCTCAGCTTCTATGGATGAAGCAAACACTCAAGGACTATGGCATTCATCTAAAGCAAGTGCCACTCTACTGCGACAACGAAAGCGCCATCAAGATTGCCAACAACCCAGTTCAGCACTCGAAGACAAAGCATATTGAAATTTGTCATCACTTTCTCAGAGATCATGTTGTGAAGGAAGATATTGATATCATACACGTCAACACTGAAGAGTAATTGGCAGATATCTTCACCAAGCCCTTGGATGAGAAGAGATTTTGCAAGTTACGGTGTGAGCTAAATATCCTGGAATCCTCAAATGTCCTGTGATCAGACACACATCCTAACACTTATGCATATGGATGACTTAGATGTGCAACACACGGAGTAAAGTATATCTTCAATCAATGAAGACATACATTCTAAGTGTGAATACATTAATGTGGAATTTGACTTCGGAGCGCCACGATAATTGTGCACCGTGTCTGGGTCTAATACTTCCTATACGTTGGGTAACGCCACCACCAAATGTTCTGTTTGAAGTGTTTCACTCATGGCATTACATTTGCTATGTCTTCACATTTGGTTTGGCTTCAATCTCAACATATCTTCATGATTATCTTCACTATGTTGATTATGTAGATATATATATATATATATATATATATACTAGTGTTCTGTCCTCTACAACATTCACTTATAGCTATGTCTTCTTGTTGAATCTTTTGAACTAAGTGAATGTGATCGGACCCTAACCTCTCTATGCTTTCTATCTCAAACTCTATCTCTCCAAATCATATGCATTCTATTGAAACCGTCGAATGTCTTCTCTGCGTCCTTGTCAGCAGAAGATACAGAGACAACCATTAAGTCCGTTTTCAATGCTCATTCCTCCACCTGAAACCCGGAGAAGTGGGAACGAACACCCGACAATCCAGGCGTGCGTGGGACGTGGAACAAACCCCAATATGCTGCATGATGGCCACGTGTTCCTCAAATGCGAATCGCCAGGGGCACCTGTGTAATAACGCAGTGCCGCCCCTGTACCTATAAATACACACCTCACAGCAGTCACTATCTCTTCTTCCACTCTCGCACGAACCCTAGCGCCACCGCTAGCCCTCGACGACGCCGGCGACGAAGCGCTTCGCTGCCGCAACCTCTCCGACGCCGTCTCCATGCCGACCGCGGACATCGTCTTCTCCGCCGTCGCCGTAGGTGTCCTCCGTCGCCCAGTTAGGGCACGAACGATCGAACTGCTCGGCCTCCTCTTCCACTCCGTCTAGCAGTTCTTCGTGTGGTAAATAAAACCTCCTTTTTACGGCCTCTTTGATCCTATAGCTTTATCAATTTCTACCACAAGCAGTTTTTATTCACAAAAGTTGGATCTCTTTCATACTGCATCTCATAACATGCCTAGTATATTCACTTATGCTTCACAAAGTAGTTAGATTCCTCACTTGTACTGATTCGTGGATTCGTACAAATCTGGAACCAACTCCTTATCTATGAGTGAATGTCTTCGCACGATGAGGTCAATGTCTTCTAAACTGATTTATCTTCAAAATCTTCTGAGAATGCATATGACCTCTTCCCCTTCCCTCGCACCTTAATGTTGTCACAGGTACATGTCCGTGGGAGAATCCCTTGGTTCTCATAGTCTGCATTCATTTGCAGAATTCTTACAGCATCACATAAATTCTCCCGAAGCCAGTTCCTGTTTGTCCAGCAAGCAAAAACCTTTGAAGCCTCTGAACGTATTGAAGCCTTTCAGATTAAGGTTCATGGCTTTAGAAAAATCAGCAAGGAAGGGTGGCAGAAAGCGTAGAGGAGAAACATCAAGAGATCTGCCCGATGACCTCTCAGAGCTGTACAAGATAGATCCTGAAGAGGATTACAATCAGCGCAAGACGCGAATCCAATGGATTCGACGCTATTGGGCAGAACAGTGGTTCAAGTATAGATTTGTGACCAAGGAATATGCTGAAAAGAATGCCATCAAGCGACCATGGGGGGACATCCTCTACAAAAATCTTCAACCCAGGACCAGAGATGAAGCCATTGAACAAGGCTTCTATCCCTGCATGGTCCGTGGACCAGAGCCTGCGGATGCTGACCCATCGTCCCTGCTATGGTGTCATGACGACATTCTATTCAAGCGCAACTTCCAGTTTGCCCAGAACTCAGCAAAGCAGAACAAGAAGACATTGGGACTAGACTTCAACTCTGATCCTTCTGCTCCAAGGGCTGACGGCACACGTGATGCAGAACCCAATGTCGTCGGTCCTTTCTACAACCTTGAAGGTCTCATCACCCATATCTTGGTTCAAGGGACAGCCGTGGATGAGCCTGCAGATGACGCTGAATCAGATGAAGCACCTGCAGCACCGAAGCCAAAGAAGCAGCCTAAAGCTTCAAAGCCTGCCTCTGCACCAAAAATCTCACGGGCGAAGCCACTGGCAATTGCACCTCCTGAAGACAGTGTGCAGTCTGAAGATTTGTCACGCATCTCCAAGCCCCAGAAGGTCAAGATGCCCCTGCCACACACCGGCCAAGAGCTAACAACTGCTGCCATTCTGCGCAATGATGCCATTGATCTGTCAAGTGATGAAGATCTTGCAGATGACGCTCTTGAGCAACTCATCAAGAGCAGAGAAGAAGCAGAAATCTTCAATGATCTGCCTCTCTTTGATGTAACAATCATCCACAACTTCATTGATGAATGGTTTGACACGCCAAACATCAGCTTCGAAGATCTGCAACTACGCATTGGCCTTAGTGTCGCCTTCCATGGCGCCATTGCTTCAGAGCTAGCCATCGCTCAGCGCATCGTCGAACTGAAGCAAAAGATTGACTATGAAAAGGATCAGTTCAAGAAGCATATGGCCAAGCTCAGCGTGCAAGAGGTGAAGAACTTCAAGATTATGCTGCACGAGCTCAAGGAAGCCTTTCTCAAGAAACGTGCAGAAGCTTAGGGTTCTCGTGAGCGCATGAAGGTTCTGGCTGACAGATGTGTGCAAGCCTACAATGAGGCTGAGAAGCGCAAAGCCCTTGGGCGTCCTGGCATCGACCCCAGGATGGCTGCAAAGAAGAAGAAGAAGCCCGCTACGGCTGAACCCGACGCACAAAGGCCGGAAGCAGATCCCATTGTCTTCCCAACTAGAATGACTGGCTCGAAGCCAAAAGCCCGGTCAACCGCTTTAGAGATTAAGAAGACGAGGACTGCTGAGGCTGAAGCCAGGAAGAGGAAACATCCTGAAGCCTCTCCTACTGCCCCCTCCAAGAAGAAGAGGAAGACCAAGAAAGAACAGGCTGCTCCCACAGAGCCTTTGATTATTGAACCCATTTCCATGGTTCGTCCTGACGTTGAACGCCAACTGACAATCCATGAGTCTGCTTTCAGAAAGGCTCATGAAGCTGAAGACTTTCCAGCAGCTGATCCCATCGCTGCTGAAGACATTGGTCACCATGACCATGTACAAGATGGTGCAGTCCTTCCTCAGCTCGAAAACAGCGAACTCATCAGCATTGGTCGTCCTCTAACGCCAATTGCTCAGGATGCTTCATGGGCTGATCGCCCACAAGAGGAAGAAGATTTTGAGGCCCAGCCAACTCCACCTACACAGGCGTCGCCTGCGTTGCGCAGGCTTTGCAAAGGACCAAGGCCTCCAGTATCTGCGTCTGAAACTACTGAAGACATTCCGGCTGCATCAGCCAATGAAGAAGAAGTCCCACAAGCTGCTACTCCCCTGTCCCACCAAGAAGCGGTTTTCGAGGAGAACGTGATTGTGACCGACCCTCCAGCTCGTCAAGTGGAGGTTGAAAATCTTGAGGCTGCCACCACCAACACCAATGAAGCCACTGACGCTGTCATGGCTGAAGCTAATGTGGAGCCCTCCCCAACAAAAGCACCAGAAGTCAGTGAAGCCACTGATCCCACTGCTTCTTTTCCTACGCCTGCTGCCGGTCCTCAGTTCGACTATCATGTTGAGCACAGGCCTCAGGTACAGAAGACAATCCCAAGATTGCCCAGGTTCCCAGGTCCTGCATCAGCACCTAGATCCTTCAATATCAATGGCTTCAGAGCAGACAACACATTCTTCAATAGCTCCAGGAACCCCTACTCAAGGGAAAGAATATCATCTGATCGGTTCTGGAGCTATCCGCAGCGAAGCTATTACTCCTGCATTCTTTACAATCAAGGTCGCATCTTCCCACACAAGCGTCTTGACATTGAAGCAATAGCTGGTCAGCCCTGTCTGGAAGAAGCTCTGGATTGCTTCAAAGAGGTTGGGTTGCTGCTGTTCGTCACTGACCAAGAGCATTGGAATGAAGAGTTGCTGCTCCAATTTTATGCCACACTTCACATCCGCGGGTATAACAGAGATCCGAAGACTTGGGTCCTGGAGTGGATGACAGGAAACGTTCATCACGAAGCCAAAGCCTTTGACATGATTGAGCTCACTGGTCTACCCACTCCCGGCGATCTCTACGAATCTGGCTGTCAACTTCATAGTGAAGCTGTGGAGAGCATCTTTTAGAAGCATGAACCTAACATGAGTCAGATGCTCAGTATGATGAAGCCATTACCCCAAGATGCTGCATATCCCAAAGAGTTCTTTGTTGAAGACCTAGAGTATCTGCCAAGGACTATTTATCACATCATAAGGTGAACTCTCTGGCCCATCAAAGGGCACTCTCCACATGCCAAGATGGAAGGTGCAATGAAGACTTTGGTCTTCTATATTGTTCATGGAAAATGCTTCAATGCACAGGATTTATCCATTCGCCAACTTGCTGCATCAGGCTCTGATCTGTTTGGCTTGAAGTTCTACGCCCCATGGGTAATGCGACTGATCAAACTTCACTCCGCTATCTCATATCAGCCATCTGCTCGCAATCATCGGATTTTTCTGCCTGATGTGGATATGTCTATTGAAGCCATCTATCCTGAGCCTGCCAAGGAACCTCTAAGTCTTCAGAATGCAGAGCATCAAAGTTTTTCTCAGAACATTGAAGGAGTTGAAGCAGTCACTCGTGTGTATCCTTTGGCTGGCACTACACGTGCACCGCATCCTGCTCTCACTGAAGCCACTGACAGTACAACTGCCCCATGACCCAAGAAGCGCACTCGTGTTCTCAATGACCGAGAGCTTCTTGTGGCTCTTCATCAGAAACAGGATAGGCATCATGACTGGCTGAAGCGTCAAATGCAAAGCCTCTTGGTGGATGTTAATCGCATTCGCAATCTTGCCACCAAGAATGCTTTTGTTGCCCATGAAACCTCTCGCCGCACATGGAAAGGGCTGACGCTGATGTGTTCTGAAGAAGATCTTTAAGAGGATGGCTTCTCTGAGCGCTTCAAGTTTGACTCCACACCTCCTCGAAGGGCAGTGCTGCGACGAACTCCATCTCTTGAAGACTCTGACTTCTCTTCCTCTACTGCAACTGTAAATGCCAGAGTGATCGAGGGTGACGATGTTGCTACTTCACCACCGCCTCCTTCAGCACGCTTCGACACTGCTCCAAGATCTTCTGCACCGCCAAACACCACTGATGACCCTGCTGCTTCACCTACTCTTCATGGGAACGAGTAGATGCTCTATGTCTTCGAACCTTTTTGGTCCTTACTGACAAAAGGGGGAGAAGCATATGAGTTTGATAGTCTTCAAGCGGGTCCATATGGGCGGGTGATTTATATTTTGCTTCGTGTTTACAACTCTCGTTTTGATACATTTGGTTCTTTGAGTTGTAACACTTAAAACTCGATGGTCGTCTGCTACTTATTTGCCATTTTGTGATGCGATGATAAATTCTGCATGTGCGACGATAAATTCCGCACTTAGATCATTTTGCAGACGTCCATTTTCCTTTATGCATGTCATTATCTTCACATACCTTCACATGCATAGTGGATTGTCATCATAAGTTGAAGAGGATCTCCACAAGCACAACCTGCCATGTGCATTTGCATTCCAAAAGCAAACTACTTATATGCACATCTTCAGGGGGAGCCCTTGCGACTTATGAAGACAATTCCTTATCCTTTACAATTTCACATATTATATTCCCCGTTGAAAACTTCAACTAGTTTGTCATCAATCACCAAAAAGGGGGAGATTGTAAGTGCATCTAGTGCTACCCCTAGTTGGTTTTGGAGTATTAACGACAAACCTAGTTGAGGGACTAATGTGTTTGTGAGAATTGCAGGATAACATAGGTAGAAGTACCTCATTGATTCAGTTTTCCTACCAGAGATGACCCCTAAAAATGTATGAAGATATTGACGTCAAAGGTGGTATATGAAGATATTCACATTGAAGACTATGACAAGAGAAGACATCGCATGAAGCCTATGGAGCTCGAAGACTGAGATCTTTCGTAGTTCTTTTTCTTCTTCTTTGTCGAGTGAAGACTATGAGAGCGAATCTTGTCCAGAGTCGGACAAGTCAGCTTTGCTTGTAGCCCAAGTAAAGTTGCCGTGTGATTTTGAAATCTGACCGTTGGAACACGTGTCAGTTCCTTAGTGACCCAGGGTCATTTCGGACAAATCAGGTCGGGTTGCCTAGTGGCTATAAATAGCCCACCCCCTACAACCAAAAACGGTTGGCTGCTCAGAGTTAGTGTACGGCTTTTGTCGTTTGAGAGCAACCCACCTCGAACCCTTTGAGAGAGAATTCCTTGCGAGGATAAAGCCCTAACCACCAAGAGCCAAAGAGAATTAGGCATCACTTAAGACTTCTTGTCTTTGTGATCTGAAGACTTATTACACTTGAGGACTATGAATCCTCCAGCCGGTTAGGCGTCGCGTTTTGAGCATCCAAGAGACATTGTGGATTGCCGGTGAACGAAGTCTGTGAAGGTTTGGGAGTCTACCTTGATGACTTACCAGAGTGATTGGGTGAGGTCTGTGTGACCTTAGCTCAAGGGGAATACAGTGAGGACTGGGTGTCCTGAGCTGCGTGTTCAGGACTGGGTGTCCGGGACTGTGTGTCCTCAGGTTTAAATACCTAGCCGCCCTAACCAGACGTACAGTTGTCACAGCAACTGGAACTGGTCCAACACATCATTGTCTTCAACGAGTCACTGGTTTCATCCTTCCCTTCTCTTTACGTACTGATACTCCTTGTGAAGTCATTGTATGATTGCACTATCTTTTATCTTCACTGAGTGACTGCGTGTTCTGTTTGGCTTCATAATATCTTCCTACCTGATCCTTACTACATTGCTGCTATTAGTCATTGTGCTTTCACTCTATTGAATACTTGACTATGGCTTGCCTAGTGTAGTCTACCTTCCGCTGCAGGGTAATAGGTTTATTTCTATCGTTTGTCTTCATAACTTCCACGTTTTGAAGACTTTCATAAAATCGCCTATTCACCCCCCCTCTAGTCGATATAACGCACTTTCAGACAGGAATAGGATAGGAATGCACGTGCAAAACAGAGAATTTAAAAACACAGGATTTATGCCAATCTGGGTGTTTGGTTCGCTAGAATTGGAAGATCATGATGCAAAGAAGCATGGTGAGATTAAGTCAAACCACAAGAAAATGTACGGTTATAATGCTATTATGCTACTATCTCTTAGTCTTGTGCTTCATGAATAGGAATTTGAAAAGGAGGACAAGTGGAAATTAAAATTCCTACGGTTTTTCTTCCAAGGAGACACTAAAGGAAGAAATCCTACAGTTTTCCTTTGCTCCATTCCTTTGCACCAAATTCAAGAAAAGTAGTACCACAGGAAACTTTCCAATTCCTATGTTTTTCATTCACTTTTCCTTTCAAGCACTAAAGATTCTAGTAGGCAGGCTTGAGCAAGGAAAAGCCTACACTAAAAAATGTTTTTTTGCTACTTCTATTACTTTGAACCCAGGCCACTACCCTACTAGCTCAACTCCCAGGGCCATCGACAAATGAACAGCTCAAACGTGCAGAGATAAATAATGATGGCGTTCAAGAGAGTCCATCATGGATAGCTGAGTTGCCTGGTACCTCACTACTTGTCATATAGTAGGATAAAATAATAGTATTTCCTGTTACTCCGTGTGCTCAGTGGACAATATATATAACATGTAGAGTAAAAAAGATATGCAACAAGTGTATAACCTCTTTGGCGAAGCCATGTCGATTTCAGCGTGATTGGGTTGGCCGGTGAGGATGCTCTGGCTGACTTGGCTGTCGGAGGAGGGGAAGAAGATCTTAGGTGTCTAGAGATGGAGCCTGAGATACTGCTCCGCTGTGATGGAGGGTTTCGTCCTTGGAGCAGCTCCGGTGAGTTGTACGATGCCGAGGCTGAAGCAGGACAAGAGAGACAATGTTAACCTGAGTGGAATTCTAATAGCATCTCCAATAGATGACGTAAAATACATAACCACAAAGTGCTAGATGTAAAATACATTAGCCGCTCATCTCTGAACTTAACTGTCGAAACTGAATTTAATTGTCGAAACTGAACTTGACTGTCAAAACTGAATTTTGCTGTCGAAACTAAATTTTACTGTCGGAACTGAACGCAATAGAGGTGAGGCTACATGTCAGTCGACTGACTTTTTCATCTCTGGTCAGTCGATTTTGCAGCTGTTGGATACGAAATCAAGGGCCTGCAATTCATCTTCAACCTCCACCCCCCTGAGCCGCCATCCACCACCGGCCAAACAACCGCTCGCGGCCGGCGGTGCGCCGCCCTGCCCGCCCCGAAAACACTGCCCACCGTGGGTCCGCCGCTGCCCCGGCCATCCCTCTAGCCTCCCCCCCCCCTGCCGAGCTCTTTCTCCGGCGATCCCCACGCCACCACACCACCACCGCCGACGACCACCGCCCCCACCCTGAACCCTAAGATAGATAGTGGGGTACCTCTCCGGCAAGCCCCCCTCCCTGCTGCGGCTGGTTCTTCCTTAACTCCGGAGAGCCCCCCCACCCCCTGAAAATCGACTGACCCAAAAGTCGATTCAGTCGACTGAAGTGTAGCTAAATCGGAGCAGCATCGCAATTAAGAGCAAGAGCGAGAGCAGTAGCGCGACCAAGAGCAAGAGCAGACAAGGCATGGGACCGAGAGCAAGAGCAGAGCAGCAGCGCGAGGGAGAGCTAAGCAGAAGCAGCTCCTACTAATGTGGACATTGCTGCTGAGGGAGCGACACTGTGGTGGAAGTGGCCGGCGACGCCGCCGTGGATGGAGCCGCGCCGTGTCGGCTCAGGACCGAGCGCCGGC
Source organism: Triticum urartu (assembly GCF_003073215.2). Classification (NCBI taxonomy): domain Eukaryota; kingdom Viridiplantae; phylum Streptophyta; class Magnoliopsida; order Poales; family Poaceae; genus Triticum; species Triticum urartu. Next base: position 243,229,484 of record NC_053024.1, on the reverse strand, counting down.
AGCACCATGAGATCGAATCAAGAAGAAAATGCGGCGATTAGTGTACAACCTCTTTGGTGGCGCCGATTAGGCTGCAGCTTCATCCGAGGAAACGGTGATGATGATGCTCTTTCGGTGGTGCCGGTGAATATGGAGGTGTGGGAATGGAGGTGGCGCGAAAGACGAGGGGAACGTCGGGGCAGCTCCTTGGAGGTGGAGGACGGGGTGGCTGAACCGGCGGGATGACCAGATCGACGACGGATCCTCATCCGATACAGTGGATGAGGGACGTCGAGGTGTTGCTGTGGACGACGTCATTGGGGAAGAGGCTCCAGCTGGGTGGCAGACGGAGGAGGGTGTGAGGCTTCGCGGGTTTTCTCGGCCTCGGTGTACGAATGGGTGGGCGGATGGGATGGGAGTGGGGAACCATGGCTTAGGGACGCGCTTGTCTGAAATGTGGGGTAAGTTACGAAAGTACCCCCACTGATTTGAGGCGGTTCTTTCGGTTCAGGGGTATCACAGGCATTTCGCGTGTCGGGATTTCACAGGAGGTGGGAGTTTCCATGTGCGTTGTAATTTTGGAATAGCAAGGCGCATGTTGAGATGGAGGGAGTTGTCGGAGCACATAGAGACTAAGATTGATCTTAAATATTTCGGGGTAGCAAGGCGCGGGTTCAAGATGCAGGAGTTTCGCAGCATGATAGACAGAGATGCTAGCTTGAAATTTTGGCATAACAAGGCGCGGCTTGAAATTTTGGGAGAACAAGCTTAACATGTACCCCAAAAAAAGACAATTTAGACTAGTATGATATACTACGTACAATGTGTTTGACATGCACAACACACACACGACTGTTGGGGAACGTAGCAGAAAACAAAAAATTTCCTACGGTTTCACCAAGATCCATCTAGGAGTTCATCTAGCAACGAGTGATTAGATGCATCTACGTACCTTGTAGATCGCGAGCGGAAGCGTTCAAAGAACGGGGACGATGGAGTCATACTCGACGTGATTCGAATCACCGAAGATCCTAGCACCGAACGGACGGCACCTCCGCGTTCAACACACGTACAGAACAGCCATGTCTCCTCCTTCTTGATCCAGCAAGGGGGGAGGAGAGGTTGAGGGAGATGGCACCAGCAGCAGCACGACGGCTTGGTGTTGATGGAGCTGCAGTAGTCCGGCAGGGCTTCGCCAAGCACTATGGAGGAGGAGGATGTGTTGGAGAGGGAGAGGGAGGCACCAAAGATCAAGGTACGAAGTCCTCCATCTCCCCACTATATATAGGAGGGCCAAGGGGGGGGGCGCCGGCCCTAGGAGATCTAATCTCCTAGGGGGGTGCGGCCAAGGGGAGGAATCCCTCCTCCCCAAGGCACCTAGGAGGTGCCTTCCCCTCCTAGGACTCTTCCCTCCTTGAAACCCTAGGCGCATGGGCCTCTTGGGGCTGGTGCCCTTGGCCCATGTAGGCCAAGGCGCACCCCCTACAGCCCATGTGGCCCCCCGGGACAGGTGGCCCCACCCGGTGGACCCCCGGGACCCTTCCGGTGGTCCCGGTACAATACCGGTGACCCCGAAACTTGTCCCGATGCCCGAAATCGCACTTCCTATATATAATTCTTTACCTCCAGACCATTCCGGAACTCCTCGTGATGTCCGGGATCTCATTCGGGACTCCGAACAACATTCGGGTTACTGCATATACATATCCCTACAACCCTAGCGTCACCGAACCTTAAGTGTGTAGACCCTACGGGTTCGGGAGACATGTAGACATGACCGAGATCGCTCTCCGGCCAATAACCAACAGCGGGATATGGATACCCATGTTGGCTCCCACATGCTCCTCGATGATCTCATCAGATGAACCACGATGTCGAGGATTCAAGCAACCCCGTATACAATTCCCTTTGTCAGTCGGTATGCTACTTGCCCGAGATTCGATCGTCGGTATCCCAATACCTTGTTCAATCTCATTACCGGCAAGTCACTTTACTCGTACTATAATGCATGATCCCGTGACCAAACACTTGGTCACTTTGAGCTCATTATGATGATGCATTACCGAGTGGGCCCAGTGATACCTCTCCGTCATACGGAGTGACAAATCCCAGTCTTGATCCGTGTCAACCCAACAGACACTTTCGGAGATACCCGTAGTATACCTTTATAGTCACCTAGTTACGTTGTGACGTTTGGTACACCCAAAGCACTCCTACGGTATCCGGGAGTTACACGATCTCATGGTCTAAGGAAAAGATACTTGACATTGGAAAACTCTAGCAAACGAACTATACGATCTTGTGCTATGTTTAGGATCGGGTCTTGTCCATCACATCATTCTCCTAATGATGTGATCTCGTTATCAATGACATCCAATGTCCATAGTCAGGAAACCATGACTATCTGTTGATCAACGAGCTAGTCAACTAGAGGCTTACTAGGGACATGTTGGTGTCTATTATTCACACATGTATTACGATTTCCGGATAACACAATTATAGCATGAATAAAGACAATTATCATGAACAAGGAAATATAATAATAATGCTTTTATTATTGCCTCTCGGGCATATTTCCAACAGTCTCCCACTTGCACTAGAGTCAATAATCTAGTTATATTGTGATGAATCGAACACCCATGGAATTCTGGTGTTGATCATGTTTTGCTCTAGGGAGAGGTTTAGACAACGGATCCGCTACATTCAGGTCCGTATGTACTTTACAAATCTCTATGTCTCCATCTTGAACATTTTCACGAATGGTGTTGAAGCGACGCTTGATGTGCCTTGTCTTCTTGTGAAACCTGGGCTCCTTGGCAAGTGCAATAGCTCCAGTGTTGTCACAGAAGAGCTTGATCGTCCCGACGCATTGGGTATGACTCCTAGGTCGGTGATGAACTCCTTCACCCAAATTGCTTCATGCGCTGCCTCCGAGGCTGCCATGTATTCCGCTTCACATGTAGATCCCGCCACGACGCTCTTCTTGCAACTGCACCAGCTTACTGCCCCACCATTCAAAATATACACGTATCCGGTTTGTGACTTAGAGTCATCCAGATCTGTGTCGAAGCTAGCGTCGACGTAACCTTTTACGACGAGCTCTTCGTCACCTCCATAAACGAGAAACATTTCCTTAGTCCTTTTCAGGTACTTCAGGATATTCTTGACCGCTGTCCAGTGTTTCTTGCCGGGATTACTTTGGTACCTTCCTACCAAACTTACGGCAAGGTTTACATCAGGTCTTGTACACAGCATGGCATACATAATAGAACCTATGGCTGAGGCATAGGGGATGACACTCATCTCTTCTATATCTTCTGCCGTGGTCGGACATTGAGCTGAGCTCAATTGCACACCTTGTAACACAGGTAAGAACCCCTTCTTAGACTGATCCATATTGAACTTCTTCAATATCTTATCAAGGTATGTGCTTTGTGAAAGACCTATGAGGCATCTTGATCTATCTCTGTAGATCTTGATGCCTAATATATAAGCAGCTTCTCCAAGGTCCTTCATTGAAAAACTCTTATTCAAGTAGGCCTTAATGCAGTCCAAGAGTTCTATATCATTTCCCATCAAAAGTATGTCATCTACATATAATATGAGAAATGCTACAGAGCTCCCACTCACTTTCTTGTAAACACAAGCTTCTCCATAAGTCTGCGTAAACCCAAACGCTTTGATCATCTCATCAAAGCGAATGTTCCAACTCCGAGATGCTTGCACCAGCCCATAAATCGAGCGTTGGAGCTTGCACACCTTGTCAGCATACTTAGGATCGACAAAACCTTCCGGCTGCATCATATACAATTCTTCCTTAAGGAAACCATTAAGGAATGCCGTTTTGACGTCCATTTGCCATATTTCATAATCATAGAATGCGGCAATCGCTAACATGATTCGGACGGACTTCAGCTTCGCTACCGATGAGAAAGTCTAATCGTAGTCAACCCCTTGAACTTGTCGATAACCCTTAGCGACAAGCCGAGCTTTATAGATGGTCACATTACCATCCGCGTCTGTCTTCTTCTTAAAGATCCATTTATTTTCTATGGCTCGCCGCTCAACGGGCAAGTCAGTCAAAGTCCATACTTCGTTTTCATACATGGATCCTATCTCGGATTTCATGGCTTCTAGCCATTTGTCGGAATCCGGGCCCGCCATCGCTTCTTCATAGTTAGAAGGTTCACCGTTGTCTAACAACATGATTTCCAAGACAGGGTTGCCGTACCACTCTGGTGCGGAACGTGTCCTTGTGGACCTTCGAGTTTCAGTAGGAGCTTGATCAAAAGTATCTTGATCATCATCATTAACTTCCTCTCTTGTCGGTGCAAGCACCTCAGGAACATTTTCTTGAGTTGCGCCATTTTCCGGTTCAAGAGGTAATACTTCATCAAGGTCTACTTTCCTCCCACTTACTTCTTTCAAGAGAAACTCCTTCTCTAGAAAGGATCCATTTCTGGCAACAAAGATCTTGCCTTCGGATCTGAGGTAGAAGGTATACCCAATAGTTTCTTTAGGGTATCCTATGAAGACGCATTTTTCCGATTTGGGTTCGAGCTTTTCAGGTTGAAGTTTCTTGACATAAGCATAGCATCCCCAAACTTTTAGAAACGACAGCTTAGGTTTCTTCCCAAACCATAATTCAAACGGTGTCGTCTCAACGGATTTTGACGGAGCCCTATTTAAAGTGAATGTGGCAGTCTCTAAAGCATAGCCCCAAAAAGATAACGGTAAATCGGCAAGAGACATCATAGATCGCACCATATCTAATAGAGTGCGATTACGACGTTCGGACACACCATTATGCTGAGGTGTTCCAGGCGGCGTGAGTTGTGAAACTATTCCACATTTTCTTAAGTGTGTGCCAAACTCGTGACTCAAGTATTCTCCTCCACGATCTGATCGCAGGAACTTGATTTTCCTGTCACGTTGATTCTCAACCTCACTCTGAAATTCTTTGAACTTTTCAAAGGTCTCAGACTTGTGTTTCATTAAGTAGACATACCCATATCTACTCAAGTCATCAGTGAGGGTGAGAACATAACGATAGACACCGCGAGCCTCAACACTCATTGGACCACACACATCAGTATGTATGATTTCCAATAAGTTGGTTGCTCGCTCCATTGTTCCTGAGAACGGAGTCTTGGTCTTTTTACCCATGAGGCATGGTTTGCACGTGTCAAATGATTCATAATCAAGAGACTCTAAAAGTCCATCTGCATGGAGCTTCTTCATGCATTTGACACCTATGTGACCAAGGCGGCAGTGCCACAAGTATGTGGGACTATCATTATCAATCTTACATCTTTTGGTATTCACACTATGAATATGTGTAGCATTACGCTCGAGATTCATTAAGAATAAACCATTCACCATCGGAGCATGACCATAAAACATATCTCTCATATAAATAGAACAACCATTATTCTCGGATTTAAATGAGTAGCCATCTCGTATTAAACGAGATCCTGATACAATGTTCATGCTCAAACTTGGCACTAAATAACAATTATTGAGGTTCAAAACTAATCCTGTAGGTAAATGTAGAGGTAGCGTGCCGACGGCGATCACATCGACCTTGGAACCATTCCCGACGCGCATCGTCACCTCGTCCTTCGCCAGTCTCCGCTTATTCCGCAGCTCCTGTTTTGAGTTACAAATGTGAGCAACTGCACCGGTATCAAATACCCAGGAGCTACTACGAGTACTGGTAAGGTACACATCAATTACATGTATATCACATATACCTTTCGTTTTGCCGGCCTTCTTGTCCGCTAAGTATTTGGGGCAGTTCCGCTTCCAGTGACCACTTTCCTTACAATAAAAGCACTCAGTCTCGGGCTTGGGTCCATTCTTTGGCTTCTTCCCGGCAGCTTGCTTGCCGGGCGCGGCAACTCCCTTGCCGTCTTTCTTGAAGGCTTTCTTACCCTTGCCCTTCTTGAACTTAGTGGTTTTATTCACCATCAACACTTGATGTTCCTTTTTGACTTCTACCTCTGCTCATTTCAGCATTGCAAATACTTCAGGAATGGTCTTTTCCATCCCCTGCATATTGAAGTTCATCACAAAGCTCTTGTAGCTCGGTGGAAGCGACTGAAGGATTCTGTCAATGACCGCGTCATCCGGGAGATTAACTCCCAGCTGAGTCAAGCGGTTATGTAACCCAGACATTGTGAGTATGTGCTCACTGACAGAACTATTTTCCTCCATCTTACAGCTGAAGAATTTGTCGGAGACTTGATATCTCTCGACCCGGGCATGAGCTTGGAAAACCATTTTCAGCTCTTCGAACATCTCATATGCTCCGTGTCTCTCAAAACGTTTTTGGAGCCCCGGCTCTAAGCTGTAAAGCATGCTGCACTGAACGAGGGAGTATTCATCGGTACGTGCCTGCCAAGCGTTCATAATGTATTGTTCTGTAGGGAGAACAGGTGCGTCACCTAGCGGTGCTTGTAGGACATAATCTTTCTTGGCAGCTATGAGGATGATCCTCAGGTTCCGGACCCAGTCCGTGTAGTTGCTGCCATCATCTTTCAGCTTGGTTTTCTCTAGGAACGCGTTGAAGTTGAGGACTACGTTGGCCATTTGATCTACAAGACATATTGTAAAGATTTTAGACTAAGTTCATGATAATTAAGTTCATCTAATCAAATTATTCAATGAACTCCCACTTAGATAGACATCCCTCCAGTCATCTATGTATAACATGATCCGAGTTAACTAGGCCGTGTCCGATCATCACGTGAGACGGACTAGTCAACGTCGGTGAACATCTTCATGTTGATCGTATCTTCTATACGACTCATGCTCGACCTTTCGGTCTTCTGTGTTCTGAGGCCATGTCTGTACACATGCTAGGCTCGTCAAGTCAACCTAAGTGTTTGCATGTGTAAATCTGTCTTACACCCGTTGTATGTGAACGTTAGAATCTATCACACCCGATCATCACGTGGTGCTTCGAAACAATGAACTGTCGCAACGGTGCACAGTTAGGGGGAACACTTTGTTGAAATTATTATGAGGGATCATCTTATTTACTACCGTCGTTCTAAGTAAACAAGATGCAAAACATGATAAACATCACATGCAATCAAATAATAACAGTGACATGATATGGCCAATATCACATAGCTCCTTTGATCTCCATCTTGGGGCTCCATGATCATCTTGTCACCGGCATGACACTATGACCTCCATCATCATGATCTCCATCATTGTGTCTCCATGAAGTTGCTCACCAACTATTACTTCTACTACTATGGCTAACGCGTTTAGCAATAAAGTAAAGTAATTTACATGGCGTTTCTCAATGACACGCAAGTCATAAAAAAAATAAAGACAACTCCTATGGCTCCTGCCGGTTGTCATACTCATCGACATGCAAATCGTGATTCCTATTACAATAGAATGAACATCTCATACATCACATATATATCATTCATCATTCATCACAACTTTGGCCATATCATATCACAAAGCACTTGCTGCAAAAACAAGTTAGACGTCCTCTAATTGTTGTTGCAAGTTTTACGTGGCTGAAATAGGGTTCTAGCAAGAACGTTTTCTTACCTACCTGAAAGCCACAACGTGATTTGTCAACTTCTATTTACCCTTCATAAGGACCCTTTTCATCGAATCCGCTCCAACTAAAGTAGGAGAGAGAGACACCCGCCAGCCACCTTATGCAACTTGTGCATGTTAGTCGGTGGAACCGGTCTCACGTAAGCGTACGTGTAAGGTTGGTCCGGGCCGCTTCATCCCACAATACTGTTGAAGCAAGATAAGACTAGTAGCGGCAAGAAAGTTGACAACATCAACGCCCACAACAAATTGTGTTCTACTCGTGCAAGAGAACTACGCATAAACCTGGCTCTGATACCACTGTTGGGGAACGTAGCAGAAAACAAAAAATTTCCTACGGTTTCACCAAGATCCATCTAGGAGTTCATCTAGAAACGAGTGATTAGATGCATCTAGGTACCTTGTAGATCGCGAGCGGAAGCGTTCAAAGAACGGGGATGACGGAGTCGTACTCGACGTGATTCGAATCACCGAAGATCCTAGCACCGAACGGACGGCACCTCCGCGTTCAACAAACATACGGAACAGCCACGTCTCCTCCTTCTTGATCCATCAAGGGGGGAGGAGAGGTTGAGGGAGATGGCACCAGCAGTAGCACGACGGCGTGGTGTTCATGGAGCTGCAGTACTCCGGCAGGGCTTCGCCAAGCACTATGGAGGAGGAGGATGTGTTGGAGAGGGAGAGGGAGGCACCAAAGATCAAGGTAAGAAGTCCTCCATCTCCCCACTATATATAGGAGGGACAAGGGGGGGGGCGCCGGCCCTAGGAGATCTAATCTCCTAGGGGGGTGCAGCCAAGGGGAGGAATCCCTCCTCCCCAAGGCACCTAGGAGGTGCCTTCCCCTCCTAGGACTCTTCCCTCCTTGAAACCCTAGGCGCATGGGCCTCTTGGGGCTGGTGCCCTTGGCCCATGTAGGCCAAGGCGCACCCCCTACAGCCCATGTGGCCCCTCGGGACAGGTGGCCCCACCCGGTGGACCCCCGGGACCCTTCCGGTGGTCCCGGTACAATACGGTGACCCCGAAACTTGTCCCGATGCCCGAAATAGCACTTCCTATATATAATTCTTTACCTCCGGACCATTCCGGAACTCCTCGTCATGTCCGGGATCTCATCCGGGACTCCGAACAACATTCGGGTTACTGCATATACATATCCCTACAACCCTAGCGTCACCGAACCTTAAGTGTGTAGACCCTACGGGTTCGGGAGACATGTAGACATGACCGAGATCGCTCTCCGGCCAATAACCAACAGCGGGATCTGGATACCCATGTTGGCTCCCACATGCTCCTCGATGATCTCATCGGATGAACCACGATGTCGAGGATTCAGGCAACCCCATATACAATTCCCTTTGTCAATCGGTATGCTACTTGCCCGAGATTCGATCGTCGGTATCCCAATACCTCGTTCAATCTCGTTACCAGCAAGTCACTTTACTCGTACCGTAATGCATGATCCCGTGACCAAACACCTGGTCACTTTGAGCTCATTATGATGATGCATTACCGAGTGGGCCCAGTGATACCTCTCCGTCATACGGAGTGACAAATCCCAGTCTTGATCCGTGTCAACCCAACAGACACTTTCAGAGATACCCATAGTATACCTTTATAGTCACCCAGTTATGTTGTGACGTTTGGTACACCCAAATCACTCCTACGGTATCCGGGAGTTACACGATCTCATGGTCTAAGGAAAAGATACTTGACATTGGAAAACTCTAGCAAACAAACTATACGATCTTGTGCTATGTTTAGGATTGGGTCTTGTCCATCACATCATTCTCCTAATGATGTGATCTCGTTATCAATGACATCCAATGTCCATAGTCAGGAAACCATGACTATCTGTTGATCAACGAGCTAGTCAACTAGAGGCTTACTAGGGGCATGTTGGTGTCTATTATTCACACATGTATTATGATTTCCGGATAACACAATTATAGCATGAATAAAGACAATTATCATGAACAAGGAAATATAATAATAATGCTTTTATTATTGCCTCTAGGGCATATTTCCAACACAGACACCATTTAGACTAGTAAGGTACACGTGCATTGCACGCATGAGATTTGGCAACTAAATTATGAATGAATACCACATTATATCATGTAAGCTTTGAGTCATATATGCATGATTTAGATGTTCGTTTAATTCTTATAGTTCATTTCATTCAAAATCATCTAGTTTTTATAAGAAAGCTAATCTATTTTAAGATTCTAGAACAAAGAAGAAGTGCTTGTGTTTTGAGGTTTGTCCATTATGCTTAAGTTCAACCATAGAGTCTTCTAGATTATACATGTGGCAAAATCTGGGGGAATCTAGATGATATCCAATAGCCAGTAGTGCTCAAATTTGCCAGCTCTGCACCATCAGATTGGCCTCATCCAATGACCATCTTTCAAAGTTAAAGTTATCCGCACACTATATAAAAAATATAAAATATAATATATATATAGGGGTATAGATATAGAAATGTGATGCGAAAGCCACCCATCATCTCCAATTAGAATAGTGTGTCGATGCACGGATGCAATGTGGCAAAACGATGTCTGCCATCGGTATCTCAAATTCAAACCAGTCTGACCTTGTTCAATGTGTGTACATGACAACATGCTCGCTTCCAAACCACACCGTGCAGATCTCCGTTATATTCATGCATGCATGGGTTTCAAACATCATGATCTCTTATTCAAATATTTGAATTCAACTTTACATTGATTATTACCTCACCTAGTCATTTACACCCACACATTGGTCTTCTCTTTATAATTGTACCACTAACTTTCTCTCGTGCATGCATGCACACACACTACCAGTCGGCATTATCCATCGCACACATGCCATCTTTTTCTTTAGGTCGGTCTCCCATGAAGGCACACACACACACATCCCCTCTCCATCATATCGGGCATTCTTTATCTCTCACGTGCATGCGCAACGATCGATGTTCCTTTGTGTGTGTGTATATAGCTAGGTCTTTCATAATTTTCCACATAAACCGATCAATCTATTTATCTAGTGAGGTCTCACCCTCTTTCCCACGTCCACATCGATCAATCTATACCTCTCTATATAGGATTACATATATAGCTAACACACCCACATTAATTATATATCCAACGCCACCCTCTCATCATCCATGCCTTCCGCTTCATCTCTCAGACGCGCGCACAATGGCGAAGACAGGGGCAGCAAGGGCCCTGCCCCCCTAACATCACTATATATCGAGGCTAATATGAATGTGATCATTAGACAATTGCTGGTAAAAATGGTTTAAGTTGATGAATTGGCCCTCCTCGTAAAGGATTAGCAATGGTTGGCCCCCTAGCTCATGGGACATTTTCCATGGCTCCGCCACTGCGCGCAACAGCGCACGTTCTCGCCCCCTCTCTCTAAATATCGATCTCGCAGTTGTGCACTCCTTCATAGTCTCCCTCCACTCGGCCCCTCAAACCATCTTCTAGCCCCCCACAGGATTTTGCCACATGTACAATCTAGCAGACTCCATGGTTGAACTTAAGCATAATGCACAAATCTCAAAACAACAGTGGTTCTCCTTTGTTCTAGAATCTTCTGTATCATAACTACCCAAACTTTTTTTCTAGTAGAATTTCCATTATTTGTTTTTACTTTATGCTTTACAACACACAATTCCATGAATCATAAAATAGATTAAGGGCTTCTTTGATTCAAAGGATTCTCAAAGGAATTTTGGAGGATTCTAATCCTTAGGAATTTTTCCTATCGTGGTTGTTTGATTCGTAGGATTGTAAACCATAGGAATTTTACCATATGATTCATTTGCACTAGATTTCATAGGAAACATCCCATGCACTCAATCCTCTTTGAAAGAATTCTACATTTTTTCTATGCACAATCAAACACTCGTACAATCCTGTAGGATTCAAGACGTCATTCCACTCTAATCCCATGTTCTTCCTATTCCCGTGTTTTGGAAATCCTACGAATCAAAGAGGCCCTAGGTTTTTTATAAAAACTAATTGATTTTGAATGAGATGAACTATAAGAATTAGACGAAGGTCTACATCAGGCATATATGACTCAGAGCTTACATGCTATAGTGTGGTATTTATTCATAATTTGGTTGCAAAATCTGACGTGTGCAATGCACGTGTACCTTACTAGTACTTTGAGTATGTGCAAAACACAATGGCACACTACACAGTGTCTCTCTTACAGTTCATGAAGCCATGTGGCACATGTGGAGGCGTTGTCGCGAAATCCTTGTGTGGATTGATCACAGTGACGTGCTGCTGGTTCCAGAAGAATGTACTCGTCCTCCTTGAGCCACACTGACAGTACATGCACGAAGCGAAGATGTGCACGCACGCCACACACGCACTCATTCCCTCGCACGCACATGCGGGTACACGGGCGGACGCAATTTTGTACCAAGATCTCCTCATGTGATAATTTGACAAGCGTAAAGTCCTTCACTTCATTGATGGTCAATTAATACAACGCATGCAAATTGAGTGGATGTGAAGGCAGAAGAAAGACATTACTACTCCATTGCGCGCATGCGAGTAGTTAAATCATGGGTTGCTAGTAGTACGTCCATTGGTCTCCTTCGTATTTTGTGCCAATTTTTGACAGTAACATAATATTTACGCATATGAGCAGTGTAGTCTACTTAAAATTTATGTTCCACTAATCTCATCGGGAGTCATTTCGGGCCTCGAAACCAAAACCCATCAATTTATCTTTACCTTGTTCCCATCACATTTGAAAGTACTAGTGCTACAATTAAGTGCAAGCCTGCTCACACCTACTAGTACGTACCAAACCTGAACGTGTTCCCACTATGCAAGTATTAGTACTAGTGCTAGTACTTAGGTTATAAAAAGGGGAACTACCTAACCGAAAATTACTCTACCTTTCCTCCTCATGAGTGCTTCTTCTTCATCCATCCTTGCCATGTCCGGTGCGCAGAGCTCTAGGTCGAGAATTACTCGTAACAAGGGAGCGACAACCAAGGTTGCGGAAAAAAAGAGGGCTCGCCGCCACACAGAGACCTCAAAAGATCTCTCACGGGCTGGCGATGGCTCCCAGGAGGGCCCAAGCCGCGGAGGCGAACATGCCGAGCTGGCGGCGCTGGAGTCGTTATCCCTCGACGGCATGCCCGAACAGCTCAATAAGCACCTCAATAAGCAGAAGGACTTCATCCTCGGCTTGGTGGAGCTGCTGAAGGAGAGCCTCGACGACATGCCCGCTGAGCTCAATAAGCAGGGGGAGTTGACCACCGGCTTGGTGATGCTACTGAAGAAGAGCATTGCCTCGGAGAAGAAGGTGACCAGCAAAATCCTGCAACTTCAGGAGGACAAGGCGAAGCTCTGCCACGAGCTCGACCTACTGAAGGAGAAGAACGCCGGCTGGAAGAAGATGCATGATAGTAGTACTTCCTCGATGAAGATGCTACAGGCCCTCGTCATGGAACAGAAGGAGGAGTTGGCGAAGCTCCGCATCAAGCACCCGGCTGCTGTCAATGTACGTAATGCGGTTGTGGAACAGATGATGAAGGCTCGCGTCGAGAAATCCCGCGTCATGGACAGAATGAAGAAGATGGCGGAGGAGACGCGCTAGGAGACGGAGGTCGTGGAGGCGATGAAGAAGCAGTTACGACTCAGCGGTGAATTAGATCATTTGGGGTGATAATCTTCCTTCTTATTTTGCTCCTGTGTTTCTTCTTTTGCTTCAGGAGTTTCGCCGCACGTGTCACGTTCTCTATGAGGCATGAATAGAACAATGCTAACAAAGAGATGACTAGCAAATTAGATCATTTTTATCGCCATATGGCACTGGGCTGCTGTCGGTGTCAAAACCGGCGGATCTCGGGTAGGGGGTCCCGAACTGTGCGTCAAAGGTGGATGGTAACAGGAGGCAGGGGACACGATGTTTACCCAGGTTCGGGCCCTCTTGATGGAGGTAATACCCTACGTCCTGCTTGATTGTTCTTGATGATATGAGTATTACAAGAGTCGATCTACCACGAGATCGGAGAGGCTAAACCCTAGAAGCTAGCCTATGGTATGATTGTATCTTGTCCTACGGACTAAAACCCTCTGGTTTAATAGACACCGGAGGGGGCTAGGGCTACACAAGGTCGGTTACAAAGGAGGAGATATACATATCCGTATTTCCTAGCTTGCCTTCCACGCCAAGTAAAGTCCCATCCGGACATGAGACGAAGTCTTCAATCTTGTATCTTCATAGTCCAACAGTCCGGCCAAAGGATATAGTCCGGCTGTCCGGGGACCCCCTACACGAGATCCGCCGGTTTTGACACTGACAGCTGCCGTGTTTCATGCTCCTCCGTCATAGTACTGCTCCGGTGGAAAACTTGAGTATACCGCATAGTTCTTTGCTCCTCCTCAGGTCGTCGGCACATTTATACGAGAAGTCAAATCACAAGGCCCCGCCTTCCAGTAGTAATGAGTTGTCAAATCACAAAGGCCCTCGGCTCTCGTGAAAAGGACCAAGCTAGACTGCCCCGCCCTCTAGCCTTTTAAAAAATATATACATTTGTACAGTAGTAGTATCGATAGATTGCGCCATGGAGCAATACTAACAAGATGAAATTAAAGAACAAAGGTGGTACATATAGAGAGCGCTCGTCGCCAAATTATGCATATACTATATGACACTACCCACTATGAAGGTACTAGTAACATAGACTAGTAACTAGTCTATGTTACTCTCCACTATGACCAGCCAAAGTTGAGGCACGGATTCCAACGAGGGCCTGGTTGTGGCTATACTTGGACAACTAAAAGTGCAACTATCCTTGGGTGGTTTTGGTAATTCCTAACAACATATAGCTCATTGAGCTAATGCTTTTTCAAGATAAATATTTCAAGAAAGTTCAGTGATTGGCATGGCATGGATTAGAAAGTGGACCCCTCACAATGCTAAGGACAAAAGATTGTCTCAAGCTCAAACCACAAGACTCTACATTTTACTTTTAGTGATCCAAGATCACATTGAGTCCATAGGAAAAGCCAATACTATTAAAAGGGGGTGAGGTGTTGCTTAATGAGTCACTTGCTCAAAATGCTTAGTGATATGCTCCAAAAACTCTCAACTACTTTCTCATATCCACATATGTCCCAAACCAAAAGTCAAACTTGGCCCCACCGCAATCTTCTATCCGGCGCCACCGAGTTCACTTGACATAGCCACTGCCACAAACCCTAGTCACTTCGGTCTCACCGATAGGGATCTCGGTCTCACTGAGATGGGATTGCAACCTCTTTGTTTCCCTTCATAACGTTTCGGTCCAACCCAGATGAGCGATCGGTCCCACCGAGATTACAATGCAAACTCTCTGTTTCCCCTTCGTAACGTTTAGGTCTAACCGAAATGAGCGAATTGGTCCCACTGAGTTTGCCTGTCCAACTCTCTGTTTGTCTATTACCAAAATCGGTCCCACCGAGTTTGTGTAATCGGTCTCACCGAGATTACGTTATGCCCTAACCCTAGTGGAATAGGTCCCACCGAGTTGACATGTCGGTCCCACCGAAAATCCTAACGTTCACATTTTGAACTAAATCGGTCTGACCGAGTTCTATAATTCGCTCCCACCGAATTTGGTGATTTGTGTGTAACGGTTAGATTTTGTGTGGAGGCTATATATACTCCTCTACCCACTCTTCATTCATGGAGAGAGCCATCAGAACATGCCTACACTTCCAAAATACATTTTCTGAGAGAGAACCACCTACACTTGTGTTGAGGTCAAGATATTCCATTCCAACCACATAAATCTTGATCTCTAGCCTTCCCCAAGTTGCTTTCCACTCAAATCATCTTTCTACCAAATCCAATCCTATGAGAGAGAGTTGAGTGTTGGGGAGACTATCATTTGAAGCACAAGAGCAAGGAGTTCATCATCAACACACCATCTATTACCTTTTGGAGAGTGGTGTCTCCTGGATTGGTTAGGTGTCACTTGGGAGCCTTCCGTCGAGATTGTGGAGTTGAACCAAGGAGTTTGTACGGGCAAGGAGATTGCCTACTTCGTGAAGATCTACCCTAGTGAGGCAAGTCCTTCATGGGCGATGGCCATGGTGGGACAGACAAGGTTGCTTCTTCGTGGACCCTTTGTGGGTGGATCCCTCCATGGACTCGCGCAACCGTTACCCTTCATGGGTTGAAGTCTTCATCAACGTGGATGTACGATAGCACTATCTATCGGAACCATGCCAAAAATCTCCGTGTCTACATTGCGTTTGCTCCCTCCAAACTCCTCCCTTTACCTTCACATGCAATTGTTTTACATTCTGCTGCTATACTCTTAGAATTGCATGTGTAGGTTGATTACTTGAATTGTGCTAAATTGCTAAAATCTACCAAGACTTAAAATTGGGAAAATGCTAGATTTTTATTTGGTTAAGTAATCTAATCACCCCCCTCTAGACATACTTTTGATCCTACAAGTGGTATCTAAGCTTTGGTCTCCATTTTCCTTGATTTCCATAGCTTTTGGTGATCATAGCCTTGGTCTCACAACCTTGGAGAGTATGGCATCTAGCGAGGGAAATTACCACCGTAGAGGTCCTTACTTTGATGGTACTAATTTTGCTGGTTGGAAGCATAAGATGAAAATGCATATTCTTAGACATAACCCCGCGTTTGGGCTATTGTGTGTATTGGCTTGCAAGGTGAATTCTTTGATGGGAGAGAACCGAACCGTGAAGCTACCGCGGAAGAGTTGAAGACGCTGCAACACAATGCTCAAGCTTGTGATATCCTCTTCAACGAATTGTGCCCCGAAGAATTCAACAAAATCAGCCGTCTTGAGAATGCAAAGGAAATTTGGGATACTTTGATTGATATGCACGAAGGTACCGACTCCGTCAAGCAATCCAAATTGTATGTGCTTCAAAGTCAACTTGACAAGTTCAAAATGAATGATGGTGAAGGTGTCGCTGAAATGTACTCTAGGCTTGCTCTCATCACAAATGAGATTGCCGGCTTAGGAAGTGAAGAGATGACCGATAGATTTATCATCAAGAAGATCATAAGAGCCTTGGATGGAAAATATGATACCGTGTGCACATTGATCCAAATGATGCCCAATTACAAAGATCTCAAGCCAACGGAAGTGATTGGAAGAATTGTTGCTCATGAGATGTCACTCAAGGATAAGGAAGAGCTTCACAATAAGTCAAGTGCTGCTTACAAAGCCTCATGTGATGCTCCCACATCATCAAGTGAGAAACAAACCTTCAACGAAGAATTGATCCTAATGGTGAAGAACTTCAACAAGTTTTACAGGAGTAGAAGCAAGGAAAGAAGATCCAAGTCAAGGTCCTACAATGACAAAAGATCTTCTAGTCGTGAGCGCAATTGCTACAATTGTGGAAGACCCGGACACTATTCCAATGAGTGTACGGCTCCCTACAAAAAGAAGAGAAGACTCTCCCGAAAGAAGAACTAGAAGAGAATAATCACCACCAATAGAGAGAAGGAATAGAGATGACCGTTTTGAATGAAGAACATCACGGAGAAGCAAGTATTCGGAAAGGAAGGACAAGTCATTAAAGAGCTACACAAAACGAAGACATCAAGATCATGTTGGTGAATGGGTATCGAGCTCCGACTCCTACAATCACTCCAAAAGAAGTTATCACTCCGACTCCGAATATACTCAAGATGAAGGTGTTGCCGGTCTAGCACTTGTTTCAACCAACTCCTACGACATATTTCACTCACCAAATGAAGGAATTGGAATATGCTTCATGGCTAAAGGTCCAAAGGTAACACATCTCGAGTATGTTGATTTAATCGTTATGAAGATGATTTGCTAGGAGATGATGATTTACTTATTGACAACTCTAGTTATGAAAACTATGATGAACTAGCTATTAATCATGATAATCAAGATAAAATGAATGACGATGATAAGAAGGAGATTGGGCGTCTAACTAAAGAACTAAACACTCTTAAGTTAGCTCATGAAACTACCTTGGAAGATCATCGAGAACTTTTAAAGACTCATGAGAAGACTCTCCTGAAAGAAGAACTAGAAGAGAATAATCACCACCAATAGAGAGAGGGAATAGAGATGACCGTTTTGAACGAAGAACATCACAGAGAAGCAAGGATTCGGAAAGGAAGGACAAGTCATCAAAGAGCTACACAAAACGAAGACATCAAGATCATGTTGGTGAATGGGTATCGAGCTCCGACTCCTACAATCACTCCAAAAGAAGTTATCACTCCGACTCTTAATATACTCAAGATGAAGGTGTTGCCGGTCTAGCACTTGTGTCAACCAACTCCTACGACATATTTCACTCACAAAATGAAGGAATTGGAAGATTCTTCATGGCTAAAGTTCCAAAGGTAACACATCCTGAGTATGTTGATTTAATCGTGATGAAGATGATTTGCTAGGAGATGATGATTTACTTGTGACAACTCTAGTTATGAAAACTATGATGAACTAGCTATTAATCATGATAATCAAGATAAAATGAATGACGGTGATAAGAAGGAGATTGGGCGTGTAACTGAAGAACTAAACACTCTTAAGTTAGCTCATGAAACTACCTTGGAAGATCATCGAGAACTTTTAAAGGCTCATGAGAAGTTACTCTTCGAAAAGCTCAACCTTGAGCAAGAGCATGAGTTCTTAAAAGCAATCAATGATGATCTTCGCAAGAAAAGTTCTTCTTACATTGCCAAGCGTTTACTCTTGTCTACTTACATGCCACAAGTTAAATCTAGCAACAAGAACAAGAAAGATTCTTCCTCTAGTAGTAACAACAATCATGCTAAATCCAATGTTGTTGCTTTTCTCTTGATTCCACTAATGATTCTCTTAGCCAAGTTACACTTGAGCAAGAAAACAACTTATTGAAGGGAATTATAGAGAAAGGTGTTTATAACAGTCTCGCTGGAAGTAAGCAATTTGAGGAAATTGTACGCAAGCAAGGAAGACACCGGAAGAATCAAGGTGTTGGTTTTGAACGAAAGTTCAATACCAATGGAATTGAGTGGGAAGAAGATCAATACCCCAAGATGAAGTTTGTTCCTCAACAAGAGAAGTATGATCCTACTTCTTTCCAAGGAACACAAGCTCAAGATGATCTTCCACCACAAGACCACAAGTTAAAAGGCAAGGACAAGCTTCAAGAGGAGATTGATGCATTTGAAGAAGCACCTAAGGACTTGGTCAAGTGGGTTCCCAAGACTACATCAAGTTCCACTTCCTCAAGTACGACAACAACTCCAAGGATTCCCATCAAGATGGTGTGGATCCCTACGAAGAAGAACTAGAGAGTTCTTAAGGGTGACTCCGCCAACATACTTCACTCTTATCATCTTGGCAAGGACAAGTGCAAACAACTTCCATATCTTGCACTAGTTCAAGGAGTCACAAACCCTCTTGTTGGTATGACAAGGGACAAGGTAACCTAATGCATTCATGGACATCATCTCATGTGAATATCACTCTATGTCTATGGATATCCTTGTTTGTTCCTTGTGGGACTAACCCATGTAGGTATTGAAAGTGCAACTCGCTCTAATGGATTGCTCCAAATGATCTAGATCAACATTGAGCATCTACATCTTCAACACTTACATGAAGTCATCATCGACAAAACCCAAGGTTAGTTCATCCCTCTTATGGGGCATATCACATCTAGGGGGGCTTTACTCTAATCAATTGAGCTAAAGCAACTCTAATGATGTGAGCACAAGAATGCTTTATGTAAAGTGGCAACCCCACTTGTGCTTAAACGATGAGTATGACCTATGATCAAATGTTCTCATTTGACTCCTAAGTCAATATACTCATATATAGATAACCTAGTCATCACCAAATTGCTTGATAGATGCTAGATCGATTGTGCATGCTTTGTCACATATTTCATTTATCATTTTATTGTGTGAGCATGTTGGATGCATATTTTACTCATTCGAGGACATCCATTTGTTGCTTTGATTGTTTGATTTTTTCACTTTTACCAAATGGATGGACAAGAATGCCTAAGAACTCCCTCTAGCTACCTATGCCTTTCTCGTCCCAAACTCTATTCATGCTACATCACAAAGTTTGATCAAGTCAGATTCAAACCACTATGTGTGAGGAGCACTTGGAGTCTCTGATTCGTCATAGACTTAAACTTCCGAAACCTCTTTGTGTATTTCGGTATGACCGAGTCATCCATTTTGGTCACACCAAGATCACTAAGTTGATCCAGGTTTTCAATCTCGGTGCAACCGATTTGAACTTTTTGGTCACACTGAGTTGCAGTAACTGGTTGCGATTCTGCATCTCGGTGCCACCGAGTTGTTCCACTCGGTCACACCGACAGGGTCGGGATATATAAACCCACGGGTGAGATTTTGGAAATTTCTTCGAAACCTCTCAGCCCGCGCGTATCCTTCTCTGCCGCCTCGTGTCTCCGGATCATCTTCTCGCCCCCAGCGACCTCCCGCCACTGGTTTCCATCGCCGTCAACGGAATTCTGCCCCTCCGTTGTCGCCATAGCGAACTCCGCCGAACTAGGGTACAAGTTCGATCCTTTGTGCTATTCTTTTAACTCTAATTCGTAGCACATTACTTTGCCATGATCATGACCATGTATGCAAACACTCTATCCACTGAAAACTTCCTTTAGATTAGATTTGAAAATTTAGGGTTAGGTCTCTGCCGGATTCATCTCGGACCGACCGAATTGTAGAAATCGGTCTCACCGATTTGGCTTAGGCCATACCACATGCATTTTTGGTCTGACCGAAAATTGCAAATCGGTGTGACCGAGTTCAATTCTTTGTGAAACCCTAGCAGTCTCGGTGCCACCGAACTGTGACTCGGTCTAACCGAGTTCACTAGTTTAGGTTCCAAAAGCTGCTTCAGTATCACCGAGTTTACAAATCGGTAGCTCCGGAATGCTTTCTGTGGAGAACTAAAACTAAGTTTTAAAGTCATCTGTTTTGCAAAAACTCTGCACTTTGTGATGCTCATCCACTCTACCTCATCTATATCTATTCACAAGATCTATTGTCAGTAAGTTTGCAGAGATGTCTGATCAAAGCGACAGCCAGAACAGGTCTGAAGAACAAGTGCAATTGAGTGAGGGCACTAGTCCCTCTAGCACTTCTGATGAGGGCAGCAGGAGCACACCAAGTAACTTGCCCAAAGCAGCCACCAGGTCCAGGAAAAAAGAAAACCTCAGATTCTGAAGATGAGGACTATGTGGCTGTTGAGGAGGAAGTCAGCTCTAAGAAGAAGGTGCTGAAGAAGGAATATGGCACAACTGCAACAACTAAGCCTGGCTTGCACTAGAAGGCCCCTACCAAGAGGGTTCCAACCTTAAAGGTTAGAGCCTCAACTCCTGAAACCTCCAAGCCAACTGAAGAGGCTGTTGGAGAAGGAAAGAAGAGAAAGGAAAGGGTCAAGAACACCACTGCCAGAGTGCTTGGTAGATCCTCCAATATGAGAGATCCAGAAGAAGAGGAAGAGGAAGATGATGCTGCTCCAGCTCCCAAGTCTCAGAAGCTTATGGGAGATGCTATCAAATAAGGGGCTACTGCTTCAAAGCCCAAATCTGCTCCCAAGGCTGCTGCTCAGAAGCCTTCTGCACCCAAGAGGAACACCAGAAGTATACCTTCTGAAGAAAAGAACAAGGCCCTAGTGCCTCAAGCTGAAGAACAGGAAGATGATTCACTTGTTTTGAGGAAGTTGAGGCCCAAAATTCCTAACCATAATGATGCTCATCCAGTCGCTGAGGACATGCACATCAGGAAAGATGCATGACTGAGATTGTGGAGAGAGTCTGATCCCTATGTTGTTAGGAGGAGGACTGCAGTTGACTATGGGTTTCATACAAAGGAACAACAAGACTTCTATGAAACTATTTTGCTTGACAAGAAGCCCATTGTTTGTGACATGAGATGGGTTGATTTGGAATACATCTAGGAGAATGAAGATCACTTCCCAGGAGTTTATGACAGCTTCAAGGCATCTGGAGTAGATGAATTTGTTGGACAAAAGCTCACCAAATGGAATGATGAGCTGATCATGTAGTTTTACTCCACTCCTCATTTCTATCCAGATGGGAGGACAGTGTGGATGTCTGAGGGTACTAGGTACCAATCCACTATTGAAGAATGGGCCAAGCTAATCAATGCCCCAGAGGACCATGAGGATGACTTGGATGTGTATGCCAAGAAGAAGAAAGACCACAACTCCATGGCAAACATGTACAAAGAGATCCCTGATAAAGCTTTGGAGACTCACAAGCTTGTATCTTTACATTTCCTGTTGTCTGGTCTGCCTACCATCAATTGGATCTTAAGGCACACATTGCTACCCAAGTCAGGAGATCAAAAGATGATCAGAGGACACTCCATCAATATGCTGCAAATCTTTGATGTCCCTCAAAAGTTCAAGGTCATGAGACTGATTGTAGAGACAATCAAGAGGACTACTGCTGACCAAAAGGGAAGTTGTGGGTATGCTCCACACATTCAGGAGCTCATCAACTCCAAGATGGGCACAGGAACATACTTGCTGGACAAGGAGCATCTACCCTTATATCCTGAATTTGAAGACAACACAGTAGTGATGAATGAGGAGGAACCATCATTAGCTCAAGCACAGGAGAAGAGAGCCAAAGCAAAGGCTGACAAAGCTGCAAGGACGCCAAGTGCAGAAGAAGCATATCAAGTTTTCTTCAAGTCAAAACAAGATCAATTAGGCTATCTGATTCAAGCTACACTGAGGATTGAGAAGGGCTTGTCCACCCTGACTCAAAATCAGGAGAGCCTGGAGAGGAATGTTGAGACAAAATTCTATGATCTTGACCTCAAGGTAACTGAGATACAGACTGCAGTTGAGCAGCTTCAGGAGGAAGCAGGAGAGAGGAGAGGGAAGGCAACTGATGATGCTTTTAAGCGTGTGTCATGAGGTCCGAGGTCTTCTGCAGTGCCAGTTTCAGATGCTAGAGCTACATTGTCAGCACCAACAGCTACAGCTCCAGTGCCACCTCTAGTACCCACTCCACCAGCTCCAACTACATCGACACATGCCTTCGTCCTTGGATTTCTCTCTACACCACCTCCCAAAGACCAAGCCTGAGAGATGCGTAGCACTATGCATTTTCAAACTTTTTGGTAACTTGTTGCCAAAGGGGGAGAAATATGTATAGATCATGGGCTTCGAGAGAGTGTTTTGCTTCTTTGCCTTTGGTTGACCATTTTATTGTGTGAGATACTTCATGTCCTTGTGTGAGATACCTATTTGATCAAGTGGTTGATCATTTTCTACCTTAATGCTTGGTTGGATGATACTATCTTTTATATCTCATATATGATCATTCACTTGCTTGGTGATGAGTGCATGCTTTCAATTTCTATCATTTTGAGCGCTCCGTCAAGATGTATGTGACATGGAAGAGTAACCCATGATCCTAATCGATTGTGCATTTGCATTCAAAAGCAAATCTTAAATGATGTACAAATTAGGGGGGAGCTCTTGCTTATCACATACTTCTCAAAGCGACGTCGTTTTTCAATCTTATGATCATTTGTCGAAGCTTTGATCTATATGTTGTCATCAATTACCAAAAAGGGGGAGATTGAAAGTGCAACTATCCCTGGGTGGTTTTGATAATTCCTCACAACATATAGCTCATTGAGCTAATGCTATTTCAAGATAAATATTTTAGTAAAGTTCAATGATTGGCATGGCATGGATTAGAAAGTGGACCCCTCAAAATGCTAAGGATAAAAGATTGGCTCAAGCTCAAAGCAAAAGACTCTACATTTTACTTTTAGTGATCCAAGATCACATTGAGTCCATAGGAAAAGCCAATACTATTACAAGGGGGTGAGGTGTTGCTTAATGAGTTACTTCCTCAAAATGCTTAGTGATATGCTCCAAAAACCCTCAACTACTTTCTCATATCCACATATGTCCCAAACCAAAAGTCAAACTCGGCCCCACCAAAATCTTCTATATGGCACCACCGAGTTCACTTCACATAGCCACTGCCACAAACCCTAGTCACTTCGGTCTCACCGATAGGGATCTCGGTCTCACCGAGATGGGATTGCAACCTCTCTGTTTCCCTTTGTAACATTTCGGTCGAACAGAGATGAGCGATCGGTCCCACCGAGATTGCAATGCAAACTCTTTGTTTCCCCTTCGTAACGTTTCAATCTAACTAAAATGAGCGAATCGGTCCCACCGAGTTTGCCTGACCAACTCTCTGTTTGTCTATTACCAAAATCGGTCTCACCGAGTTTGTGTAATCGGTCTCACCGAGATTACGTTATGCCCTAACCCTAATGGAATCGGTCCCACCGAAAATCCTAACGTTCACATTTTGAACTTAATCGGTCTGACCGAGTTCTATAATTCGGTCCCACCGAGTTTGGTGATTTGTGTGTAACAGTTAGATTTTGTGTGGAGGCTATATATACTCCTCTACCCACTCTTCATTCATGGAGAGAGCCATCAGAACATGCCTACACTTCCAAAATACATTTTCTGAGAGAGAACCACCTACACTTGTGTTGAGGTCAAGATATTCCATTCCAACCACATAAATCTTGATCTCTAGACTTCCCCAAGTTGCTTTCAACTCAAATCATCTTTCTACCAAATCCAATCCTATGAGAGAGAGTTGAGTGTTGGGGAGACAATCATTTGAAGCACAAGAGCAAGGAGTTCATAATCAACACACCATCTATTACCTTTTGGAGAGTGGTGTCTCCTAGATTGGTTAGGTGTCACTTGGGAGCCTTCCGTCAAGATTGTGGAGTTGAACCAAGGAGTTTGTACGGGCAAGGAGATCGCCTACTTCGTGAAGATATACCCTAGTGAGGCAAGTCCTTCGTGGGCGATGGCCATGGTGGGATAGACAAGGTTGCTTCTTCATGGACCCTTCGTGGGTGGAGCCCTCCGTGGACTCGCGCAACCGTTACCCTTCATGGGTTGAAGTCTCCATCAACGTGGATGTACGATAGCACCACCTATCAGAACCACACCAAAAATCTCCGTGTCTACATTGTGTTTACTCCCTCCAAACTCTTCCCTTTACCTTCATATGCAATTGTTTTACATTCCGCTGCTATACTCTTAGAATTGCATGTGTAGGTTGATTACTTGAATTGTGCTAAATTGCTAAAATCTTCCAAGACTTAAAATTGGGAAAATGCTAGAGTTTTATTTGGTTAAGTAGTCTAATCACCCCCCCTCTAGACATACTTTCGATCCTACAACAACTCACCCGACTGCATGTGAACCAGGTAGACGAAGCTCGTCCATGTTGTTGCTGTGTGCGGCCCGCACATTAACCAAAACCTCACGCCTCCATCTTAGCCTCGGCGTTTTAAACTTCTCAATCTCAAGGCCAAGGAGCAACGTGAAACCTATGATAGAGCCAATCGGATGGTTGAGAACACTACAATTTGTAGCTACAGATGCGTGTGTGAGAGAGGACGAGTGCGTGTGTGTACCTCTTCTCAGAGTACAAGTGTATGTGGGTGGCATTGACCTAGGGAGCAGTGATGGTGCGTGCGAGAAGTCCCGAGAGATGGGTGTAATGCGTCTGAAAAAAGACTAGTGTATAGCTCGCCACGAGGATATTCCTGTCGAACGTCAAGCGTAAGATATGTATCCAACGGTGCCAGTTTTTGCACGTACACAGCAGTAGAAAAATAACTAGTAACATGGCATATGCTACACCACGGCCGAGAAAACGTGCCGATGTTACGCCATCCGAGAATGGTTCCACACTTCGAAACTAGAACCGTCAATAAATTACTGCTACTACCATGCTATATTTAATTACAAACCTGTTCACACCGATCACAACCTAAATGGTTTCCCACTTAGGAGTGTATTAGTAGTACTCGGTTATAAATACTACTATGCTAAGATGACTGCACATTCCTCCTCAACTCCTCATCCACAAAAAACAATCAAGTCAATCAAGCCATGGCCGGTGTGAGTTCTGGGTCGAGAGATTTCCACCAGGGAGAGGTGAGCATGGAAGAGGAAGCACGAGAGATGTCCCACCTCACCGCAAAAGCAGCCGACATGTCCAGCCATGCAGCAGTAGTAGCATAGAGGTCCCGCCGCGCCGCCGAAGCAGCACGGAGGTCCTGCCGCGCCGTCGATGTAGCAGACTGGTCCGGCCACGCTGCGGAAGCAGCAGAGATGTCCCGCCGCGCCGCTGAAGCAGCACGGAGGTGCCGCCGCACCGCGGTGGCCTGGGAAAATTTATCGCGGGCAGGCGAGGACTCCTACAGGCGATGGATCAGATCTCCGGCTGGGCAAGGTTGTAGGACGAGGCTACCAGCGTCATCTGGCAACTCGGGGAGGGCAATGCAAAGCTCTGGGGCGAGCGCGACCTGTTGAGGGTGAAGATCGCCGGAAGGACGAAGAAGGAGGAGGAGACCGCTACCTTGTTGCAGAGGACGGGCGTCATCATCAAGAAACTTATGGACGAGAATGCCATGCTCCGCATCGAGTGCCACAGGCTGGTGGAGGAATCCATGGATGCTGCCAAGCAGCGTATTAAGCACATGAAACTGATGAAAGAGATCATCGCCCGCCACGAGAACTACTCTCCGCGACCTGCAGTGCATAAAGAAAGTAGAGATCAGCGAGCCAGATCGTTGTATGCGTCTTCCTTATTCTTTTGCCCTTGTGTATTTCAGGCGTAGCAGCATGTGGCTTTTTTAATAATCTTCCTAATTATGTAAGACAATTATTATCCACTCTCGTCGTCCTTATATATATTCATCGGTCTTGCTATAAGTCGCAACAGATGCTATATAGGTCCGTCGGATCTTACATCAAGATCCGTGCAAAATTTTCTTTTCAGATTTTCTTTTTTCTCTCTTAAACCTTAGTCGAGTGAGTCATTGCCACGCCATTAAACAGAGGCTTGGGCGCAATTAATGGAGACCTTGGGAGAGATGCGGACGGCAGATGGAGGTCAAAGGGCTCTCCTCCCGATAAGCACGCGCAGGGGTCTGATCGCACACCTCCCGTACTCAAATAGCTACCCTGCACGGCGCCTCCTAGCTAATAAAAAAAGGGGACGCGTGGCGGCACGTAAATGGTAAATAGAACGCCCATGGTTTTTCAGTAATACTTGTGTTTATGATTGTAATGTGACAGCACTTGTTCCAAAATGACTTTGTTGATTGTTAATGTGTGCGCCTTCACAAATCGGACAGCAAAATTACCACAACATGTTGGTGCCATGTCATGACACCAAGCCAAGTTTCATGATTTTCATGCGTGTTTCAGATTTATAGGAATTAAAAAACCAAGTTTCTCAATGTTTCCAGCCGAGCCATGACGCCCAGATGTTTGAATTTCATTCCCATTTCTGGCATGGGACCTAGAAATTTAGCCGAGGACACACATGTGATTTTTCAACCAGCTTGGGTGCACTGGAGCATGTGCTTGTCGGCGTTCTGGGAACGGGGGTCCCCAGACTTGCCTGGCTGTGGCCCATGGCGTGGCTGGGCTGGCAGGGTCGTACGACCCATCTTCATCAACAAGACATTCAAGACCCTCGCGAGGGGCCAAGCCTCACGGGGAGGACGACGCAAGACCTCCTCAAGAGCGGCCTCGCCAGGCAGGCTCACGAGGGGCGGAGAGATCAAGGCAAGGCAAACCTCGTGAGGCCCCTCGTGACGTGAGCCATGACAATCGAGACCAGGCGGGCACTAGCGCGCGCAGCGTCCTTGTTTCCTCTTTGGTGCTAAGGGGGCAAGCGCAGGCGCGGAGTACCGAGGCATCAAGCAAAGGTTTCCATATTGGTGCAATGAGACCATGACCAGAAGGACGGCAAGACGGAGGTCACCATGGAGCTCGAGACGGCGTCATCACCAGAGCCTTTTGCAGGCAAAGACCACCTTTTTCCAGGAGAGCTTGTACTACCATTCACCTTTAGAATTGGCTGTTGTTGGCTCCCTTCCCGCTGAATATTTGGGGAGAGGACCAAGGCCTATATAAGTAGAACTAGCCACCACCATGAAGGGCATCGGACCGATGCCATCACAAGTCCACAGCTGATTCCGATCCTCACACACACAAGCTCACAAAACACAATAACACCTCGACCTTCGGAGGTTGTTCTTCCCCTTGTACTATTCATCATTAGCCCAAGAGGCAATCCACCACCACCACACTAGAGTAGGGTATTACACCACACCGGTGGCCCGAACTAGTATAAATCTTGTGTCTTTCTGTGTTGAGAGTTCGTCGTGTTCATCTGCGAGATCTTAGAGAGCTAGGGCATGGATCGATAGGGAGAAAACCTTCGTGTGCACCCCAGTGTTCGAACCTCGAGGGTCTGCCGTTGCCCTCGTGCCGCCTCTGATGAGAATGGACACGAGCGTTGCCCCCCACGACCCCAGCGAGGCGTCGCGTGTGACGCCCCAAGACCGGAGCTTCAGATGCCTTCCAGGGTTTCCGAGATTCGTTGTGTGATTTGTTTCGTCTGTTGCATTCATCTTTGCATCATGTGCATTGCATCATGTCATCATGCAACCCGTTTTAAAACTCAACTAAATAAATTGCATGGATCTTCGGTCCATTTAAACCGAGGGAATTCACATGGTGATTCCCTTTATAACATATCCTCCCGATGTTAGGGAGCTATTATAAATATTTCCATTTTTTGGAATTCACCTTAACACATTTGCATATTAATTCCCTTGGCCTTTTCTTCTTCAAGAGTTGACTCTCTAACCTTGCCTTATATCCTTTCGTCATTTTCTAGAGCTCCACCTAAAATTTCAACATTTTTGGTCACTCCAAAAACCTCGTCCTAGTTCAAACCCATTTGAATTAAATTCAAATGAGTTTGAATTCTTATCGTTCGATCTGGCCTTTTCTAATTTTCTCGGAACAAGCATATTTTTGTGAGTTCGGGAAAATTATCCCCATGCTCAAAATCCTTCCCTAACTCTCTCTTTCTTTTCCTCTCTCCAATTTCTTTTCTATTAAAGGAATAGGTTTTTAAAGAGAGAGGGAGGAGAGAGTCCAGGCCATCCTTCCCCCGCAGCCCAACCAGCCCCGCAGGCCCATTGGCACCAAAGCCCACCTAATCCTAACCCTAGCCCGATTCACCTCCTCTCCATCTCTCCCCTGCCGCCGCCAGGAAGCCCGATCCCATCTTCCCTCTCCCCATCGACCCTTCCCCTCACACGCAGGAGCCCTTCATCCTCCTCCTGCGCCGCACCTGCAGTCAGAAAAGGAGGGAGAGCTCCACGCGCCGATCCACTTCTTTCCCTAGATCTCCTCGCTCGTCCTCCTCCAAACCCCGGCGCCGCTCCTCCTCTGCCATGGCCTTCCTCCTACTTCTCCTCGGCGCCACCATCCCGCCTCGACCTCGCCACCAGCAGAAGCTGATGCACCCTCTCGCCGACGCCGCGCCTGGTTCCTCCACCGCGCCCCGCCTTCGACCTCGGATTCCGTGCCCCATGGCCACGAGCGCCACCAGCAGCAGTTTCAGGCGTCCCCATCGCCGAGCCCCTCACCGCCCTTCTGCACCTCGTCTCCGGCCCTGCCCGTCGGAGCCACGCCTCCCGGTGCCCGCAGCTGCGTCGCGCCCGTCGACCAGCGATGCTCCGGCCGCCTTCGCCGGAGTACCACCAGGGAGCCGGGCCCCTGTGCGCCAGCGCCGCGACTTCCTCCTATGCTCGTGAGCCTTGCTTCGCTGCTGCGCCTCCCTGGCCTCGCTGCCTCCGCAGGGCACCAGTAGCACGTCCACTTCGCCGTCCAGTGTCGCTGCGCCTTCGGTCTGTCACATGGTGAAGGAAACAAGCAGCAGCATGCCCCATCGAGCTCCTACAAAAGCTGTCCGAGTCCTGGGCCAAAACCGCCCAAGTCATCGCCTCTTTGCACCACGTAGTGTCACCGTGGACGCATGCACCCCTAGATTGGAACTGCAAGCACCAAGTACACCACCCGCAAGACACGGACTCTGAACGCCAAGTACCACTACAAACCCGAAGAATTCGGATGCATCAAGTCCCCAAGGAGACCCGTTATTCATCAAGTTTGACTACCCATATCATCAAGAACCACTACGGTCGGAGACCTCGAACCCGCCAAGTACCCCTTCGAGCTATCAATACCACAAGCACCAAGTAACACGACGACCCTCGAAGACTTCGAATTCGACAAGTCCGATGACGCTCTTGTACAACTACGTTGCCGAGTCCGGGACCGGCAAGAACGACGACGCGGAAATGCCAAGTACCCCTACGCGCGAAGACGCCTAAGACCATTTCGGGATTCATCAAGTACCGCTACCGATGACTTGAACCCCTACGAAAACGTGTTCCACTACCATCGCCGAGATTGCGAGAACCTCTACCGATGACCTCGGAACGTGTACGACGACCGTTGTCGAAGACTCGTACCTCTACCGCTTCCCGAACATGTACCGCAACTTCCACGAGGGTCGTGAACGACTACTTCCTCTACGAACTGATCCGCTTCGTAACACATGCTTCGAAGGTATAACCACCGAGACGACGCCCGTGAACGAATGTTGTGTGTTGTATAAAATGCTCGCGTTTGCACCGTGCCCGACGTGTTTCTTGCATGTTCCCCGTTGCCATACCGTCGTCTCGTGGGACACCTGGTTACCAGGATCACCACACCATCTTTTGACACGCTTCCGTCACTTTTCCTTTTGCATCGGTATCTCCATGAGCTACCGGAACCAATATGTTGTCGTGGCATCATTTTCGGATTCGTTGCCGTGGCACGCTTTCTTTCCACCACGGTGACAAATGCTTCATAATGCTCTTATCAACATTTTCATTAAAATTGCATAATCTTGAACATGTCCTCCACATCATGATAATAACATTTAAATGTTTAACTTTGTTGTTGCACCAATTTGCTAAATGCATATGGGGTTTTACCGGAATTGTTGTTGTTGTTGTTTCCGGCCCCATTTAAATTGCTTAGATTGTGTAGTTTACTTTTGCTTCATTTCTTTCCATGTTTAACAACATTTAATATTGTTGGGTACCTAAACGGGAGAGAACTAAATAATTGACGTGGTGTTTCGTCAATATGCAACTCGTTGCATATTGAGCTCCACTTAACTTGTAGAGTTGTTTGTGCACTTTGCCATGCCATGCATATTTAAACCGGACATGCATCATACTTGGTTGTGCATCATGCTATGTTATGTGATGGTTGTTTAATATGTTGTTTGCTTCTTTCCGGGTTGTTTCCCTCGTTAGCTTCGGTTCCATTCCGGAGTTGTGAGGATCCGTTCGACTTCGTCCGTTTGTCTTCTTCATGGACTTGTTCTTCTTCCTTGCGGGATCTCAGGCAAGATGACCATACCCTTGAAATCACTTCTGTCTTTGCTTGCTAGTTGCTCACTCTATTGCTATTCCGCGATACCTACCACTTGCTATATCATGCCTCCCATATTGCCATGTCAAGCCTCTCACCCACCTTTCCTAGCAAACCGTTGTTTGGCTATGTTACCGCTTTGCTCAGCCCCTCTTATAGCGTTGTTAGTTGCAGGTGAAGATGAAGTTTGTTCCTTGTTGGAACATGATTATTGTTGGGATATCACTATATATATTGTTTAATTTAATGCACCTATATACTTGGTAAAGGGTGGAAGGCTCGTCCTTATGCCTGGTGTTTTGTTCCACTCTTGCCGCCCTAGTTTCCGTCATACCGGTGTTATGTTCCTTGATTTTGCGTTCCTTGCGCGGTTGGGTTATAATGGGAACCCCTTGACAGTTCGCTTTGAATAAAACTCCTCCAGCAAGGCCCAACCTTGGTTTTACCATTTGCCACCTAAGCCTTTTTCCCTTGGGTTCTGCAGACTCAAGGGTCATCTTTATTTTAAACCCCCGGGGCCAGTGCTCCTCTAAGTGTTGGTCCAACCTGTCAGCCGCCGGTGGCCACCAGGGGCAACTCTGGGTTGGCCTACCAGAAGTTTGGACAATCCGGTGTGCCCTGAGAACGAGATATGTGCAGCTCCTATCGGGATTTGTCGGCACATTCGGGTGGCTTTGCTGGTCTTGTTTTACCATTGTCGAAATGTCTTGTGACCGGGATTCCGAGCCTGATCGGGTCGTCCTGGGAGAAGGAATATCCTCCGTTGACCATGAGAGCATGAGACGGGCTAAGTTGGGACAACCCTGCAGGGTTTTGAACTTTCGAAAGCCGTGCCCACGGTTATGGGCAAATGGGAATTTGTTAATATCCGGTTGTAAAAAACTTGACACTTAACTTAATTAAAATGCATCAACCACGTGTGTAGCCGTGATGGTCTCTTTCTGGCGGAGTCCGGGAAGTGAACACGGTTCTTGTGTTATGTTTTGAACGTAGGTAGTTTCAGGATCACATCTTGATCACTTCTAGTTCATGACCATGCTTTGCTTCTCTTCTCGCTCTCTTTTGCGTAAGTTAGCCACCATATATGCTAGTGCTTGCTGCACCTCCACCTCACTATCTTTCCTACCAATAAGCTTAAATAGTATTGATCGCGAGGGTGTGAGATTGTTGAGTCCCTGTGACTCACAGATTACTTCCAACACCAGTTTGGAGGTGCCGATGATACCGTGCGGGTGACACAACCGAGCTCAAGGAGGAGTGTCGGTGTCAAAACTGGCGGATCTCGGGTAGGGGGTCCCAAACTGTGCGTCTAGGCCGGACGGTAACAGGAGGCAAGGGACACGAAGTTTTACCCAGGTTCGGGCCCTCTCGATGAAGGTAAAACCATACGTCCGGCCTGATTAATATGGATGATATGGGTAGTACAAGAGTAGATCTACCATGAGATCGGAGAGGCTAAACCCTGGAAGCTAGCCTATGGTATGATTGTTGATGTGTATATCGTCCTACGGACTAAAACCCTCCGGTTTATATAGACACCGGATAGGGTTAGGGTTACATAGAGTCGGTTACAATGGTAGGAGATCTTCATATCCGTATCGCCAAGCTTGCCTTCCACGCCAAGGAAAGTCCCTTCCGGACGCGGGACGGAGTCTTCAATCTTGTATCTTCATAGTCCAGGAGTCCGGCTGAAGGTATAGTCCGGCTATCCGAACACCCCCTAATCCAGGACTCCCTCAGTAGCCCCCGAACCAGGCTTCAATGACGATGAGTCCGGCGCGCAGATTGTCTTCGGCATTGCAAGGCGGGTTCTCCTCCAAATTCCGTGTACCTGTTGTAATAAAGTCCGGTTTCTTGTAGATGTTGCACTCCTTGGCTTCTACGCCCAATAATGGCCGCTTCCCACATGTCAAACGAATATGAAAAGCCTGAGTATTTTTACATTCACACCCCTAGCCGCGTAAATGAGCTGCCCTATTTAAGGGGACGGGGATTTAGATCCAATCCACACCTTCTCCCCTCCGCGAGTGTTCATCAGAGCGCATCCGACAAAGGTCCATTCCACCATGGCCAGCCGTCGCAACTCCTCCCCTCGCCGTTCCAGCCCTAAGCCTGGATATTGGGAGAGATGTTCCACCCCGCATAGCGAGCTAGTGACGCTCCAGACCAAGGGATTTCTCCCCCCGGCCTATATGGTCCCGGTTCGAGCCGGTCTCGCCATCTACAACGGCAGAGAGCAAGCAGAGAATGCCCCTAATCCCTCCAAAGGAGAGCGGGTGTGCCTTGTCCCTTACTTAATAAGGGGGCTCGGATTTCCATTCCACCCATTTCTCCGGGGGCTGCTGGAGTTCTACGGCCTCCAGCTACATCATCTCACGCCTGCCTCAATATTGCATATCGCGGGCTTTGTAGCCCTCTGCGAGCTGTTCTTGGGTGTTGAAGCTCATTTCAGACTATGGAAGAGCTATTTTGCCTCGTGCCCCGTTCCAAGAAGGGGTCAATGTATCAAGTGGGCAGAGCCGAAGTGTGGTGCATCGCCGGGACCGGATATCTGTCCAGAACCCCAAAGAAGGCGTCCGAAGACTGGCCCTCGGAATGGTTCTATATAGAAGACGTCTCGCTGCCGGATCCTGTTCGGATCGCCCTCCCAGAATTCAATAGTGCTCCCTTCAAGAAGCGCCTAAGTTGGCGCCCACGGAGCCCTCAGAGGGAAAGTGACAGGGACATCATTTACCTGATGGGACGAATAAGATTGTTATCCCATTATGGACTAACCATGATCGGGGTTATGGCTGAATGCATTATGCGGGGGGTGCAGCCGCTTCAGTATAGAAGCCACCCCATGTGGGACTTCAACGGGGAGGACGACGCCACCCGCTACGGTCGTAAGGGGCCAGACTCAGCTGCCGCTCTACTAAAGATCTTGTCCACTTTGTATAAGGGAGAAGAGGAGGAATTTCTCCGCGTCAACCCTCAGGGTGGATTCTCCATGCACAATCCCCCGAGCTGGGTAAGCGGCGGTATATACTTGTCCATCCGTTTTGTATTCCCATTGTTAAATATTCAGTCTGACGACTTTAACGCAGGAACTGCGCCGGGCTGTTAAGGAAATAAGAAGCCCTCCTCCACAACCCGAGAACCCAGGACGGTCCCTCGACCCGGCCTCTCAAGAGGATCCGGACATATCTGTGGAGCTGATTGATGGAGTGTTCCATCAATTGAGCGAGGACAATGCCTTGGTGGCCATTACGGAAGATTACCCAGGGCTAATCCTGGCGCCCCAGGTACCTGAGATCGAAGTCCCAGTACCCCGAATAGGTGTTCGCCCACTCGTGTTCAGTTTCCTGATTGCAACCGAACTTTGCAGGGGAGGTTTTTAAGGCGGAAGGCCGAACCTGCGGCGACAAGCCAATGAGGGGCTGTAGGGCCCCGTGGGCCGAAAAGAAGTGCAGTCCGGACCAAGGCGTTAGCTCAAAGGTATGGCGTGCCCCCTTATCCCAGGTGTTATACCTTCGAGGCACATTAACGCTCATGCTCTCTTCAGGACTAAGAGACCTCGCCGGAGTATACCCGGAGAGGCTGCCAATCGCGCCTCCACCAGCCAGGCTCCAAAGCCTGGTTCGGAAGCGGAGGCGAACGCAAGGCGCGCGCCAGACGCTCCTTCGACGGAGGATGTGGACGGGTTGTCTGCCACCAACTCTGAGGTGGAGAGTGCCATGAACCACAGGCGTCACCGGACAATTCTTCGTGACGCTTGTTTCTCCCAAGGGGCGTTAGATGCCTTCAACTCGGGAGATGCGCACCTCCGTGCCGCTCAAAATGGTCTAGCCAGAGCCACGGAGCAATATGTAAAAGGCATACGGGTAAGAAAATTTTGGTAATTATATATAGCAGTAGCCCCCAAGACATGAAACAGTTAGAATAACTGATTTAAGGATCATTTGATATGCAAGTTCTTACGAAAAAGAATTCCCTGCTGTCCAAGGAGCTGGAAGAGTGCAAAGCCCAACTAGAGGCCGCACTAGCTGCGGCAGGGGAGCCTAAGGAGACCCGCTCTGGTAATATACACTCCGAAAGATAAGTATTTTGTGAAGCACGGCTTTGGTGCGAATCTGACAAATGAAATTGCAGATGGCACCGGTTTGAATCTGGAAAGGCAACACCTCCTACGCCAGCTAAAGGTTGGTGAGAGGGTGCTGCTAAAGGTGATGGGGGAGAAGAACAATCTCCAAGATGCCAACACGAAGCTAGGCATCGAGCTGAACGATGTTCGTGCCCAGCTATCAGACTCCGTGAAGGAGAATCAGCGGCTTCGGCGCAGCATATTTAGTAAGTGCTTGAACGAACCTTTTGAAAGAAAGTTCGGCGGGGAAGTCGACTAACAGAGCAATGTCTGTAGGTGTGCTAACAGGTCGTCCTACAGAGAACATGCCCGGTTTTATGGGTGGCCTTCTTCCCGAGCTCTCGCAACTGCTCGATCGAGTTCGGCAGGCGATGCGAGGCGTCGCCCAGGCCCTGTGGCCATCCGTCTCCATGCCCGAAGGTCTTGGAGAGCTTGCGGAGAAGCTAAAGGGAGCACGGCGGTGCTTCTGATTGTGGAAGATATCAGCCTGCCGTCAAGGCGCTAGGGAGGCCTGGGCCATGGTGAAGATGCGGTACGCAAAGGCTGACCCCAACCACATGGCCGAGGTCGGTCTTGTAGGGCCTGATGGGAAGGAGATCCCTGTAAGCTTAGTATACGATCAAGTAGAGTTGGCCGCAAAGTATTCCCAGCAGGACTGTAAATTAGACAGCCTGTTAGATGGTATTAAAGAGGAATACAACCAGTCAAAATGACTATGTAATTTAATTGACATTTATAATGCCTTCTAGCCGGATTGTAGATCATTTGTCATGGCCGACCTTTTTGCTTCAGCCTCGGGACCTGACGGTCCGGAGTGTGTCCGAATTCCCATGCGGTTATATAGGAATCGGGGAATGCATGGAGACCAGGCGTAGGGGTCATTAGGTCGTGAACAGACAAGTGCCCGACTAGGTATGTTATATTACATGGTTAGTACGAAACATCTTCCAGGGAGAATAGTTCCGTTAGGGGTTCCTTTCCCTGGGAGGCATGCCCTAAGGTGCATGTCCATGCTGCGAAAAGAAATGCGGGAAAAACATCTGGGGGCGTATAGATAAAAATAAAAGAAGATCATCTTTAGTTCATCGACCGAATATTCCCTTAAGAACGCTAGCTTTCGGCTTCACCCAGTCTGAGGTACACGTCCGGCTGACCCAGCAGTAACAATCGCAGAGGTTCTCCCTTTACCACCTAGCCGAACAATAGGGAACGTAGGGTTAAGCACAGGAGCCAGGCAACCCAGCTTAGCCAAAACATAAGTCATATCGATGCATATAATGGTGAGGAAAAGGTACATGCGGAAGTGTGACACATGTGTTGGGCATGAAGCCCGTATGAATAAGCTTCTGTTTAAAGAAGCCCCCAGGTTTAATGAGCATGGGTGGCGCGTCACTTTATGAGCCTTTAGAGGCTATAAGAGAGAGAGAGAGAGAGAGAGAGAGAGAGAGAAAATAAGAGAAATGTAAGACAGAAAATATATAAAAAATTGGATAGAGGAAGGAGACAAACACATAGTCCGGCGCTAGGCATAGATTCTTCGGAGACGGGCTGTGTTCCATGGGTTTGGCTCGAGTCGGTTATCCGATGCATCCCGCAGGCGGTACGCTCCACCAGTCAGGACTTGGTTAATTATGAAGGGACCTTCCCACTTGGGCTTGAGTTTGTCCTTTTTCTTGTCTGGTAGTCGTAGAACTAATTCGCCAACGTTGTAATTTTTGGCCCGTACTTCTCTGCTCTGGTATCTTCGAGCCTGCTGTTGATAAAATGCGGAATGGGCTTTTGCCACGTCACGCTCCTCCTCCAATGCGTCCAAGCTGTCCTGCCGATCGAGCTCGGCTTCTCTTTCTTCGTACATGCGCACTCGAGGTGAGTCATGAATTATGTCGCAAGGCAAAACTGCCTCTGTGCCGTACACCATAAAGAATGGTGTGTATCCGGTGGTGCGATTCGGCATGGTCCGCAGCCCCCAGAGTACGCAGTCGAGCTCCTCTACCCAGTGCGTGTTAGATTCCTTAAGGGACCGCACTAATCTGGGTTTGATGCCGCTCATGATAAGACCATTTGCCTGTTCGACCTGGCCGTTAGTTTGTGGGTGATAGACAGAAGCATAATCGAGCTTGATGCCCATGTTTTTGCACGAGAGTTTTACCTCGTCGGCCGTGAAGTTCGTGCCGTTATCAGTGATGATGCTGTGGGGGACGCCGTAACGGTGTACAACCCCGGATATAAAGTCTATCACCGGTCCGGATTCGGCCGTCTTAACAGGCTTGGCTTCTATCCATTTGGTGAACTTATCCACCATGACCAGTAAGTATTTTTGCTTGTGGGTTCCTCCTTTAAGGGGTCCAACCATGTCAAGCCCCCAGACCGCGAACGGCCAAGTAATGGGGATGGTTTGGAGGGCGGTGGGTGGCATATGGCTTTGGTTTGCAAAGAGCTGGCAACCGGTGCATCGTTGGACTAAGTCCTGAGCGTCTGCCCGGGCCGTCGGCCAATAAAAGCCTGTACGGAAGGCCTTGCTTACAAGGGACCGGGCTGCAGTGCGATGACCGCCGAGTCCGGCATGAATTTCAGCCAGGAGATTCCGCCCCTCCTCTTCGGAGATGCACCTTTGAAGGACTCCGGTAGTGCTTTTCTTATAAAGCTCTCCCTCGTGGACTCTGTAGGCTTTGGATCGCTGCACTATGCAACGTGCCTCATTTTGGTCCTCGGGGAGTTCCTGCCTAGTAAGGTAGGCATGGAATGGTTTTGTCCACGGGGCGATGACGGCCATTATTACGTGGGGTGAAGGTGTTATTTCATTGGTAGAGCCTCCGATTGTGTCAGAATGGTCGGTGTTTGGCAGTGCGGTTGGGTCCGGGCTGTTATTGTTCGGCTCCCCTTCCCATGCTACGGATGGCTTGAACAACCTTTCCAAGAAGATGTTGGGGGGACTACATCGTGTTTTGCGCTGATGCGTGCCAGGACATCTGCCGCCTAATTATTTTCCCGGGCTATATGGTGAAATTCAAGCCCCTCAAACCGAGCTGACATTTTTAGGACGGTGTTGTGGTAAGCTGCCATTTTTGGATCCTTGGCATCGAAGTCTCCATTTATTTGGGATATTGTGAGGTTCGAGTCCCCGCGCACCTCTAGGCGTTGGATGCCCATGGATACTGCCATCCGGAGACCATGTAAAAGGGCCTCATATTCGGCTGCATTTTTGGAGTCCGTGTACTTAATCTGTAGTACGTATTGAACTGTGTCTCCTATGGGGGACGTCAAAACGACGCCAGCCCCCAGTCCGGCCAACATCTTGGAGCCATCGAAATGCATGATCCAATTTGAATATGTGCCGTACTCTTTAGGGAGTTCGGCCTCCGTCCATTTTGCGACAAAGTCGGCCAAGACTTGTGACTTGATGGCTCGGCGTAGCTTATAAGTTATGTCGAACGGGAGGAGCTCGATGGCCCATTTCGCAATCTGGCCCGTTGCGTCACGGTTGTTTATAATATCGTTAAGTGGTACTTCCGAGGCTACTGTTATTGAACACTCTTGAAAGTAGTGTCGTAGCTTCCGGGATGCCATGAATACCGCGTACGCAATCTTTTGATAATGCGGGTACCGTGATTTGCAGGGAGTGAGGACAGTGGACACATAATAGACCGGCTTTTGAAGGGGGAATTTGTGTCTGTCCGCTTCTCGTTCGACGACGAGCACTGCGCTTACAACCTGATGTGTTGCTGCAATGTATAATAGCATTGGTTCGCCAATGTTTGGCGCGGCCAGGACTGGGTTTGTTGCCAGTATGGCTTTTATTTCGTCAAGTCCGGCTGTGGCTGCGTTCGTCCATTTGAAGTGTTCGGTGCGCCTAAGGAGGCGGTAAAGGGGTAGGGCCTTCCCCAAGTGGGAGATAAAGCAGCTTAAAGCCGCCATGCATCCGGTTAACTTTTGTATTTGTTTGAGGTCCTTTGGGATATCCAGTTGTGACAGAGCTCGGATCTTGGCTGGGTTTGCTTCAATTCCTCTATCGGATACAATGAAGCCCAAGAGCTTTCCGGCTGGAACGCCGAAAACGCATTTTTCCGGGTTTAGCTTGATGTCGTATGTTCGGAGGTTATCAAATGTGAGCCTCAAGTCGTCTACTAGAGATTCAACATGTCTTTTTTTGACGACCACATCATCTACATATGTCTCCACTGTTTTGCCGATCTGGCTTGCCAAACATGTCTGAATCATGCGCTGATATGTTGCGCCGGCGTTTTTGAAGAGCCCGAAGGGCATCGTGTTGAAGCAGAATGGCCCGTATGGTGTGATAAATGCCATTGTGGCTTGGTCTGGTTCTGCCATCTTGATTTGATGGTAGCCAGAATATGCGTCGAGGAAACACAACGAATTGTGTCCTGCGGTAGCGTCGATAATTTGGTCGATGCGGGGGAGGGGGAAGGGATCCTTTGGGCAAGCCTTGTTCATGTCTTTGAAATCAACACACAGGCGCCAGGATTTGTCCTTCTTCGGTACCATCACCAGGTTTGCTAGCCAGTCCGGATGTTTTATATCTCTGATGAATCCGGCCTCCAATAGCTTTGCTAGCTCCTCTCCCATGGCCTGTCTCTTAGGTTCGGAAAAACGCCGAAGAGCCTGTTTGACAGGTTTGAATCCTGTTTGGATATTTAAGCTGTGCTCGGCCAGCCTGCGTGGGATTCCTGGCATGTCTGAAGGGTGCCAGGAGAAAATGTCCCAGTTCTCTCGTCGGAACTCTCGCAATGCGGCGTCGACATCAGGGTTTAGCTGTGCCCCGATGGAAATTGTTTTATTGGGGTCCGTTGGATGGACTTGGAATTTGACTATTTCGTCCGCCGGTTTAAAGGAGGTGGACTTGGATCTTTTGTCGAGTACCACATCGTCCCTATTCACCATAGAGCGCAGCGCAGTCAACTCCTCAGCCGCTAGGGCTTCGGATAATGCCTCGAGGGCCAGTGCGGCTGTCTTGTTTTCGGCGCGGAGTGCTATGTCCAGATCACTAGCGAGAGTGATGATCCCGTTAGGCCCGGGCATCTTGAGCTTCATTAACCCGAAATGGGGTATTGCTTGGAAGATTGTAAACGCTTCTCGCCCTAGCAGAGCGTGATAACCGCTGCTGAACGGAGCCACCTAGAACGTGACCTCTTCGGACCTGTAATTATCCGGCGTGCCGAACACCACATCTAGTGTGATTTTTCCTGTATAGTGCGCTTCCCGACTGGGGATTATTCCTCTAAAGGTTGTGCTGCTTCGCTCAATGCGGTTCCAATCTATTTCCATTTTTTGAAGAGTCTCCTCGTAAATGAGGTTCAATCCGCCGCCGCCGTCCATGAGTACCTTGGTAAGACGAAAGCTGTCCACTATTGGACTGAGGACCAATGCGGCTGGTGCTCGGGCTGTTCGGAATTTAGGTTCATCACTGGCGTTAAAGGTAATAGCCTTGTCACTCCATGGGTTTATTGTTGCTACTTGGTAGACTTCGGCAAGGCTGCGGAGTGTCCTTTTTCGCATATTATTTGATGCGAAAGTCTCGAAGACTGTTAATACTGTATTGGTGTCTCTGGGGTGGCTTTCTGTGGCCTCCGGGATTAGGAGATTTTCGCCAATTTTGGCCACCTGCCGGAGTATCCAACATGCTCTGAGGCTGTGAGTTGGTGTGGCGTCCTCTGTACTGTGAATTTTACAGGGTCCATTAAGCCACCCTTCCAGTACGGTTCCATGCCCTGTAGAGGGTTTTTGCTTTTTAGTGCTTGATCCGGGTGACTGTTGATGATGCACCCTTTTATTTCGGACTGGGTTTGTATTCAGGGCCGGATTGTCCCAAAATTTTATTTCGGTTTTCCAGGCGCTTTCCATCGCACAGTACTTTCGTACAATGGACGCCAAGTCAGCAAACCATGTAATATCACGGCAACTTATGGCGTTGAGTATTCCCTTGTCCGTGCAATTATTGCAGAAGATTGAGATTGCATCTTCCTCGCGGCAGTCCCTTAGCCTGTTCTTAACCAGGAGGAATCTGGCCCAGTAATGATGTACTGTTTCATCGGGTTCTTGCCTGATTTCGGATAGATCGCTTATGTTGGGGTGGGTGGGTGGAATTAAATCCAAAGCCTCACCCCATCTAAGGCTCAGAGGCCGAGGAATTTCTGAACTCGGCAATTTGGATTCCTGGATGTTGTCTAATGAATCCAGCCCGTCGCCTGACTCTAAGTTCAGGTCTTGAGTGATATGCTCCCCTCCGCGGGTATCCGGCTTGGAGGGATCGGGGATCCAGACATAGCGAGTCCTTAAGATAGATGAAGGGTCGCCGCACTGTCCCTCTACCACGGCAACGTGATGCGTTACTTGGGGAGAGTTAATCTCTCTCAG
Organism: Triticum urartu; assembly: GCF_003073215.2. Taxonomy (NCBI): domain Eukaryota; kingdom Viridiplantae; phylum Streptophyta; class Magnoliopsida; order Poales; family Poaceae; genus Triticum; species Triticum urartu. The sequence continues at coordinate 243,188,025 of NC_053024.1, read as the reverse complement.
ATCGGTTTTAGGCCCAATCTGGTCGTAATCCGTAGCGACTCCCAGGGCGGCGAAGCGATCCAAGAGCTCGTTTATGGAGGAAAGCTCTATTGGATCTAACTGCTCGGCGAGTTCCGAGTTGACATGAAGATTGTTTTTGATGGCTCGAGAGGTCATCGTCGGCGCAGAAGCCGAACAGGCGGTCATAAGAAAGCCACCTAACTGGAGGGTTTGGCCGACAGCCAAAGCTCCCTTAGCAACGGTGCCGTCTTTAAAGACGGGGCGAGGCATCCTTCCTGATGGCGACGACACAGAGGAACTCTCAATGAAAGCACCAATGTTGGTGTCAAAACTGGCGGATCTCGGGTAGGGGGTCCCGAACTGTGCGTCTAGGTCGGACGGTAACAGGAGGCAAGGGACACGAAGTTTTACCCAGGTTCGGGCCCTCTCGATGGAGGTAAAACCCTACGCCCTGCTTGATTAATATTGATGATATGGGTAGTACAAGAGTAGATCTACCACAAGATCGGAGAGGCTAAACCCTAGAAGCTAGCCTATGGTATGATTGTTGATGTGTATATCGTCCTACGGAATAAAACCCTCCGGTTTATATAGACACCGGATAGGGTTAGGGTTACATAGAGTCGGTTACAATGGTAGGAGATCTTCATATCCGTATCGCCAAGCTTGCCTTCCACGCCAAGGAAAGTCCCTTCCGGACGCGGGACGGAGTCTTCAATCTTGTATCTTCATAGTCCAGGAGTCCGGCTGAAGGTATAGTCCGGCTATCCGAACACCCCCTAATCCAGGACTCCCTCAAGGAGCTCGATGAAGATCGTGTTCATTGTGTTGTTTCGTTTCCAGTTGATCAGTAGTGGAGCCCAGTCGGGGCGATCGGGGATCTGGCATTAGGGGTGGTCTTCTTCTATTTTGGGTTCTGTAGTCGGACCTTGATTGTATTTTGGATGATGTAATGCTTTATTCATGTATTGTGTGAAGTGGCGATTGTAAGCCAACTCTGTATCCCTATCTTATTCAGTACATGGGATGTGTAATGATTACCCCTCTTGCGACATGCCTACAATGCGGTTATGCCTCTAAGTCGTGCTCCGACATGTGGGAGATATAGCCGCATCGTGGGTGTTACATCGCGCTATGACCCTCAGGATGTCGCGCTGGGTCGGGCGACATGGAGCGTGGGGCACTATGGCGAGATGTTTGGGGTGATAGCCCCGGAATCCTATGTGCCCCGCATGATGGACCAGGAGTACACGCCGGAGGGCGACCCCGGCTCGTGGGAGGAGCAGGCATTGGGAGCTGAAGCCTTCCAAGAGCTGCTGGAGAGCCCCGCCAACCGTGCCGTCGACAACAGATACATGGTACCACTAATCCCTCAGGAGCAAGCTCATGCTTATCATGAGTCACAGATGAACCAGGCTCCGGCACCAAATGGTGGCTCCGGCACGGCAATGCCTGCCCCGATAGGGGAAACCGGCTGGGGGCTGCGCGGAAGGGGGCAGGAGCAAGGCCCCTCCCTGAGTCGCGGGGGGCAAGGCAACACCCGGAGGTAGGCCCTCTGCCAGGGTGGCGACCATGACCCTTCCCCCGGCAGAGGACCCGTGGTCACCGAGGGCGCCGCTGGCGTCCCCTTTGCCTTCGCTGGGCCGTCTAGGCTTCCGGTCGACCCAACGGTGGTAGAGGGTGGCGCAAGGCGGGGCCCTCGCCTGGTGATATGAAGCAAGGCCGGTTCCTATGCAGCAAGGCCTAGTGCCTGTGAAGATAGCCGCCCGTGACACTCTCATGTAACAATGAGTGGGGCTGTACACGCCCCGGAGTCTCCGGAGAGCCGCCCTCGGGCCTCGGTGGCTCCCTCCCATGCCCAGTGGCAGCACTTAGCTCTGTGCTGGTGAGAAGACGTCGAAGACTAGACTAGGCGCCGAACGCGGCCATTTGCTTTGGATCTCTTTTCTGTAACCTTGCCTTCTGGATTTGGATTTAAGTTGAAGTCAAGTTTTCATTTGATGCGCGCGGGGGGATGCCTTTTCTCGTTCGAGTTATTTCTCACAGTCTCGTTCTTGCCTTATTTTGGAATTCGCGCCAGTCGCTCCCCCCTCACGAGCCCCTCGCGAGCCGGGCTAAGCATGAAGCAAACGAACCACACGCGTGTCGAGCCGTGGCGCCCGCTCGCTTGTCACACGACCCTCTCGGGTGCGGCGACAGATGCATCAGGGGCTCCTCAACAACCTGCAATCCCTCAGGCCAGTTTGGGCTTTCCAAAGCTAAGGTAAAACCATAATGACACCCTTGTCTCGGCGTGCTAAAGCTCACGAAAACGCAAACTCAATTTAGCGCAAAAGGATAAAGGCTGCTATTGTTTACATGAGGGGCTCCCCCTCTCAAAATGCTCTTACAGTCTCCTAGGGCCACGCCCAAGTTTTTACAGGATAAATAACAAGGAATCAGCCGGATATGTCGCTGGCCTCATCCCCCATGTCATCCATAGACGCGCCGCTAGCGTCGCTGTCACCATCGCTGGCGTTGCCTCCACCTTCGTCGGCATCGACGACGCCGTCATCAACCACATCACCTACATCCGCCGCAACCACAACCCCGTCGTCGTCAGAAGCGAAGGCCGCGACCAGCGCATCCACGTGGTCTTCAACCCACCACGCCAAGTCGCCCCGGATGGCTTCCGGCACGGGAGCGTTAGCTGCGTGAAAATCGAAGTCGAGGTCAATGTTCCGGAGGTGGCTAAAGAGGCGGGAGAACGCGCGCCCAAGTAGACTACGACTTCTCTCCTCCACGAGTTGGCGAGTCCTGTTAGACCGGGCTTCCAGGCGCGTCACCACGTTGGTGAAGAAGGTCAGGTGACTGGCGTAGTCACCTGAGTGGGGAGGCGGTGCATTCTCGTCACAAATGAAGCCCAGGGCGGCATTAATCCTGCTCCGGAGACCCTAAAGCATGGGGGCATGCTCGCGCTCCAGCGTCCGCCGTTGAAGCACTTGGTCCCTATTTCGTCGCGCGATGGCCTCGGTGTCGTCAACACGCCTCTAAAGAGAAAGCAGCTCGGCGCGGGCGAAGACTAAGTCCGCCTGCGCCGTGACCAGGGCGACGGCCGTGGCCTCCTCGCGCCTCTCCGCCTCATCTGACCTGGGCCGGAGAGCGGCGGTCCTGCCCGCTGCCATAGTTCCCGCAAGCTTCAGCTTCAAGGCGTGCTAACCTTCAAGATCCGCATGAACCTTAGCCACCCGGCGGTCTACTTCATCCTGGACTCGGGCCTCGCGAGTCCCGACGGCATCCTCTGCTTGGGCAACTTGACGCTCCCTCGTCTCCAGTTGCTCAAGCTCGAGGCTGTGCTCCACGACTTCCAGAGCCAGCGCCTCTTCGCACTTCCGGACCTCATCTTCCTCGGCAGGCGTCCCACTTAGTGTCGCAAGGGCGGTCTTGCGTGCCTCCACTTGCTGCTCGAGGGACGCACTCCAGGTGTGGAGCTCCCACGCACGCTTCTCAACAGCCTCACGGCGGCGGTCAGCTTCACGAGCCTCCTCCAGAGCTCGGGAGCAGGCTTCAGGAAGGCCGCAAGGGAGGCCTCGACCTTCGCATTATCCAGCTCACGCTGGTGGCGCCCGAGGTTGATGGCCACTGTCGGTGTCAAAACCGGCGGATCTCGGGTAGGGGGTCCCGAACTGTGCATCTAGGCCGGATGGTAACATGAGGCAAGGGACACGAAGTTTTACCCAGGTTCGGGCCCTCTCGATGGAGGTAAAACCCTACGTCCTGCTTGATTAATATTGATGATATGGGTAGTACAAGAGTAGATCTACCATGAGATCGGAGAGGCTAAACCCTAGAAGCTAGCCTATGGGATGATTGTTGTTGTGTATATTGTCCTACGGACTAAAACCCTCCGGTTTATATAGACACCAGAGAGGGTTAGGGTTACACAAAGTCGGTTACAATGGTAGGAGATCTACATATCCGTATCGCCAAGCTTGCCTTCCACGCCAAGAAAAGTCCCTTCTGGACACGGGACGAAGTCTTCAATCTTGTATCTTCGTAGTCCAGGAGTCTGGCTGAAGGTATAGTCCGGCCATCCGGACACCCCCTAATACAGGACTCCCTCAGTAGCCCCTGAACCAAGCTTCAATGACGACGAGTCCGACGCGCAGATTGTCTTTGGCATTGCAAGGCGGGTTCCTCCTCCAAGTACTTCAAAGAAGATTTTGAACACAAAGATAGTGTCCGGCTCTGCAAAATAAGTTTCCACATATTGCCATAGAGAGAATAATATTTACACAAATCTAATCTGCTGACGTATTCCGTAGTGTGACACACCACGGCCAAGCCTTTATCCGAGTCATTTCATTATCCCACCTCAGTGCGTCATGCGAGGCAGTTTCCTTGGCACGTCTTGTTAAAGCAGAGATCATGTCCCCTTATTCCGGGATTCTCATCAATACGGGCATGGGTAACCCAACCGCGCCATTGATTAGGGCGCTTGGAGATAAGCGAGTTTCACCAGGCTGGTGGGGACACGTAGTTGCGTCCACCCATATAAGGGGATAAGGATCCACCTTTTCACCTACGCCTTCTTCCTCCCTTGCTTATCCATTCTCGCGCACTCGAGCTCCAGCGCCCAAGTCCGCACTCCCCACCTCAACCTTCTCTAGCCATGTCCGGAGCGGGAGGCAAGTGGATGGTCTCCTCCGTCATGGAGGGACACATCAAAAAACTGAGGAAGGCCGGATACTTGTCTAACGACATTGCGTACCGGCTTCCCGAAAAGGGGCATCTCATCCCCAGCCCTAGGCCGGCTCGACGCGTCGTCGAGTGGCTCACTGGACTCGTCGGATGTGAACTCGCTTCTGACGGCTTCCTCCCCCCACCCTATGGAAGACACAAAAGTGTTGTCCCAACAGGTTCCAAGCCGGGAGGAGGTGGTCCTGGAGGTGCCGCAAGGCGACCTCCCGGACTCCAGGAGTAAAGGGGATGAAACCCCCCAGGGCTCCAAGTCCGGCGAGGGATCTCCTTCCAAGAGGAGCAAGCCCTCCGTGCCGGTGACCCCCGTCCAACCGAAGGCACTGGACAATCTGTTGGAGGCACTCCAAGGAGCCTCCATCGACGAGGAGCACCGCACCATTATGAGTGCGGTGGTCCAGAAGGTTCAGTCCGCCAAGAGCGGACTGACTGAAGCTTGTACTAGCCTTCTAACAGGCTTTGAGGTAAGTAAAGAATGTGTAAATAATATTACCGCATAGACAGTAGCCCCTGATGCTCTATTTGGTGTTCGGGAAGAAAAGTCGAATAGAGGATCAAATAAAATCTGCAGGAGTCTAACAAAAAGGAGTCAATATGCGTATGCAGGTTTCGCTGCTGGCGTCCACCGCACTGACTACGGAAGTGGACATGCTAAAGCAGAACCTCGAGCGGTCCGAGCAAGAGCTCGGGCGTGCCAAGAAGCAGCTCGAGGACAATGAAGGTAAGAAATACCTTGTTTAAATATATATAAAAAGGTGCAATTGCAAAAAAAATGACAGGATTATCGTGGCTATTGTAGGGGCCACGTCTGAGGTGGCGACCCTTAAGCAAGCGCTGGTCGACACCGAGAAGAAGGCGGCCACGGAGCGCACCGAGCGGGAGAAGTATGAGGCCGAGGTTGGCAAGGTATGGCAAGAGCTCCGGGCTCTCATGGAAAAACATGAGAGTTTGGAGCTTGACTCAAAGACGCGAGCGTCCGAGCTCGCGGTGGCTATTGAAAATGCCAAGTCTGCCAAGGCCGAATCCCAGTAGACCCTCCAGGAGTTGGATGAGGCGAGGAAGATAGCGGTGGGTAAGGCATTCTTTATGCAAAGCAAACACATAAACGGGAGTTACTTGTTACTTACCCGAATCCGGAGCTCTCCAGGAGCGTTCGCAGATCTTCCCCGGAGTGTGTCCGATGTCGCCGCATTCTATCGAGCCGAGGAGGGCAACTCGACAGAGAAGGTGTTCTGGTCTCAGTATGCTGAGGCCGGACACCCCGTGCCCTTGAGCGACCAGCTGAAGCAACTGGTCGAGCTCCACAAGGCGGCCAAACAGGCCATGAAGGGCCTCATAGTTCAACTGTGGCCTGGAGGGGCTCTGCCTGGGAGCTATTTCGGGTTGGTGCGGCGGCTGGTGGAGGCCTGTCCAAGGCTCAAAGTCATCAAGCACTTCGTCTGCATTGAAGGTGCCCGTAGGGCCCTTGCCCGTGCTAAGGTGCACTGGGGCAAGCTGGATGCTGAGAAGCATGTGAAGGACGGGCCACTGCAGGGGAAACAGCATCGCAAGCCCGAAAATTATTATAAGGATGTTCTGAAGGGTGCCTGCCTTGTGGTGGATGAATGTTATAGGGATGCAATTTTTGAGTGAAACTTGCTCGTTTTGTCCTGTGCGCTGAAAACTTATTCATATGCGCTACGCAATGCTGTTGGAATTTAAAATATTACCTTCTGTGCGGCTGTTTATCAATTTTGAGAGATGGCAAGTCGTCGGCTTCAGCCCCCGTGCCACTAGTGCTGGGGTGTTCCGGGATAAACCTGAGCGCTCTTTTTCCCATGTTTGGGTCCTTTGAGGGAGGCGCTCAGCCCAACGAACGAGGCAATCGGACTATAATGCATGAACACTCTCACTTAGCCATAGAATTCTATAATTTTAAATTTCGGCGAAGCCCCTGGTATTCGGAAGACCGAGTTCGGGGCGCTATCCACGCCTTGGCCGGACAGAGCCGGCTCCTCGCTCTAAGCGGCATAAGTCGTTAGGGACTCGAAAAACCTCTTGAACAGCGACCAGCTCTCGCTTCATCATGACAGTCAGTTTTAGCTTTCTCCACTGAGGTGCTCGACCCAGCTCAACTGGGGCACAATCGCAGTAGTTCTCCTAGTGCTACCTTAGCCGATATAGCGGAACGTAAGGTACCAAAACATAGGAGCCAGGCAAACCCAACTATTGACCTAAGACATGATTCGGAGCCGATGCATATAATGCTATAAGTTCAGGGTGCCGCACTTGTTAAAGTGTTCGGACTTCTCACACCATATTGAGGGGTACTAAAGCCCCTGGCGTATTTTGGTCGTACCAAAGTGTACGGATGCAACATGTCGTTATGGAACATATATTAAAAAAGAGTAATGCAAAAATAGACAAAAGCTATGCACTTTTTATTAAAGATGGCTACTATCAAAGCAGAACGATACAAATAATGCGATAAGCAAAAGGTTGGACTATGTAACATGTCCATTCCGGGGGCAAGCTGCAGAATAGTATGCGAAACAGGTATACTGCTCGTGAGAGAGACCACCTGGGAGTTCTGTAATGCGGCATGGCTTGTCTGCTTCCCTGGTTCTTGCATCGTTTGTGTGGCAATAGAACTGCCGAACAGGCCTTCCGAAGTGTGGAGTCCTGAAAGTAAGAGAAAATTAAAAAATCGGCAGCCCCTGGTGCGGTTTATGCCGTGTTTCGGGCGTGCCATGATGGTGCCCCTTCCCCTGTACCCATGGTATTTCTAGAGCGTAGTTATGTACGTGAATTACTGGTGTTGCATTTTTGCGAGGGCTGGGGTTGGGGCCGCATTGCTACGCCTGCTCGGATCGTGCCAGGCGGTCTTGTTGTAGGTTACTCCGGGCGCGCTTGACGGTGTCCGGTCGTTTAATGGCCGGACTGGAGAACTGCCTGGAGAGGCTGCTTTGTACTTCCGCTACAAGGGCCGCTGTGTGCTCCTCCGTTCGGAGGGAGCGTTCGGTGTTTCCATTGACCGTAATTACTCCTCGAGGGCCTGGCATCTTGAGCTTAAGGTATGCGTAGGTATCGCATTGAACTAGGCAAATGCGGTTCGCCCGAGCAGTGCGTGATAGCCACTGCGGAATGGGACTATGTCGAAGATTAACTCCTCGCTTCGGAAATTATCCGGAGATCCGAAGACCACTTCAAGTGTGAGTGAGCCTATACAGTTGGCCTCTACACCTGGTATTACGCCTTTAATGGTCGTTTTGGTGGGCTTAATCCTCGAGGGATCTATGCCCATTTTCCGCACTATATCCTGGTAAAGCAGGTTCAGGCTACTGCCGTCCATAAGGACACTAGTGAGATGAAATCTGTCGATAATTGGGTCTAGAACCAATGCGGCGAATCCGCCATGACGGATGCTAGTGGGATGGTCCCTTCAATCAAAGGTGATTGGGAAGGAGGACCATGGGTTGAACTTTGGGCCGACTGTCTCTACTGTGTATACGTCCCTTAACGCGCGCTTCCGCTCCCTTTTGGGGACGTGGGTTGCGTATATCATGTTCACCGTCCGCACTTGTGGGGGAAAACCCTTCTGTCCACTGTTGTTCGGCGGCCGGGGCTCCTCGTCGTCATCGCTATGCAGCCGCTTGTCTTCATTTTCGGCGTTTAACTTGCCTGCCTGCTTGAAGTGCCATGTATCTGGCATAAGCGGTCGAGTATTCGGTCCAAACTGGACGGGCCCCTAGGATTCCTTTTGAATGGCTTTTTCCGCTGATAGGGATTTAGAGCCTCTGAATCCGGCATTAGTTGTCGTATCCTCAGCATTGTCGCCGTTAATGCAGCGCTTCTGCTTGTTGCGACGCGACCTGCCACTACAGTCCTTGGTATACGAATTACCAGGGTTCTTGGTCATATTGTTGCTATGAGCAAGCCAGCTGTCTTCTCCCGCGCAAAAGCGGGTCATGAGTGTCGTGAGTGCAGCCATGGACTTCGGCTTTTCTTGTCCAAGGTGCCGGGCAAGCCACTCGTCACGGATATTGTGCTTGAAGGCTGCTAGGGCCTCAGCGTCCGGACAGTCGACTATTTGATTTTTCTTTGTTAGGAACCGTGTCCAGAATTGCCTGGCCGATTCCTCTGGCTGCTGAATTACGTGACTTAGGTCATCGACGTCTAGGGGTCGCACATAAGTGCCCTGGAAATTGTCGAGGAATGCGGCTTCCAGGTCCTCCCAACAACTGATTGATCCTGTTGGCAAGCTGTTAAGCCAATGCCGAGCTAGTCCTTTAAGCTTGAGTGGGAGGTATTTGATGGCGTGGAAATCATCGCTGCGGGCCATGTGGATATGAAGGAGATAATCCTCGATCCATACCGCAGGATCTATTGTGCCATCATATGATTCGATATTTACGGGTTTGAAACCCTCAGGGATTTGATGATCCATTATTTCGTCTTTGAAGCATAGTGGGTGTGCGGTGCCTCTGTACTGGGCTATATCACGACGTAGCTCCAATGAGCTTTGTCTACTGTGTTCGGCCCTGCTGAATTTGTGGCCAGCGTGACGGTTACCGTCTCGAGCCGTGGGGCGCCCACGCGATCCGTAGATCGATCTTGTTTGCCTTGCCTTGTCCTCCAACATATCTCATAAGTCCGGCGCATATTCCCGTGCCTTGGTACGGGGTGCGGCTTGAGTGGAGGGCCGAGAGGCCTCTCTGTCGCGGCCACGAGGTGGCCGGTCGGCCGCATCAAGTGCTTCCACCTCTAATCGGGGTAGCAACCTGCTTTGGGTAGCTCTTAGAGGGGCGTTCGAGTTTATGCTCTTCGGCTGCAAGGACTTCAGTCCATCTGTCGACTAGCAGATCTTGATCAGCTCTTAGCTGTTGCTGTTTTTTCTTGAGGCTTCTTGCCGTGGCCATAAGCCTGCGTTGAAAACGCTCTTGCTCGACGGGATCCTCTGGCACGATGAATTCGTCGTCGTCGAGGCTTGCCTCGTCTTCGGAGGGAGGCATATAATTATCGTCCTCGACCTCTCTGTCTACCGCTCTCTCATGAGGGCTGGTTTCTCCATCCTCCTGTGCTAAATCTTGCTGGAGGGGGTTTTCTTTGGCACTTTCCAGAGTATTATTATCTCCCATGGTGGAATCACCGTATTTGATTTGGCGGGATTTTGAGCGGCGCCGCTGACGCTGGTGCTTAGGATGTTTCTTGGAGGGGTCATCCTCCGCTGTTCCATCGCCATCTCCTTCTTTTGGGGTGTCCACCATGTATATGGCATATGACGAGGTGGCTTTCCAGGGCCTGATAGGCGCTGGTTCTTCATCGTCTCCTTCATCGGCGTCCATACCGTCGATGTCTTCGGAGTCGAAGTCGAGCATGTCGGTTAAGTCGTCGACAGTGGCTACAAAGTGGGTGGTGGGTGGGCTTTGAATTTCTTCATCGTCCGAATCCCAACCTTGCTGACTATAGTCTGGCCAGGGCTCTCCTGATAAAGAGAGAGACTTCAATGACTTCAGAATATCGCCGAAAGGCGAGTGCTGAAAGATGTCCGCGGCAGTAAACTCCATAGTCGGTGCCCAATCGCATTCGATCGGCAGGGGCGCGGAGGGTTCGCAGTCCGGAGAGGAGTCCGACTCCTTGGAGTCACGAGTCTCGCAGAGTGCGGGGATGGTGTTCGGCTTGATCGCCGTTGGGATCGCAGCCCCCGAGGCGGCGTCCAAACGCCCATCCTCGATCGGCGCAGTTGGCTCCGAATTAAGGGTCAAAGTCGATGCGGGTGCGGCCTCCAGGGCACTGTTTGGCGGCAGAGCTAGATCATGCTCGTCGTGACAGTGCGGCGTGCTCAGCAGTGGCTCGAATCTGTCGAAGATCAAGTCCCCGCGGATGTCAGTCGTGTAGTTTAAACTTCCAAATCTGACCTGACAGCCAGGGGCGTAGCTTTCGATCTGCTCCAGATGGCCAAGTGAATTGGCCCGCAGTGAGAAGCCGCCGAAGACGAAGATCTATCCGGGGAGGAAGGTCTCACCCTGGACTGCCTCTCCATTGATGATCGTAGGAGCCATCAAGCCTGACGGCGACGACACAGAGGAACTCTCAATGAAAGCACCAATGTCGGTGTCAAAACCGGCGGATCTCGGGTAGGGGGTCCCGAACTGTGCGTCTAGGCCGGATGGTAATAGGAGGCAAGGGACACGAAGTTTTACCCAGGTTCGGGCCCTCTCGATGGAGGTAAAACCCTACGTCCTGCTTGATTAATATTGATGATATGGGTAGTACAAGAGTAGATCTACCACGAGATCGGAGAGGCTAAACCCTAGAAGCTAGCCTATGGTATGATTGTTGTTGTGTATGTTGTCCTACGGACTAAAACCCTTCGGTTTATATAGACACTGGAGAGGGTTAGGGTTACACAAAGTTGGTTACAATGGTAGGAGATCTGCATATCCGTATCGCCAAGCTTGCCTTCCACGCCAAGAAAAGTCCCTTCCGGACACGGGACGAAGTCTTCAATCTTGTATCTTCGTAGTCCAGGAGTCCGGCTGAAGGTATAGTCCGGCCATCCGGACACCCCCTAATCCAGGACTCCCTCAGCCACCTTCAGCTTGTCCCTCTCCTCCGCCAACCGAAGACCCTCGCCCTGCAGGCATGCATCGACACCCTCAAGTTCTTCGCCAAGTCGTTCAATCGTGCCCATCGCCTCCTGGAAGAGCTTGTGGCGAATGACGCTCTGCCTGCACTCGAACTCAAGCACACGACCCATCTCGCCCTCTGCTACAGGGGCTACATGTGACGCCCGGCATGGAGCGCCTCCTCTCGGCAGGGGGCTGGGGGCTGGCATGGCCCCTGGCGCCGACCGGCCCTCGCGAGGGGCCCAAACCAAGCAGGTCCCGCTGCATGAAGAAGACCCCAGGAACGGGGACAATCAGCTACTGACTACGACCAGAGGAGGAGCCCTAGGCATGCCTGTTGCGCTCCGACCAAGGCCGCGAAGAAAGGACGACGAAGGCCCAAGCTCGGGGCGCCTTGATGACGGACCAACTCCCCTAACTGACCCCACGCCATGTGCGGCGCCCGAGCCTGCAGCGCTAGAGCTTGGCGGGTGCGACGGGACGAGAGGGAGCTGCTTCTCAGGAGGCTTCACGGCCTCGGCAGAAGGGGTCCCGAGGGTACAATCGTCAGGGAAGAAAGGCGGCACACAGAAGATCACCAAGATAAGATACTTACTCGTCAACGGCAATGTACTTTCATCGCTTCAACAGCTCGAAGGTACCGCTACCGCTTGGAGATCCTCTCCTCTTGCAGAGCTCCTCGGAGTCCACATAAAGCCGGCCGAAGCATTGAACGTGGCGGCCAGTGCAGGGAGTAGTCGGGGAAGTGCTCAAGAGGACAGCTTCAGGGGTGCCTGGCTGCGCAGAACAGCCGGGCGCCGTCTCGCCACGACCTCCCGAGGCCTCCGGAGTTTTGGCCTCGGGAGCCGCGTGCTGCATCGCCTCAGCTACTGGTGGCCCAGGATCACGGGATCCTGAGTGTCGGTGTCAAAACCGGCGGATCTCGGGTAGGGGGTCCCGAACTGTGCGTCTAAGGCGGATGGTAAAAGGAGGCAGGGAACACGATGTTTTACCCAGGTTCGGGCCCTCTTGATGGAGGTAAAACCCTACGTCCTGCTTGGTTTATTCTTGATGACATGAGTATTACAAGAGCTGATCTACCTCAAGATCGGAGAGGCTAAACCCTAGAAGCTAGCCTATGGTATGATTGTATGTTGTCCTACGGACTAAAACCCTCCGGTTTATATAGACACCAGAGGGGGCTAGGGTTACACAAGGTCGGTTACAAAGGAGGAGATATACACATCCGTATTGCCTAGCTTGCCTTCCACGCCAAGTAGAGTCCCATCCGGACATGAGATGAAGTCTTCAATCTTGTATCTTCATAGTCCAACAGTCCAGCCAAAGGATATAATCCGGCTGTCCGGATACCCCCCTAATCTAGGACTCCCTCAGTAGCCCCCGAACCAGGCTTCAATGACGATGAGTCCGGCACGCAGTATTGTGCGGCATTGCAAGGCGGGTTCTTCTACATATTTCGAACGTTTGTAAAGCAGTGTTCGGTCCCATAAATGTTTGGACCTCTTGGCTTCTGTGCCCAATAAGGGCTTTCTCCCACACGTCGAACGAATACGAGGCACCAGGGCGTTTTTACATTTGCCCCCCTAGCCAGATATATAAATCATCTATTAAAGGGATGGGGATCCTTAGATCCGATCCATACCATCCTCCCCCCGCGAGAGTCCATCAGAGCGCATTCCTGAAAGATCCATTCCAGCATGGCCGACCTCCACAGCTCCTCCTCCCGCCCCCGAAGCCCTAAGCCCGATGATTGGGAGAGGTGTTCAGTCCCACACAGTCGTTTAGTCGAACTGCATACTAAGGGATTTCTCCCTCCGGCGTACATGGTGCCCGTTCGAGCCGGGCTTGCCACCTATAATGGCGGGGAGCAAGCAGAGAGCTTTCCCTGTCCCTCTATGGGGGAACGGGTCTGCCTTGTTCCCTATCTATTAAGGGGACTCGGATTTCCAATTCATCCGTTCCTCCGCGGGCTCCTGGAGTTCTACGACTTCCAATTACACAATTTCACCCCCGCCTCCAACCTACATATCGCCGGCTATGTGGCTCTCTGTGAGTTGTTCCTGGGCTGTGAGGCTCACTTCGAGCTGTGGAAAAGGCTATTTTGTCTCGTCCTTCGCACACAGAGGGGGTCACTTTATCAAGTGGGCGGAGCCGAAATATGGCGCATCGCCGATACCGGATACCTGTCCGGTACTCCGAGGAAGTCACCCGAAGACTGGCCTTCAGAATGGTTTTATATGGAGGACGTTCCCCTTTCGGACCCTGTTCGGCAGGGTCTTCCTGAGTTCAACAATGCTCCTCTGAAGAAACACCGAAGTTGGCGCCCATGGAGCCCCTAGGTGGAAGACAATGGAGAAGTCCTCTATCTGATGAACCAAATTAAAGCACTGGCTCGATCAGGATTGATAGTAATCGAAGTTATGTCGATTTGCATAATGCGGGGAGTGCAACCACTTAAATATCGTGGGCACCCCTTGTGGTGTTATAACGGGGCGGATGACGCCACCCGCTGCGGGCGTAAGGGTCCGGACAATGCTGCTGCTTTAGCGAAAATTCTGTCCGAATTGTTCAAGGGTGAGGAAGAGTTCACCCGCATCAAGCCACGGGATGGATTCTCCATGTACAATCCTCCAAGCTGGGTAAGTTATATCTCCCTGCTCCCATTTTCCCTGCATTATTTGTCGTAAGTATTCACCTTGCCACTTTGCGGCAGGAACTGCGAAAAGCCATAAAGGAGGTCAGCAGCCCTTCTCCACAACCAGAGGACCCTGACCGGGCCCTCGACTCCAGACTTGAAGAAGATTCGGTTATATTCGTGGAGCTGATAGACCGGCAATTCTATCAGTTAAGCTGCGACGATGCCATGGTGGCCATTACGGCCGACTATCCCGGACTGCTCCCTGCATCGCACATAAGAAAAACCAAAAATCCCAACTCCAAAACTAGGATCCCCTTTTAGACACTTCACCCACCATATACACCTGGCATTTTTACAGGGAAGGCATTCGGGACGCCCTACCGAACCCGCGGCAACGCGCCAACAGGAGGCACCGAGGCCGGGTAGGCCAAAAAGGAAGGCGGTCAGGACAGAGACGCTGGCGCAAAGGTCTAACAAACCCCGCTCCGCGGTTGTCGTCTTCCTCGAAATATAATGATGTCCGTGTTTCTTTAACAGAAAAAACGCTCGCCGGAATATGTCCGGCAATGTTACTAATCACGCTTCCACCAGCCGGGCGCCAGGACCGGACATAGAGGCGGAAGCCGATATGGGGCGGGCGCCGGATAATCCCCCTACAGAGGATGCAGATAGATTATCCACTACAAACTCAGAGGTGGAAAGTGCCATGAATCATAGGCGCCGCCAGGCCGTACTCCGTGATGCTTGTTTCTCACCAGAGGCATTTGATGCCTTCAATTCTGGAGAGGCGTACCTCCGAGCTGCTCAAGATGGTCTAGCCAGAGCCACGGATCAGTATGTAAAGGATGTACGGGTAAGTAAATCTGATGATTTATATGTATCAGTAGCCCCTGAGACTTGAAACAGTTAGCAGAACTGATTTAAGGATCATCTTTAGTGTGCAGGTTCTTACAGAGAAGAATAATAGGCTGTCACAGGAGCTAGAGGAATGCAAGACCCAACTGCGGGCTGCTGTGGCCGCATTGCAGGAACCAAAAAAGTCACCTGCTGGTAACATTTACTTTAAAGAATGATGGTTACCATATAGTGTGCAACATGGCTGCAGATCTAACAACAGATGTTGCAGATGAATCCGGAGAAAATCCGGAGTACCAGCATGTTATGAGACAGCTAGAGGCTGGCAAACGCGTGCTGACTGAGGTTAGGCGGGAGAAAAAGAATCTCCAAGACGCCAATATTAAGCTGAGCATGGAACTAAAAGACGTTCGGGGCCAGCTTGCAGACTCCGAGAAGGAGAATAAGTAGCTTTGGCGCGGCATTTTCAGTAAGTGCTTGAATGAATCCTTTTCAAGGAGTTAGGCTAAGAAGCCGACTAACAGCGTTATGTCTGTAGGTATGCTGATGGGTCATCCCGTGGAGGAAATGCCCGGGTCTGCGGGTGATCTTCTATCCGAGCTGTCACATCTGCACGAACAAGTTCGGCAGGTGATGCAGGGTGTTGCCCAGGCCTTCTGCCCATCCATCTCCCTGCCAGAGGGCGTTGCAGAGCTTACGAAGAAGCTCAAGGGAGCACGGCGGCGCTTCCGATTATGGAAGATATCAGCCTGCCCACAGGGTGCCAGAGAAGCCTGGGCCATGGTGAAGACGCGGTATACCAAGGCAGACCCAAATCACATGGCTGAGGTCAGACCTGTGGGGCCCGACGGAAAAGAGATCCCTGTTAGCTTAGTTTATGGGCAAGTAGAATTAGCCGCAAAGTATTCCCAACAGGATTGTAAGCTAGACTGCCTGTTGGATGGTATAGAAGAGGAATTTAGTCAGTCTGCATGACTATATAATGAAAGTGATATGTATAATGCCTTCTAGCCGGACTGTAGATCATTTGTCTTGACGGACCTTTTCGCTTCAACCTCGGGACCCAATAGTCCGGAGTGTATCCGAATACCCGCGCAGTTATATAAGAACCATGGCATGCATGGAGACCAGGCGTAGGGGTCATAAGTGCTTGAACAGACAAGTGCCCAACTAGTTGTGTTATATTACATGGGTAGTAAGAAAAAACTTCCAGGGAAAATAGTTCCGTTAAGGGTTCCTTTCCCTGGGTAAGCATGCCCTAAAGTGCATGTCCGGACTGCGATAGGAAACGCAGGAAAAGCATCTGGGGGCAGATATGGACAATAAATAAAAATCATCTTTTGTTCACCGACCGAATATTCCCTTAAGAACGCTAGCTTTCGGCTTCACCCAGTCTGAGGTACACGTCCGGCTGACCCGACGGTAACAATCGCAGAGGTGCTCCCCTTATGCCCTAGCCGAATTAACGGGAACGTAGGGCATAAATACAAGAGCCAGGCAACCTAGCTTGGCCAAAAGTTAAGTCATATCGATGCATATAATGGCGAAAAAAGGTACATGCAGAAGCATGACACATGTTCGGGGCCTCAGGCCCAGATAAATAATTAAGCTTCTGTTAAAGAAGCCCCCAGGTATTATGAGAGCGGCTAGCGCATCTATAATGTGCAAGCGAGGCACAAGTTGGCCCTTAAAGGCGTAGAGAAATAATAACAGAACGGAAGAAAGGAAAACAAGACAGATAATGTACATGCAAAAAATGGACAAAGGGAGGGGACGAACATAGGGTCCGACGCTAGGCGTAGAATCTTTGGAGCCTGGCCACGTTCCATGGGTTCGGCTCGAGTCGACTAGTCAATGCATCCCGCAGTCGGTACGCTCCACCGGTCAGAACTTGGTTAATAATGAAGGGACCTTCCCATTTGGGCTCGAGCTTGTTCTTTTTATTATCCGGCTGGCGTAGAACTAGTTCGCCAATGTTATAAGTTTTGGCCCGTACTTCTCTGCTTTGGTATCTGCGAGCCTGTTGCTGATAAAATGCGGAACGGGCTTTGGCTACGTCGCACTCCTCCTCTAGGGTGTCCAGACTATCCTGTCGATAAAGCTCGGCTTCTCTTTCTTCGTACATGCACACTCGAGGTGAGTCATGAATTATGTCATAGGGCAAGACTGCCTCTGCGTCGTACACCATAAAGAAGAGTGTGTATCCGGTACTACGATTCGGCATGGTTCATAGCCCCCAGAGTACGGAGTCGAGCTCCTCTACCCAGTGCATGTTAGACTCCGTTAAGGAACGCACTAATCTGGGTTTAATGCCGCTCATTATAAGACCGTTTGCTCGCTCGACTTGACCGTTGGTTTGTGGGTGATAGACTGAAGCATAATCGAGCTTGATGCCCATTTTGATGCACTGGAGTTTTACCTCATCGGCTGTGAAGTTTGTGCCATTGTCAGTGATGATGCTGTGGGGACGCCATAATGGTGTACGACGCCAGATATGAAGTCTATCACTGGTCCGGATTTGGCTGTTTTAACAGGCTTGGCCTCTATCCATTTGGTGAATTTATCCACCATGACCAGTAAGTATTTTTTCTTGTGGGTTCCCCCTTTAAGGGGTCCAACCATGTCAAGCCCCAGACCGCGAAGGGCCACGTAATGGGGATTGTTTGAAGGGCGGTGGGTGGCATGTGGCTTTGATTTGCAAAGAGCTGGCAATCGGCGCAACGTTGGACCAAGTCCTGTGCATCTGCCCGGGCCGTTGGCCAATAGAATCCTGTACGGAAGGCCTTGCTTACAAGAGCCTGGGCTGCGGCATGGTGACTGCCGAGTCCGGCGTGGATTTCTGCTAAAAGGTTTCACCCTTCCTATTCGGAGATGCATCTTTGAAGGACTCCGGTAGTGCTTTTTTATACAATTCTCCCTCGTGGACCCTGTAGGCCATAGATCGCCGCACTATGCAGCGTGCCTCATTTTGGTCCTCCGGAAGTTCCTGCCTAGTTAGGTAGGCCAGGAATGGTTCTATCCACGGGGCTATAATGGCCATTATTACGTGGGCTGAAGGTGTGATTTCGGTGGTGGGGCCTCCGATTGTGTCAGAGTATTCGGTATCGGGCATTTTGGCCGGGTCCGGACTATGGTTACCGGTGTCCCCTTCCCATACTACGGATGGCTTGAACAGCCTTTCCAGAAAGATGTTGGGGGGACCGCATCGCGTTTTGCACCGATGCGGGCGAGGATATCTGCCGCCTGATTGTTTTCCCGAGCCACATGGTGAAATTCGAGCCCCTCGAACCGAGCTGACATTTTTAGGACGACGTTTCGGTAGGCCGCCATTTTCGGATCCTTGGCGTCAAAGTCTCCATTTATTTGGGATATTGCAAGGTTTGAATCCCCACGCACCTCCAGGCGTTGAATGCCCATGGAGACTGCCATCCGAAGACCATGCAACAGGGCTTCGTATTCGGCTGCGTTGTTGGAGTCAATGTACAATATTTGTAGTACGTACTGAACGGTATCTCCGGTTGGGGACGTCAGGACGATGCCAGCCCCTAGACCAGCTAGCATTTTAGAACCGTTGAAGTGCATGATCCAGTTGGAGTATGCGTCGTACTCTTTAGGGAGTTCGGCCTCCGTACATTCGGCGACAAAGTCGGCCAACACTTGCGACTTAATGGCTCATCGAGGTTTGTATGTTATGTTGAACGGGAGGAGCTCAATAGCCCATTTGGCAATCCGGCCCATAGCGTCGTGATTATTTATAATATCATTAAGTGGCACTTCCGAGGCTACTGTAATCGAACACTCTTGAAAGTAGTGTCACAGCTTCCGGGATGCCTTGAATACGGCGTAGGCTATCTTTTGATAATGTGGGTACCGTGATTTGCATGGAGTGAGGACAGTGGATACATAATATACCAGCTTTTGAAGAGGGAATTTATGTCCATCAGCTTCTCGTTCGACGACGAGCACTGCGCTTATAACTTGATGGGTTGCCGCAATGTACAACAGCATTGGTTCGCCGACGTTTGGCGCGGCCAGGATTGGGTTGGTTGCCAAAATGGCCTTTATTTCTTCCAATCCGGCTGTGGCAGCGTCCGTCCACTCAAAGTGTTCGGTGCACCGGAGGAAGGCGATAAAGGGGTAAAGCCTTTTCTCCTAAGCTGGAGATAAAGCGGCTTAGAGCCGCCACACATCCTGTTAAGTTTCAGATTTGTTTGAGGTCTGTTGGGGTAGCCAACTGTGACAAAGCTCGGATTTTGGCCGGGTTAGCTTCAATACCTCTACTGGAGACAATGAAACCCAGGAGTTTTCCGGCTGGTAGGCCGAAAACACATTTTTCCGGATTGAGCTTAATGTCGTATGTTCGGAGGTTGTCGAATGTCAGCCTCAAGTCGTCTATCAAAGAGTCGACGTGCTTGGTTTTGACGACCACATCGTCTACGTATGCCTCTACTGTTTTGCTGATTTGTTTCTCCAGACATGTCTGAATCATGTGCTGATATGTTGCGTTGGCGTCTTTGAGCCCAAAAGACATTGTGTTGACACAGAAGGGACCATATGGTGTGATGAATGCCATTGCGGCTTGGTCGGACTCCGCCATCTTGATTTGGTGGTAACCGGAGTATGCGTCGAGGAAACACAATGACTCGTGTCCTGCGGTAGCATCGATAATTTGGTCGATGCGGGGGAGGGGGAAGGGATCCTTTGGGCAAGCTTTATTGAGGTCCTTGAAATCGACACAAAGGCACCAGGATTTATCCTTCTTTGGTACCATCACCAGGTTTGCTAGCCAGTCCGGGTGTTTGATCTCTCTGATGAATCAGGCCTCCAATAACTTGGCTAGTTCCTCTCCCATGGCATGTCTCTTAGGTTCAGAGAAACGCCGAAGAGCTTGCTTGACCGGCTTGAATCCCTTTATGATATTGAGGTTATGCTCGGCCAGCCTGCGTGGGATTCCTGGCATGTCTGAGGGGTGCCAGGTGAATATGTCCCAATTCTCGCGCAAGAATTCTCGTAGTGTAGCGTCCATGACGGGTTTTAACTGTGCCCCGATGGAGGCTATTTTTGTAGGGTCCGTTGGGTGGACTTGGAATTTGACTATTTCATCCGCTGGTTTAAAAGAGGTGGACTTGGATCTCTTATCGAGTATCACGTCGTCCCTGTCCACTGTGGAGCATAGTGTGGTTAGCTCCTCGGCCGAGAGGGCTTCAGATAATGCCTCGAGGGCCGGTGCGGCTGTTTTGTTTTTGGCTCGGAGTGCTGTCTCCGGATCACTAGCGAGGGTGATGATTCCGTTGGGCCCGGGCATTTTGAGCTTCATGTACCCGTAATGGGGTACGGCTTGGAAGATCGTGAACGCCTCACGTCCTAAAAGGGCGTGGTATCCACTGCTGAATGGGGCCACTTGAAATGTAATTTCTTCGGACCTATAATTCTCTGGTGTACCGAATACCACATCTAGTGTGATTTTCCTAGCGCATCGTGCCTCCCGATTGGGTATGATTCCCCTGAAGGTTGTGCTACTTTGCTTAATGCGGTTCCAGTCTATTTCCATTTTTTTGAAGAGTTTCCTCATAGATGAGGTTCAATCCGCTGCGGGCGTCCATGAGTACTTTGGTGATTCGAAAGCCGTCCACAATTGGACTGAGGACCAGTGCAGTTGGTGCTCGGGCTGTTCGGAATTTAGGTTCGTCACGGGCATTGAACGTAATAACCGTGTCACTCCATGGGTTTATTGCTGCTACGTGGCAGATTTCGGCCATGCTGCGCAGTGTTCGCTTGCGCCCATTATGTGACGCAAAGGTCTCAAAGACTACTAACACTGTTTTATTATCCACGGGATGGTGCTCTGTGGCATTTGGGATAAGAAGATCCTCACCACTTTTGCCCACCTGCCGGAGTATCCAACATGCTCTAAGGCTGTGTGTTGGTATTGTATTCGTTGTACTGTGAATTTTGCAGGGTCCGTTAAGCCATCCCTCCAGTACGGTTCCATGCCCTGTAGAGGGTTTTTGTTTCTTTGCAACTAGCTCGGGCGTCTTATGATAGTGCACCCTTTTACTTCGGACTGGGTGTATATTCGGAGCCAGATTATCCCAAAATTTCGTTTCGGTTTTCCAGGCGCTTTCCATCGCACAGTACTTTCGTACTGTTGACACCAAGTCAGTGAAGCGTGATATGTCACGACGACTTAAGGCGTTAAGTATTCCCTTGTCCGTGCAATTATTGCAGAAAAGTGAGACTGCATCTTCCGCGCGATAGTCCTTAACCTTTTTCATCACAAGGAGGAATCTGGCCCAATAATGATGTATTGTTTCATGGGGCTCTTGCCTGATGTGGGAAAGATCGTTTATGTCTGGGTGGGTGGGTGGATTTGAGTCCGAATCCCTACCCAATCTGAGACCCTGGGGCCGAGGAGTTTCCAATCATGGAAGTTCGGGTTCCGGAGTGTTACCCGATAAATTTGGCCCACTGCCTGATTCTAGGTTCAGGGCTTGGGTAATGTCCTCCCATAAGCGGGTATCCGGCTCGGAGAGCTCAGGAATCCGGACATAGTTAGTCCTCAAAATAGAGGAAGAGTTGCTGCATTGTTCCTCCACCACCGCAACATGATGGGTGACCGATGGAGAGTTAATCTCCCTTCGATCGGGTTTAAGCCCATTCCGATCATAGTTCGTAGCGACTCCCAAGGCGGCGATGCGATCCAAGAGTTCGTTTAGGGAAGAGAGCT
Organism: Triticum urartu; assembly: GCF_003073215.2. Classification (NCBI taxonomy): domain Eukaryota; kingdom Viridiplantae; phylum Streptophyta; class Magnoliopsida; order Poales; family Poaceae; genus Triticum; species Triticum urartu. Next base: position 243,166,460 of record NC_053024.1, on the reverse strand, counting down.
CCATTGGATCCATATGCTCGGTGACTTCCGAGCCGACGTGGAGGCTGTTTTTGATGACCCGAGAAGTCATCGTCGGTGCAGCGGCCGAACAGGCAGTCATGACGAAACTACCTAGCCAGAGAGTTTGGCCGACAACCAGAGCTCCCCGGCGGTGATGTTGCTTTTAACAACGAGACGAGGCATCCTTCCTTACGGCGACGCCATAGAGGAACTCTCAATGAAAGCACCAATGTCGATGTCAAAACCAGCGGATCTCGGGTAGGGGTCCCGAACTGTGCGTCTAAGGCGGATGGTAACAGGAGGCAGGGAACACGATGTTTTACCCAGGTTCGGGCCCTCTTGATGGAGGTAAAACCCTACGTCCTGCTTGATTTATTCTTGATGATATGAGTATTACAAGAGTTGATCTACCACGAGATCGGAGAGGCTAAACCCTAGAAGCTAGCATATGGTATGATTGTATGTTATCCTACGGACTAAAACTCTCTGGTTTATATAGACACCAGAGGGGGTTAGGGTTACACAAGGTCGGTTACAAAGGAGGAGATATACACATCCGTATTGCCTAGCTTGCCTTCCACACCAAGTAGAGTCCCATCCAGACACGAGACGAAGTCTTCAATCTTGTATCTTCATAGTCCAATAGTCCGGCCAAAGGATATAATCCGGCTGTCCGGATACCCCCCTAATCTAGGACTCCCTCACTAAGGACGACGCCTCACGAGCCCCAGGCGGCGTCTGCACATCAGCGCTTGAGCCGTCAGCCCCTGGTGGCACTCGTCCCCCTGCGACCACATTCGGGACGAGCTCAGCAACAACAACCAAGAGGGGAACCACGCTGGCAGGGTTCTCACGGGACCCCACCAGGTTATCCGGATGCAGCCCTCACTCGTCGAAGGAAGGCATGCCAGCAGCGAATTCGGCTTTGTTCCTGCATCGGTACAGCAGAAAGTTCCTCCCAGGCAAGTCGTCCGGCAAAGAGACACATGTTAGGACCTTGAGCACTATTTGCCACGCCCCAAGGGGGAGCCCGGACTCCTGGAGCCTCATGTGGTCCTGACTGTTAAGTAAGGTCCACATCGGGCGAGAATGGCGTTGAAGCAGAGCAACCCGACGCTTGATGAATTCCTTCACCACCATCGGCACGGTTACACCGTGGTCCTTCAACATCCTTAGCCTGAACCAGAGAGGGGCAAGACGGGGGCTCGCGAGCCTCTCGTGGCCCCAGCCAGAGTGGGGAACGGCGGGCGCTGACGGGGCCTGGAGCAGAGGGCTGAGCACACCGGCATCAACGAATACCCACCGTGTCCGAAACTCGCGCGTGGATGGAGGAAACTCAAAGTCGATCCCCGCGCCAGCCGTCGCGGCCACGTCCTGGAAGCTCACACACCCCGAGCTCTGTCGGGGATCAGTCAGATGCGGCGAGAAGAAGTGGCGGAGCAGGGCCACGGAGGGAGAAATGCCAACCATGGCTTCACACACGAAGGCGAAGACACCGAGGAGAGTCACGGATTGGGGGGTCGAGATGCAGCACATGGATCTGGTAATGTTCGAGCACCGCGTTGAACAAGGCAGAGAAGGGGGGATCGGGCCTGCCCAGAGGACATCAATGAAGATTGGGACCTCGGTGACTGCCTGAGCAATACGAGTGCAAGATGCAGGCCAAGCCACCGTCTCCCCCCACTCGCTGAAACTGGTGGCGAGCATGGGGCACACCTTGTCCATGGCCTCGTCCTTGAGCACCAAGGATCGGCTGACTGGAGGCTCGGTGGCTGGAGGCAAACCAGACGGGGACAGAGGCTTCTTCCCCTTGTCTGCTTGTTTCAGCACCATGGCAGCGAAGCAGGTGGAGTGCAGGTCAGATTGGAGAGGAGGAGCAGAGTCTTGAGGAAGCAGAAGGACTGAGGGAGCAAGGCGTGCGCAATGGTGGAATAATTGTGTAGGTTGCGAGGGCCACATAGCCAGGTGGGTTCAAAGGTAGCGTGGGGAAGCGGAGACGCCCGCGTCCAATCAACCGCCATGCGTCAACCGAGGCTGTAGGCTTTTGGGGCCCGCAGTGCTACGCACTTGACCCTTTGGCTTCGCCTCGAAGCCAAGGCCGAGCGCTCCTTGGGCCCGGGGGCTACTGTCGACGTTCTGGGAATGAGGGTCCCCAGACTTGCCTGGCTGCAGCCCACGGCGTGGCTGGGCTGGCAGGTTCGTACGGCCCATCTTCATCGACAAGACATTCAAGACCCTCGCGAGGGGCTCCCGGGGCGGACGATGCAAGACCTCCTCAAGAACGGCCTCGCCGGGCAGGCTCATGAGGGGCGGAGAGATCAAGGCAAGGCAAACCTCGCGAGGCCCCTCGTGACGTGAGCCATGACGATCGAGGCCAGGCGAGTACCAGGCGGGCGCCAGCTCGCGCCGCATCCTTGTTTCCTCTTTGGTGCTAAGGGGGCAAGCGCAGACACGGAGTACTGAGGCATCAAGCAAAGGTTTCCATATTGGTGCAACGAGACCAGGACCAGAAGGCCGGCAAGACGGGGGTCACCATGGAGCCCGAGACGGCGTCATCACCAGAGCCTTTTGCAGGCGAAGACCACCTTTTGTCAGGATAGCTTGTACTAGCTGTCCCCTTTCGAATTGGCCGTTGTTGGCTCCCTTCCCGCTCAATATTTGGGGAGAGGACCAGGGCCTATATAAGTAGAACTATCCACCACCATGAAGGGCATCGGATCGACACCATCACAAGTCGGCAGCTGATTCCGATCCTCAAACACACAAGCTCACCAAACAGAAGAACACCTCGACCTCCGAAGGCTGTTCTTCCCCTTGTACTATTCATCAATAGCCCAAGAGGCAATCCACCACCACACTGGAGTAGGGTATTACACCACAACGGTGGCCCAAACCAGTATAAATCTTGTGTCTTTCTGTGTTGAGAGTTCGTCGTGTTCGTCTGTGAGATCTTAGAGAGCTAGGGCGTGGACCGATGGGGAGAAATCCTTCGCGTGCACCCCAGTGTTCGAACCTCGAGGGTCTACCGGAACCCCAGATCCGACAGTACTTGTATTTAACATTTGAATTATGCACACAAAGGCGACACGTTCCCTCTCAGAACCACGAGCCTTCTTGAGAGAAGCTTCGGTTTGCAAGAAACTTATACCAAAATTTGTTCCTATTCCGCAAATTTTTTACCACAACATGGTAGTACCATGACATGACACCATGCCAAGTTTCATGATTTTCAGGCGTGTTTTGGATTTACATGAATTTTAAAACCAAGCTTCTCAATGTTCTCAGTCGAACCACAATGCCCAGATGTTTGAATTTCATTCCCATTTCTTGCATGGGACCTAGAAATTCACCCGAGGACACACATGTGATTTTTCAATCAACTTTGGTGCACAGGAGCATGTGCTTGTAGTTCAAATTTGAATTATGCACATTAAATGACCAGAAACTCAATTAATGAATAAAAAAGGCCAAACGGACCCGGAATAATTCCAAAATTTAACAGGGCACTCATATAGTTCTTTGTTGCTTCTATAAAGAAAATCTGGGGGAGGTAGCGTATATTGTTTCACACACAAAGGTATAAAGAAATAAAGAAATTAGCATACCTATTTAATTCTTGGGTTCTTATTACTTATGCCACTAGTTGTGTATCACTACTCAATTTTGCCATTATAATTTACAACTACTCAAAAAATGCCATCGATACGTGAGATGCCTGCTCAAAAATGCAATTAGACATCTAAAAAATGCCATCGTTAAGTTAGATGTTTGCTCAGAAATGCCATTAGACATTGTTACTTTCACGTCAAACCCGTTGACCATGTTACATGTCAAAAATAAGCCGATTCTCACAGTGATAAGTTAATGGTGTCCAGCACAACACACCCCTCAAATAAAACTAAGCACCCTGGAATTATTTGACAAAACTAAGCACCCTGAAATTCTTTGACAACTAAACTACTGTCTATATGATGTTGGCCATATATATTGTACGTATATAATGTGAAGAAATGAGTGGTAGTACTATACCAACTAAAAGATGAAATGTACGAAATATAACGAGAAGAAACATAACATAGTTCTGCTGGGGGCTCAGCACAACACACCCCTCAAATAAAACTAAGCACACCAGAAATTAAACTAAGCAACTAATCCGGTAGACACTGCATTAGAACCACCATGAGCAACGACACTGCCACCTTACTCGGAGTCCTCGTCCAGGTCCTCGACTTCGTCCTTGTCCCTCTTCCACTTGGGCGATACTTCTTTGCTTGAAACGCACACTTGGCTCTTGCTCTTCACCCAACCCTTGTAGATATTGAAACAAAGGTATACATCCATTGCAGCATAGTGGATGTGTTCTATATCTAGTACAGTCCACTGCCATGCATGATGAAACGTGTGTGGTGGTTTCTTCAGTTCACCGTATGAAGGATGAACCATGGCTCCTGCCAGGGTCAGCATTGAAGGCTGATCAAGTGAGGGCACCGGCCCTTCCTTATGGAGGTCGAAGGGGTCACCTACTACGAGGCCTATCCGACCCAGGATTTCCTATCGTTCCTAAAGTCTACAGTAACGAATTTGACTCGGCCGCCCTTGAGGAACTTCTTAAATTCCTCGTACTCAACGTCGGTATGGCATATGTGGTAGACCAAGCATAAGTCATGCACACAAACCTGGATCACAGCGGGCTTCTTCTTCTCTCCCTCCTTTTTATTCTTCTCGCTTCCCAGGACTATGGTGTGCTCAACATCTAGCCCAGCGACCCACTCATCATTTGAGTTTTCGAACATGTGTTTGAAGCGAGCAAGGCATTCTTTCACCATTGCGGAAGAACGGGTGTAGATGACGTCGAACTCATCGCCGGTGATGGTTCTAACCTTGTACTCACCACCGATCGTGGAGATTTGGGACGCCATGGATTTGGGAGGAGGGTTAGGATTAGTGGAACTGCCGTAATGTGAAAGGACGGGACGACTAGGAGCGGTTTATCGATTGTAAAAATGTCGAGTGGGGGGCGCGTGCGAATGGTAGGGTAGTGGCTTGCTTGGTGGATAAATGGATTCATGCACAGTACTATGGGGGCCCAATTAGATGTCATGTCTACTCGGCGCCCAATTAAATGGCTTTCGATGTCATGTCAAGCGTCGGGAAAATTACAGGTAATACGAAGCTTTCCATTCTCCCATGATACGGTCTTCCGAGAGCCCTTGGATCTGAGATCAAATGGTTGCATGGCGTGATTCTAGAACTATGGGTGAATATCCTATCCTGGAGGGTTATTCTGCAAATTTTCAGCAACTTAGCATGCGATCGTTCGATCGCAGATCCAAGGGCTACCAGCAGCCCGTATCATGGTCGCGCCTACCACGACCGTCGCCTCGCTCGCGCGGTCGCGCCCTTGGAGATTTAACACAGTGCGTTAGGCTATCTGATGTTGGCATGTCACACATAGTCATCACTTAGTCACTGATACAACAAGGTTAGCTATAAGGTTGGCTATAAGAGTATTTTTTGTTTACTTCTCTCTATCTCTTTCTTCGTAGTATTTATTGCATTTGCCAAGGAGTGACCTCTTCCAATGAATGGTGCTTAGATGAGGTGCTATGGGCATTAAATGGCTTAGCAAGTCAAGTCCCCAATGCATAGGTGCTTAGTTTTTTGTTGCTAAGTTTGCTTCATCTAGGTACTTGTGCTTATCATCGTTTATTCCCGGGGTCACCAAACTAGTCTCTCTCTTCTTAATTAACATGCCACATAAGACTTTATGCCTATGTGATAGGCTTAGCACCTGTAGGATCAAGTACAATAGTGGGCTATAAGCCCGCTTTACATGGCATTTTTGCATATGTGGGGGAAAGAGGCAAGGAAAAAGTGGAGGAGTGGGCTCTCAAGCAAGAGCCAGCCTCTACATGGTGGAGCATCGGGAGACGCACCTGTATGGAGGTGGTCAGGAATCGGGAGACGCATGCCGGTCGTAGCGCCGCAATTAAAATGATAATGGCAAGTCAAATCACTGGGCCCCACCTGTCTAGCAGTAACTCACTGTCAAATCACACAGCCGTACGTTTGCAGCAGCCTACTCCCTCATCTTCTCGCGTCTCTGTCGAACCGACTAGGCGGAACTGCCCTGCCTACCTCATGGGAAAAGCCCCGCCCTCAACTTTTAAATAGTACAATATACTAATTTTGTATCCATGGATTACACCATGCAGCAAAGCCTCAAGAAAACGGCGGTACACATGTATGGATTATACAGCACGCCCGTCGCGTTCGCGTCGCACCCCAGACGGTCGGTCGGTCTGGCACGCTGCTCTCTGAATGGAACGCGCGTCATATTGCGTTTGCACACACATGTGGGACCGCAATTGAGAACCGACCATAGGCACACTCCCCGGCCCCGCAAGTCGGGTGAGTTAATAGAAGAGAGAGACGAGCGATAGTACTACTAGAGAAGTGTTGTAGGAGTACATACGTTGGTACCTGGACGATCCCTGCAAGACACGGAAGATCAGTTCGTGTATGCATGTGACCAGACTCTAGCAGACACACCTGGATTGGCTATCATCTACATATAGATGTCCTAATTTAATTAGGACATCTATCGATGGACCCCTTTTATACGAGTTTATCTTTAATTTAGCTTTGATCCTCATCTAGTTTGTTCGTCAGGATTCATCTTGCTTCGTTTGGGCAGTAAGGTTATGATTTCTTGTCATGTGGCATTTTTTTGTGTTATATGTTATAATCTGGTGCTTCAAATCAAAATGACAACAACTGCGCCTCTGGGGCACGTGCATGAAGACTTCTCGATAGTCATTGCCGAGGTCAAGCCGGCTCCGACCGGTAGACAAACAGAAACTAGTACTCCACTATATAGGCAGGGGCCTCCGTGCTTGCTTGCTAGTGTTGCTCTATTCACACTGTCTCGTCCTCTCCAGATCTAAACTCGACAGTGCTGGCCACACACACTCTCTCTCTCTCTACTCACCGCTGGTCACTGATCCAGCCAGATCGTCTCCGCCGGGGAAGGTGAGAAGGGGCAACGTTCACGCGGTCGTCCTCGGCGACGGCTCTTACCCACTACCGGCGCGTCCCGGTCAGCGTGCCTTGCCGTTCTCTCCCAAGCATCGCTGGCGAGTGAGGGCCTCCCACCCCTTCTTCCTCGCTGTCGTAGTGTGGGCAGATCCGGCCTCCCGCCGCCCACCTAGCGACATCCCGGCGACCCTCAGGTATAACTTCCTTAGAAACCGTCCTTGCTCTACTTCCCAAGCTCCTAACGTCGCTTCATTTGTATCTTTTACTATTTCTCAGGCCCCCTCGTAGATAGAATCAATCGGCTATTCGAAAACCACCTATTTTTTTACTGTTAAGAGGTAAAACTAGTTCATGCACTCGAATCTAGTACTACTTGGTTGAAACAAGCAAGAAAGGGGGTGGGGGTGGGGGAGATTTGTTACCTGAATATAGGACTTGGTCGAAGGAGGAAATAATGGGGGCGAAAACTAGCAGAGACTGGCTATCCAACTGGTCTCTAGGTCTAATAGGGAAATAAATGGAACGCAATACAAACTCAATATAAACCTGACCTATTGGTTGGAAAAGGAAAGAAAGTGGGGACTGGGGACAAGTCAACAGAGTAAGTCCAGCACTAGATTTGCTAGCCTCACACAGTATAAGGTGGCTATATACCAAACAAAAATGGGACCAACCTAGATATCCTCTTCTGATGTTTGTTGCCCCGAGCCGCTCTTATGTAATGCCACCTATAAAATGTAGCAGTCACGCTGATAAAAGTAAGGACACGTTAAACCAATGTTGTTTTCTGTCAGCGTCCTAGGAACGGGGGTCCCAGACTTGCCTGCCTGCGGCCCATTGCGTGGCTGAGCCAGCAGGCCGTACGGCCCATCTTCACCAACAAGGCACCCAAGACCCTCGCGAGGGGCCAAGCCTGGCGAGGCGGACAACACGAGACCTCCTCCAGGGCGGCCCAGTCAGGCATGCTCACAAGGAGCAGAGATATCAAGGCAGGGCGAACCTCACGAGGCTCTCGTGACGTGAGCCATGACGATCGACACCAGGCGGGCGCCAGCGCGCGCAGCGTCCTTGTTTCCTCTTTGATGCTAAGGAAACTAGCGCATGCAAGGAGTACTGAGGCATCAGGCAAAGGTTTCCATTTCGGAGCAACAAGACCAAGACCAGAAGGATGGCAAGACAGAGGTCATCGTGGATCCCAAGACGGCGTCACCACCAGAGCCTTTCGTAGGCATAGGCCACCTTTTGTCAGGGTGGCTTGCACTAGTTTTCCGCCTTCAAATTAGCCCGCCGTTGTTAGCTCCCTTCCCGCTCAATATTTGGGAAGAGGACCAGGGCCTCTATAAGTAGGGCTAGCCACCACCATAGAAAGGGACGGAGAGGAGAGAGGATGAGAGGACGACATCTTAGATCACTCTCTCACCCGCACAAGTTAGCCACGCACAAGAACACCTCGACCTCAGGAGGCTTTTCTTCCCCTTGTATTGTTCATCATCAGCCCAAGAGGCAATCCACCACCATCACACTAGAGTATGGTGTTACACCACAACGGTGGCCTGAACCAGTATAAATCATGTGTCTTTCTGTGTTGCGAGTTCGTCCGTGAGATCTTAGCGAGCTAGGGCATAGATCGATAGAAGGGAAAGACTTCGCGCGCACCCCAGTGTTCGAACCTTAAGGGTTTGCCGGAACCCCACATCCGACATTTGGCGTGCCAAGTAGGGGTGCGCTGCGGCTTCCCCTCCGCCGATCTGCGTTCCGTCGCCACCGCGCTTCGCCCACATGGCAGGCGCCCTACCGCCGACTCTGACGGTCAGTGTCGACGACGGGGCCAGGGGGCTCCGAGCTCTGGCCCCCGCCCTTTGGCGCATGCAGTGGCCACCCAAATTCAGGCCGGAGATGCCGCCGCGCTACGACCGCGCGGTGGACACGTCAGCTTTCCTGCTAGCATATGAGGAGACCATCCTCGAAGCCGGGGGCGATAACAAGGTCATGGCCAACTGGCTTCCCATGGCCCTCGCTAGTGAGCCACGCGCCTGGCTTCTCAACCTTCCCAAATCCACGGTGGCATATTGGGAGGAGCTCTGCGACCTCTTCACTGCTCTCTACGCGGTGCCGGTGCACCACACAGTTGCGGCCCTGCTCGGTGGCTCTCAAGCACCGCCATTGGACTGCCACGCCAAGCCGTTCCTCCGCCAGATCGAGGCCACCTCCAGGCACCCGGGGGCTCCGCCGGGTTGGGCTGCGCCAGAGGCCGACCTTACCTTCGGCTCAAAAGACCACCCCAACTCCACTACCGGCTCCGGAGTGCTTCCGATGCTCCGCACGCCCACCATCTGCAACGTGGCCGTCACCAAGACCATCATCGACAGTGGTGCCGGCCTCAACTTGCTTCCCGTGGAAGCCTTCAGCCTTCTCCACGTTCCACTCGAGTGGCTCGGCATCAGTAAGCCCTTCTCAGGAGTGGGTGGTGGAGCTGCCTACTCCCTGGGATAGATCCGCCTCCCTGTCACCTTCGGCACACACGACAACTACTGCACCGAGCTGGTGGACTTTGGCATTGCTCACATCGGCCTCCCGTACAACGCCATCCTCGGGTACCCGGCTCTCCCTCGGTTCATGGCGATGACTCACCTGGCTTACAACCTCATGAAGATGCCAGGGAGCAAGGGCGTCCTCACCATCAAGGGGGACACTAAGGAGGCCGTGACGGCCCTCAGGCTCGCCTTCAAGACCGCGGCAGCAGCACAACCCGCCGACGCCGGTGCCCCCATGGCCAGGGAGGCCGTGCCCACCAAGAAGAAGCAGTTGTTCACCCAAGACAAGGCGGAAACCAAGCTGGTACTGGTCAGCAAGGACGGGCCTTCAGGAGCCACCTTTACCAGAGGAGTCGGCCTCGACCGGGAACAAGAAGAAGCTCTAGTGGGGTTCTTGCACGCGAACAAGGAAATATTCATGTGGGAGCCAAATCAGCTGGTAGGGGTCCCAAGGGAGGTGGTCCAGCATCATCTAAGGGTATGCCCCAACGTCCGCCCCGTAAAGCAATGAGCGAGATAGCAGTCCACTGAGAAGCAGGCCTTCATCGTCCAAGAGACAAGCAAGCTGGAAGCGGCAGGTGCCATCCAAGAGATCCGGTACCCCGAATGGCTGGCGAACCCTGTCGTGGTGCCGAAAAAAGGCGGGAAGGAACGGATGTGCGTCGACTTCACCAATCTTTAAAAAGCCTGCCCTCAAGACCTGTTCCCACTCCCGCGCATCGACCAGATTGTTGACTCCACCGCCGAGTGCGACCTGCTGTGCTTCCTGGACGCGTTCTCAGGGTATCATCAAATCAAGACGGCGGTGGAAGATGTGGAGAAGATGGCCTTCCTGACACCATGTGGGGTATACTACTACACCTGCATGCCCTTCGGGCTGTGCAACGCGGGCGCGACCTTTCAACGGTTGATGCACATCGCTCTGGGTGGCAGCTCAGGAGGAATGCCGAGGCTTACATCGATGACATAGTGGTCAAGTCTCGCGAGGCAAGGACATTGATTCAAGACTTGGAGGAGACCTTCGAGAGCCTGCGCCAAGTGAACTTAAGGCTCAACCCGGAGAAGTGCGTGTTCGGTGTCCCCTCTGGCAAGCTGCTGGGGTTCCTTGTACACAGGGTGATCGAGGCGCAGCCGGAGAAGGTCAAGGCTATCGAGGACATGAGCCCGCTGCGGACCCTCAAAGAGATGCAGAAGCTAGCTGGGCGGGTGACCGCGTTAGGGCGTTTCATCTCCAAAATGGGAGAGTGTGCCTTACCATTCTTCAAGCTCATGAAGAGGAAGGGCCCGTTCGAGTGGAACCCGGAGGCCGACCGGGCCTTCCAAGACCTCAAGAAATACCTTACTAGCCCCCAGTGATGGTGGCACCACGGCCCCTCGAGCCTTTGGTACACTACCTTGCTGCCACCCCGTACTCCGCCAGCATGGCGTTGCTGGCGGTTCGAGAGGAGCGCCAAGTCAAGGGTGCGCCCCGCCAGGCCAAGGCTGAAGTAGCGCGGGGTCAGGAAGGTGCAGCAAAGGCATCATCGATGGAAGGTAAAGCTCAGCAGGGAGGCGTCGCAGAAGCTCCTGAGGACACCAGGGTCTCAAGGACCCTTCCACTTCAGGATATGTCCCGATCTCCGCAGGACCCAAGCCTCGACAGCATGCCAGCCCTCATCGAATACCCGGTGTACTTTGTCAGCACCGTACTGCAAGATGCGAGAGCATGCTACCCCATGCCCGAGAAGCTCCTGCTCGCACTCCTGGTGGCCTCACACAAGCTGCGACACTACTTCCAGGGCCACCCCATCAAGGTCGTCTCAGCCTACCCACTAGAAAGGATACTCAGGAGCCCTAACTCAGCCGGAAGGGTCGCAGAGTGGAACATCGGGTTGCAAGCATTCCAGTTGGAGTTCAGCACCACCAGGGTCATCAAGGGGGCCGCACTCGCTGATTTTGTGGCAGAATGGACGGATGCCCCGACACTTGAAGAAAGAGAAGACCGGTCCACCTCCCCAGGGAGTGAGGCTCCGGATGGTTGGGTCATGCATTTCGATGGCGCCTTCGCACACCAGGGCGCAGGAGCTGGAGCAGTGCTAATCTCGCCCACCCAGGACAAGCTCTACTACGCCGTGCAACTCTTCTTTCAGCACGGCGAGAAGGTCTCCAACAACATCACAGAGTACGAAGGCCTTATAGCTGGCCTAAAGGCTGCAGCGGCCCTAGGGGTGAAGCGCCTCACTGTCATAGGTGACTCACAACTCCTCGTCAACTTCTCCAACAAGGTGTACGAGCCAAAGGACAAGCATATGGAGGCCCACCTCGCGGAGGTGCGCAAGATGGAGAAGCAGTTCTCAGGCCTGGAGCTGCAGCACGTACCCCGGGGCACCAATAAGGAAGCCGACGACATCGCCCGGAGAGCATCCAAGAGGCAACCACAAGAGCTGGGCGTCTTTGAGGAGCGGCTCTTCAAGCCATCAGCTGCGCCACCTCTTTCAAGCACGACCCAGCCTTGGGAGGAGATCCCCCAGCCTCCAGCCATGGGAGCCCCGACATGTGGACCGACCTCTGGAGCTCGGCTGCTCTTGGCGCTTGAACCTCAGGAGGAATGCTGGACCAAGGAATTCAAGGAGTACTTAACGCACGGAACGTTGCTGGAAAAGGAAGAGGAGGCGGAGCGCGTGGCCCGGCAAGCAACGGCATACTATATCCAAGATGGCGAGTTATATAGGAAACGATCGAACGATGTCACACTATGCTGCATATCCAGCGACCAAGGAAGGGAATTGCTGATTGACATACACAGCGGGGACTGCGGACACCACTTGTCATAACTGAACCTCGTCGGCAAGGTGTTCCGCAGTGGATTCTACTGGCCTACAGCACTCAACGACGCAGCCTAGCTAGTGAAGTCTTGCGAAGCCTGCCAATTCCACGCCAAGCAAATCCATCAACCAGCTCAGGGCCTTCAAACTATCCCGCTCACATGGCCATTCAAGGTCTGGGGGGCTGGATATCCTAGGCCGGTTCCCTCGGGCGTCGGGGGGCTACCGTCACCTCTATGTCGCCATCGACAAGTTCATCAAGTGGGCGGAAGTGGAACCCGTCCGTACCATCCCAGCCGGCTCTGCCGTCAAGTTCATCAAGGGCCTCATGAGCCGCTTCGGGGTCCCCAACCGCATCATCACAGATAACGGTTCGCAGTTTACTAGCAACCTCTTCAAAACCTACTGTGCTAACCTTGGAACGCAGATCTGCTACACTTCGGTGGCCCACCCCAGGAGCAATGGCCAGGCCGAACATGCTAACGCGGAGGTCCTGAGGGGCCTCAAGACCAGGACCTTCAAGAAAAAGTTGGAGGCTTGCGGCAGGGGCTGGCACGATGATCTCCAGTCCGTACTGTGGTCCATCCGGACCACTGCCACCAAGCCAACGGGAGAGACTCCATTCTTCCTCGTCTACAGAGCCGAAGCGGTCCTCCCTCACGAGGTCAAGCATTGCTTCGCACGAGTCCTGGCATTTGACGAAACGCAGCAGGATGCCACGCGGGGGATGGACCTCATGTTAGTGGAGGAACATCGCCGCGGAGCTGTGCTGCGGACGGCGAGGTACCAGCAAGCACTTCGGCAATACCACTGCCGAAACGTCTGCTCCAGGACACTCGAGATGGGAGACCTAGTCCTGAGGTGGGTCCTCTCGAGGGACGGGCTGCATAAGCTTTCACCAATGTGGGAGGGCCCGTTCAAGGTCGTCCACATCTCCAGGCCTGGTGTCGTGCGCCTGGAAACACAAGACGGAGTACCATTCCAAAACGCCTGGAACATCCAGCACCTCTGGAGATTTACCCATAAAGGAAGGCCCAGAGCCTGAGAAGCAAGGCCCAGAGCCTGAGAAGCAAGGCCAAGAGCCTGTGAAGAAAGGCCCAGAGCCTGAGAAGCAAGGCCTAGAGCCTGTGAAGCAAGGCCCAGAGCCTGAGAAGAAAGGCCCAGAGCCTGTGAAGAAGGCCCGGTGCCTGTGAAGAATCGCCGCCCGTGACACTCTCACGTAATAATGAGTTGGGGTTGTACACGCCCCGGAGTCTCAGGGGTGCCGGCCTCAGGCCCTGGGGCTCCTGCCCATGCCTAGTGGACAGCACTTAGCTCCGCGCTGGTGAGAAGACTTGAAGACTAGATTAGGTGCCGGACGCGGCTTTTCATTTGCTTTTCGTATTTGGCTCCCTTTTTCCTTAATCGAAATTTGCGTTTGGCATTCCTTGCTGAGTTGACCCTCTCGCTTCTCTCTGCGTTTTTCCGGCTCGGGTTAGCTTGTGTTCTCTCTCTCGCATGCCTCATGAGGGGGCTGGGCAGGTGCCCTCACGAACATTTTCTCCCTTCTCTGCCTTCTCGCAAGCCACCCTTGTTCGAGGCCAAAAGCTGGCGTGCCTCTCCTAGTCCATGCCCCACGGGTACCGCGATACAAGGCGCCAGGCCAGGACCAGGGCGAATGGCAAATCTTTTGAATGCACTCCCTAACGAGCTTTCACAGTTCCCCAGTAGGTGCAGGCCACCAAGGCAAGATGGGCACGAGGAAATGAGCACCTCGTGAGGAAGAGGGCGTCCCGGCTATACCAGGTTAAGTTATCTTTGCACGAAATAATGACACAACACGCACGGTGCCAAAATAGAGGAACCATAGTTCAATACACGCCCCCAGGGCCCAAACTGGTTACATTCTTGATGCAGGAAAAAGAGTAAAACAAAAGCAGCATCACAGCAATCTGCGGAGGCAGGCCCCTAGCGGCACCCCGAACCTAGCTGGATCCTTCTTTGCACTTCACGGGGGCGCGACGACGGGATGACTCACTGCCACCTCCAAAGCGGGCGTGGCGGCGCGGCGGCTGGCCATGGCCACTGCTGCTGAAGCTGTCACTAGAGGAAGAGCCGCCGTAGCGGGACAAGACGCAGCCGCTCCCGAGGGCAGGCTCGCCCCCATCCTCGTCGCGACCGTCCCTGAGGCCGAGCACCTCCTCACCATCGTTCGCCTCAGGGCAGCACCCGGCGCGACAACCATCTTCCCCAAACACCATCACGTAGAGGGTTGATTCGCCGTCGTATTTGAAGTGGAGGGTGTAGCGCCGACCCAAGCCGCGCACGCGGCCGAACGTCTGCCAACCGTGGGCCAGGGCTATGTTGCCCATGGCGGAAGTCGCGACTGCAACCCAAGAGGCCTTGCTGTAGGAACCATCTGCCTACAGCCAGAGTCCGCCTGGACCGGAGGCCGGCAGCTCATTGGCAAAGAAGCGCGGAAGTTGGAGCCAGTTGCCGGCCGGGTTCCCCGACCAGACGACAAACTCCGGTCACACTTCCACCATGTGGAAGCGTGGACGGGGGGGGCACCAGAGCATGCCTCCCCTCATCAGCTGGATCGCCGTGGCTGGGACGACCCACTCCGCTCCGACAGTGGGCCGCGACAGGGGACGCGGTGTGCTTGCGCGGATGTCCACGTTCGCGCTTGGGAGCCGGCGAGCCAAGTCCCTCGCGAGGGGCCTTTCCCTTCTCGGTGGTAGAGAACTTCCTTTGTGGCGCCATTGGTGGCACAGCGAGCAACAAAGCGAGGGAGAAGAAGCTAGGAGTGGAGCGAGGAAGAAGAAGCAGCAAGCGAGGAAGAGATGGGCGATGTTAGCTCCGCCGCCCTCCCCATTTATAGCAAAAGAAGTCCAGCCGGCACCTCCCACGACCGCAGGTAACGATGGTTTCCCTTGCATGTCGCAGGGACTTATCAAGTCGTGCAGTCGCCGAGGCGGCGTGGGGAAGCGGAGACGCCCACAACCAATCAACCGCCACGCTTCAACCAAGGCCGCAGGCTTTGGGGGCCCGCGGTGCTCCATGCTTGGCCCTTGGCTTTGTAGCAAAGCCAAGCCCGAGTGCACCTTGGGCCCGGGGGCTACTTTCGGCGTCCTGGGAACGGGGGTCCCCAGACTTGCCAGCCTGCAGCCCATTGTGTGGCTGAGCCAGTAGGCCGTACGGCCCATCTTCACCAACAAGGCACCCAAGACCCTTGCGAGGGGCCAAGCCTCGCGAGGCGGATGACACGAGACCACCTCTGGGGTGGCCTAGTCAGGCAGGCTCACGAGGAGCGGAGATATCAAGGCGGGGCGAACCTCACGAGGCTCTCCTTGTTTCCTCTTTGATGCTAAGGAAACTAGCGCAGGCGAGGAGTACCGAGGCATCAGCCAAAGATTGCCATTTTGGTACAACAAGACCAAGACCAGAAGGACGGCAAGATGGAAGTCATCGTGGAGCCCAAGACGGCGTCACCACCAGAGCCTTTCGCAGGCACAGACCACCTTTTGTAAGTGTGGCTTGTACTAGCTGTCCCCATTCAAATTAGCTCGTCGTTATTAGCTCCCTTCCCGCTCAATATTTGGGAAGAGGACCAGGGCCTCTATAAGTAGGGCTAGCCACCGCCATAGATAGGGACGGAGAGGAGAGAGGATGAGAGGACGACATCTTAGATTACTCTCTCACCCGCACAAGTTAGCCACGTACAAGAACACCTCGACCTCAGGAGGCTGTTCTTCCCCTTGTATTTTCCATCATCATCCTAAGAGGCAATCCACCACCACCACACTGGAGTAGGGTGTTACACCACAACGGTGGCCCGAACCAGTATAAATCCTGTGTCTTTCTGTGTTGCGAGTTCGTCGAGTTCGTCCACGAGATCTTAGCGAGCTAGGGTGTAGATCGATAGGAGGGAAAGACTTCGCGCGCACCTTAAGAGTTTGCCGGAACCCCACATCCGACATTTTCAATGTAATGCCTCAAGTAATATGAATCAATGGCACTTTTTTCATGTCCTGCTAAATTTCTCATTAAGATAAGTTGCTTCTTTTCGTTAGAGATGCAACTATCCTGGTCCACCTACTCTCCCGTGCCCAAATACTGACTTTGTAGCAGTTGTTATTGTAATGTTGCTGGTAAAATGAAGCAATGGCACCATTAAAGTAATGTCATATTTAACGGTTGTCATAGTTAATCCTAATGCCCACACTAATATCTAGCAATGCTGCTAGAAATTGCTCCTGTCCTTGTACGATTGCCATTCAGAAAGGAACATGTTTTTTTCATTTGATGCATGTTTCATCACTTGTTAGTCACCATCCTTTCCACCTTTTTGTGCAAACAGAGGTATACATTTCACGCTTGATCTTAGTTGAACTGCATAAATGATATCCAAATTATAGTTGAACATTCCAGGAGCTTCACGACCAACCTGGATGTTGCTCAATTTTATTGCAACTAATGAAGAAGAAGCTCCGTGGGTTTCATTTTATGATGGAAATGGAGCCGGGGCTGGAGCCCTTTTCTTAAAAAAGAAGAAGAAGAAGCTGCTAGCTCATGGGACATTGCTTCATTTTAGGTGAATTGCACCAAAAGTTACCATTAATTGAATCATCCATGTTGGTGACTGGTGTCATCCCTTCTACGATGGCGTTGACTGCAGATATGGTCCCCATCATGAGGTACGGTCCTTTTTGCTGTGACCATTTGCCAAAGATCCTGCATGTTGATCCTGCTCTTGTGCTGCTATTTTGGCACTGCCATGATAAAGCAGTAATGTTATTACTTTGCACCCTAATCTAGTGGAACTATTAATTTGAGGCAATGTTTTTGTCGGATGTGGGGTTCCGGCAAACCCTTAAGGTTCGAACACTAGGTGTGCACGAAGTCTTTTCCTCCCACCGATCTACGCCCTAGCTCGCTAAGATCTCGCGGACGAACTTGATGAACTCGCAACACAGAATTACACAAGATTTATACTGGTTTGGGTCACCGTTGTGGTGTAATACCCTACTCCAGTGTGGTGGTGGTGGATTGCCTCTTGGGCTGATGATGAACAATACAAGGGGAAGAACAACCTCTTGAGGTTGAGGTGTTCTCGTGCTTGGTGCACTTGTGTGGTTGGGGATGATCTTGATGATCCCCTTACTCTTGTTTGTCCCCCCCCCCCTTCGTGGTGGTGGCTAGCTCTAGTTATATAGGCCGTGGTCCTCTTCCCAAATATTGAGCGGGAAGGGAGCCAACAACGGCGGGCAAATTTGAAGGGGGACAGCTAGTACAAGCTATCCTGGGAAAGGTGGTCTCCGCCAGCGAAAGGCTCTGGTGGTGACGCTGTCTTGGGCTCCACGATGACCTCTGTCTTGTCGCCCTTCTCACCTGATGCCTCGGTACTCCTCGTCTACGCTGGCCTCCTTAGCACCAAAGAGGAAACAAGGATGCTGCACGCGCTGGCGCCCTCCTGGCGGCTTCCTGGTGTCGATCGTCATGGCTCACGTCACGAGAGCCTCGTGAGGTTTGCCTCGCCTTGATATCTCTGCCCCTCGTGAGCCTGCCCAACTAGGCCACTCTAGAGGAGGTCTTGTGTCGCCCGCCTCGCGAGGCTTGGCCCCTCGCGAGGGTCTTGGGTGCCTTGTTAGTGAAGATGGGCCGTACAGCCTGCTGGCTTAGCCACGCCGCGGGCCGCAGGCAGGCAAGTCTGGGGACCCCCGTTCTCAGAACGCCGACAGTAGCCCCCGGGCCCAAGGTGCGCTCAGGCTTGGCTTCACGGCAAAGCCAAGGGTCAAGTACGGAGCACCGCGGGCCCCCAAAATCATGCGGCCTCAGTTGACGCGTGGCGGTTGATTGGACGTGGGCGTCTCCGCTCCCCCATGCTGCCTCGGCAACTGCACGACTTGACAAGTCCCTGCGACATGCAAGGAAAACCATCATTACCTGCGATCGTGAGAGGTGCCGGTTGGCCTTCTCTTTCTATAAACAGGGAGGGGGGCTGAGCCCTCGTTGCTCATCTCTTCCTTGCTCGCTTGCTTCTTCCTCCTTGCTCCACTTCTAACATCAATTGCGCCTATCAGAAGGTTCTCCGCCGAAGAAAAGGGAAAGGCCTCCCGAGATGACTCGGAGCCACTTCCGCCGAAGAAAAGGGCGATCCACCACCGTGACGAAGCGGCGATGCAGGTGGTGACGAGGCCTTGGTGCGAGCGGCCTCCCCCATGGTATCCGCTACCCCTGTATGTCCAAGCCGAGGGTTTAGGAGGGTGGAGCGACGAGCAGCGCCGCCCGCGCCGCGCTCGGGGTTGCCGCACCACGGCGACGCACGCCGTCGCCCCTGGAATCCGCGCTGCATACTCCTTGTGTGAGCTGGTGCTGTGGGCGCCGATGCCCCTAAGCTCTTGGATCCGCTTCCCACGGTTCTTCTCCGATGTGATGCCGTCGAGGGGGCCTCTCGAGCTCTGGTTGCAGCACGCCGACTGCGGCGCTCCGGCGACTGGAGCGGAGATCGAAGCGGTCTCCACCGGCAAGATCTTCATGACTCGTGGCTGGGGCAAGATCACGCGGGTCTGCCGCGCGAGGGGTGCCCTCGTGATCCACCTTGAGTACGACGACGTATCCACGCTCTTCTTCAAGGTCTTCGATGCCGAGGGCCGCCGCCTGGAGTGCTGCTCCAGAGAGGAGCGTGAGGCTGACGCGCGTTCCGCTCGCGGCCACTCCAGCAGCAGCAGCCCTTGGGAGTCCAGCAACTCTCCTGAGCTTTACGGGACTCCGGAGACGAGCGACGACAGCTATGTGCCCCCGAGCTCTCGCCGCGCTCGGAGTAGTGCCGCCGCGTCTGGCCATCCCCGCCGCTGATCTGGATGGGGTTGACGCCGGCCTCCCGTGGCCCACTGTTGATGATGGCGTCTGCCACAGGAGGGTGTAGATAGGGTCTTTCTTAGTGTTAGCTTTCATTCCCTATGAAGAATCATGAAGCGCCCTGTGGGGGCATATAAGGGTCTGTAATGTCTTTTGTGCTTATTTTTCCCTGTTATGAAGATTTGGTGAATGCGCGTCCTGTTAAGGCTCGATCCCTCCCCCCTTTCTTTCCTCGCGATGGCTTGTTGCTCTACGCCGACAGGTCCCAGTCCCCAGGCAAGCTACAGCCGTCGCTGGTATGCCAGGTCACGTGCCATGGTCAAGTCCAGGAGGTGTGCGGCCCGAGGTCCAGTAAGAGCCCCTAAGGCGCGATGCTCAGGAGGTCCCCCTTAGCGCTCAAGCAGCCATGGTAAGGGAAGAAAGGGAGTTGAAGGGTCCGCAACGGCGTTGCGTCCAGGCGTGGGTGACCATAAGGCTCAAACATTTAGCCGATCTGAGGGCGAGACTTATCTTGTGAACTTTGTGGCGATTCCTGACGTTGCGCTAGGGCCGTGCGCCAACTTGTGCAGCATAGCTAGGCCGGCCCATACGGGTTTCCCTCCTCCCATGCTCTCCTTAGCGCACTACGCCCTCCGGTCCCGTCCCTCGAGAGAGCTCAGCCTCCGCTGGTATGCCAGGTCGCGATGCCGTGGTCAAGGCTAGGGGGTGAGGGTTGGAGAGCCAATAAGAGCTCCTGAGTCGCGATGCTCAGGAGCCCCCCTTTTAACGCGCAAGCGAAGTGCACGAGAGGAAATGAGACTCGCGGTGCCGCCTACTATCCTCCCCGCGGGGTCCCTATGATCAGGCACAAGAAGAACATGGTTTGTCGTTACTACCGCCTGCCTGCCGTTGGTTGGTCCGGATGAAGTGAAGGCACTGAGGGCCTGGTGAGGTGACATGCACGGGGCGTGCTGCGAGCCAGAGCTCGACCGCTCAGATTTGTCAACGTAGCAGGGACGGACCTGTGCACCAGCGCCGTGCCTGTGAGGAGGCCCCATGGGAGGCGATGATCGAGCAGGTGATAATCGTAGGCAGGTTAAGCAGGGAAGGCAAATCAGCTTGGGTAAATGCAGGAAGATACATGCCACTGGGTCCGGCCCAAGCGGCTTGGGCATGATGCTGCCCGAGGGGCGCCCCCAGCAAAGTAAGCTAAAGACATGAGCAAAAGGGATACATGCCGCAGGGACGGAGCCACGCGGCCTGGGAATAATGCAGCCCGAGGGGCGCTCCCAGCTTAAACGAGCTTGGAAGATGTCAACTGGTTCTGCAGACGAAGCAGAGTTGGTGCAGCTGAAG
This sequence comes from Triticum urartu, assembly GCF_003073215.2. Lineage (NCBI taxonomy): Eukaryota > Viridiplantae > Streptophyta > Magnoliopsida > Poales > Poaceae > Triticum > Triticum urartu. The sequence continues at coordinate 243,145,909 of NC_053024.1, read as the reverse complement.
ACGTGCGTTAAAGAAATGACTCCTCATCATCCACCGGAGCCCGGAGCCTCGGGAGGCCCTGGGGGCTCAGGAGGCTCCCTGAAGACCGTCTCTGTTTCCTCCAGGACGGCACGGTACCTGGCCTCTTGAGCCGCCAGGTCACGCCGCATGTTGCGCTGATAGGCCGACGCCATGCTCGGCAAGCCGAGGGGCATGCGGACGTAGCTGTGTGGCGGGCCCTCGCAACGGCCCACACGCGAAGGCCAGAAGCGCTCCTGAGACGTGGCCCTGTTGAGCCCTGGGACGTCAACGCTGATGCGCTGTCGGATTTCGGGTTTCGACAGACCCTTGAGGTTTGAACACTGGGGTGCGCGCGGAGATCTCTCCCCTACCAATCTACGTCAGATCCTCTCGTGCGAACTAAGATGAAAATGTTGAACAACACAAGAGACATGAGGTTTATACTAGTTCGGGCCACCGTTGTGGTGTAATACCCTACTCCAGTGTGTGGTGTGGTGGATTGCCTCTGGGGCTGGTGATGGACAGTACAAGGGAAGAACAACCTTGTGAGGGGTGTTCTTGAGCTGGTGCGGTATGTTCTACTTAGTCTCTACTGGGTTTCTCCCCTCTCTTGCTCTCCTCCCCCCCCTTTCCCTTGTGGAGGCTAGCTCTATTTATAGAGGCCCTGGGCCTCTCCCCGAATAATTGAGCGGGAAGCGCGCCAACAATTGGCCATTTTGAAGGAGAACATCTAGTACAAGTTATCCTGACCAAAGGTGGTCTTCGGCTACCAAAAGCACTGGTGATGACGCCGTCTTGGGCTCCACGGTGGCCTCCGTTCGGCCATCCGGCTGGTCTTGGTCTCGTTGCACCAAAATGGTAACCTTTGCCTGATACCTTGGCATGTGCTTGCCCCCTTTGCACCAAAGGGGAAACAAGGACCCTGCGCAGGCCGGCGCCCGCCTGGCCTTGATCGTCATGGCTTGCGTCATGGGATCCTCGCGAGGTACCCTTGCATTGATCTCTCCGCCTCCTCGCGAACCTGCCTGATGAGGCCGCTATTGAGGAAGCTTCCTGTCATCCACCCCACGAGGCTTGGCCCCTCACGAGGGTCTTGAGCTTGGGCTGATGAAGATGGGCCGCGCTGGGCCCCCACATGAGCCATGCCGCAGACCGCAGGCAGGCAAGTCTGGGGACCCCCGTTCCCAAAACGCCGACAGTAGCCCCCGGGCCCAAGGCGCGCGCGGGCTTGGCTTAGCAGAGAAGCGAAGGGGCAAGCGCGAAGCGCCGTGGGCCCTAACAGCTTGCGGCCTTGGGCGCCGTGTGGCGGTTGATTGGACGTGGGCGTCTGCACTTCCCATGATGCCTCGGCAACTGCATGACTGACAAAAGGGGGTGCCCGGGCCAGGCTTACTTCCCCTGCTCTCGTCCGTCTTTCCCTATATCCCCTTTCTCGCTTTCCTGCCTCTTGCTCCCGAAATCCTCCAGATCCGTCTCAATCCTTCGCATCCAGCACGCCATGGCGACTCGCAAGTCCCCGGCTGATGCTTGGTACTCGCCGGCCCTGGATTCCTCGAATTTGTCAGAGAAGAACCCGTCTGATGATGGTGGCGCGGGGCAGCGAGGGGGCGACTGTGCTCAAGGTCGGCTCTGACCAGCCTGAGGGCAAGGGGAGCACCTTCTACCCGTTCTTCGTGAGCGCCATTGTCGCCGGTCTGGTGCCTCCTTTCTCTGAGTTCTTCCATGCCGTTCTGCGCCAATACAACTTGCAGGCCCTGCATCTCCACCCCAACTCTGTCCTTCTCCTGGCGATTTTCACCTACTATTGCGAGGCTCATGTTGGTGTGAAGCCCTCGGTGGCCTTGCTAAGCCAATTTTTCTCCCTCCAGGTTTCTGGCGTTTGGGTCTCCGCATGCGCGAGCTTCATTGCATATTCCAGCTCCAACGCCATCTCGAAGCCTGGGAAGAGGATCGAAGGCTACCGGAGCAAGTGGGTCATGATGGATGTCGGGCGCCTCCACCCTCGTCTGGTATTGCCCACGGGGCAACCTAAGTCCGTTGACGCATGGTCCCGCGCGGAGCTCGTCGACCCTTGCGTGAAGGCAGTGTTGAGGAGGATGAACGCGGACCTGAGGCCAAGCAACTTGGGGGCGGCGAAGCTGACTGGGGCCACGCTCCTGAGGGATTTCTTGGAGCACCGGGTGGCTCCGCTTCATTGGCACTCGCTCCCACTGTGGAGGCTTGGAGGAGCAGACGCCGCCCTGCGCTTGAGCTCCGAGGCCCTGACCGACGATGATCTGACTGCGGCCCTCTATTCCTTGGTTGGGGGAGACGTGGCGAGCCCGGTGGGCGCCCCCGTCCCCTTGTTCCTTCGTGGCGACTGGGAGCAGGTGGTGAATGCCATGCCCACCTTCAACGGTGAGGGGCTGGTGCCCGCGGCAGCTCCCGATGATCTGGCGGTCCTGGCGATGGTGAACTTGTCCTACGGCAGCTCCACCGGGGAAAAGGGGGGAGAAGAGGAGGAGGAGGAAGCGTCCGACTCGGAGGAGACTAGCGAGGATTGGGGGGAGTCCTTCCCTCGGCGCAGGTCCCAGGCCATCCGTTCCATGCCGGACGATGACGAGGCCAGCGCCAGGTGAGGAAGGGAGGGCTCTTCCTCGGTCACGAGGAAGAGCAGGTCGAGCCTGGTTCCCCCAGGGTCGGCTCTGGTCCCTGGGGGGTCCAAGGCCAGCTCCATCCTTCCTGACGTGCCTTCTGCTTTCGGCCCCCCCAAGGCTGACCCCCGCTGTAGGCTCTCGGGCTTCAAGTTTGGCCGAAGGTTGCTTGAGTCCACGGACGACGTCCAGTAAGTGCTCGATTCGTGCTCTGCTAGGTTTCTGCCGCTGAGGCTTGACGTTTGCGCTCCTTTACCAGGCCGGCACCTGCTGCCAAGAGGTTGAGAGAGGCTTCTGCGGTCCCGCTTGGGGCGAATCCGTCTGCCAGGGCGACGCCTTCGGCTGTTGGGGGAGAGGACGGCAAGGCCCGCGCCTCTCTGACCCAACCGCCCTCGCGAGGCCAACTGGGGCACCCCGGCAAGGAGTCAGCCCCCGTGGCAGACGCTGCGGCCGTGGCAGCCAAGGCTCAGGAGGTCCCTTCCTGCCAAGCCGTGGTCACGCTGCCATCTTCTCTGCCTGCTCCATAGGTTCTTGTCTCTTCTGCTCCCTCCGCCGCTGTCCTGGACTAGGTTTCCAATGAGCTAAGCCAACTACGGGAGGATCTCCTGAGCGCGGACCCTCGTCTGGTGGCCGGGCGCCTGGAGTTGGCCTCTGGCTGGGCCCGTTCTGCTGCTTCCGTCTGAGCGGTGCTGAGCCAGGCCGTGTCGTCCTCAGACGAGGAGAAGCGGGCCGCTAACGAGGCCAAGGTCGTTCACGACGCTACCCTGGGCGACGCTGCAACTGCCCAGGGCCGCTGCAAGATGCTTGAGGCCGAGCTACAAGGCCAGCGCGACAAGCTCGCCAAGGAGGTGCACAGACGCCAGGAGAAGGAGAACGAGATGAAGGCTAGGGAGGCCGCCGCCAAGGACCGGGACGCCAAGCTTGATGACCGCCACAGCCGACTGGAGACGCTGGAGCGGTCGCTGAAGGCGGAGAGCACCGAGCTGGACGCCAAGGCGAAGGTCCTGACGGAGGACCGGTTGGCCTTCGCGAAGCTAGAGAAGAAGGCTCGTGGCATACTGAAGACGCTGTATGAGAGCGGCCTGGAGGAGCCGTTGGCTGGTGCGGAGGACGGCCCCGCCAAGCTGCTCCCCTTCCTGGTTGATGCGCTTGAGGACGTCGCGGACGGCCTTGGCCCCACGGTCGAGGACGAGGCGCGTACCCTGTCTTCTGCGGCGCTGACGCATGTCCTCAGCCATGTCTACCTGCGTGACACCAACGTCGACTTCGACAGCCTGCTGGACCCCGTGAGCGGCGACCGTGCCGCTGCCGCCGCTGAGGCCATGAGAGGCCGAGCCGAGGTTTTGCTGGGGAAGTTCTGCTCCCCCAGCGTCCTACCCGGGCGCGGTGCCGCCGGCCTCGCGACCTCGAGAGGCGAAGCCGTCCAGCGTGACTCCACCACCAGTGACGGTGTTACTTGGGAGTGATCCCTTCGCGACTTCCATCCTGTTTTATTCCTGCACATGCACCATGCCTCGCGGAGGCGTTTAAACTTGTGTTTGGCGTTGTGGAACAATCTTATGGCTTGTAATATTTTCTTTGAATTTCCTGGAATTTGCATTTTCCTCTCCTACTTGCTTACGCTCTGCGTCGGCAGGGCCCGGCCCCGCGTGTACCTCACCCAGCACTAGCCCCGACCGGAAACCTTGGACGAGACTAAGGAGTGAGGGGCTACGTGGCAAGTTAGGCTCCTGCGTCGCGATGCCCAGGAGTCCCGCTTGACGCGCGAGCAATAAGTAGGGAAGGGGGAGTGAGGAGTGGATTGATCATTCTACGTCGGCAGGGCCCGGCCCCGCGCGTACCTCACCCAGCGTTAGCCCCGACCGGAAACCATGGACGGGACTAAGGAGCGAGGGGCTACGTGGAAAGTTAGGCTCCTGAGTCGCGATGCTCAGGAGTCCCCCTTGACGCTCAAACGAGTTCCGTACCTTGGCTCCGCTCGGGGAGTGGCGCGCGACGACCAGGTCCAAGGGACCTGGCTGGGTGGCGTGCGCTCGGGCGAGGCCCGGGCGTAGCCCCCGTGTCCAGCCCCCTCGTGCGGCACTCCTGAGGGGAGGCGTTGCGATGGTGCCGGACACTGAGCTCTGGGCTCCCTGAGGTTGGTACCGCCATGGGCCACTCTCAATTGTTTATCACCAGCGCGGAGCATAGCGCTTCCGTATGTGTACGGGCATAGCCGCTCCTCGGCAGTGTCGTCAGCCAGCTGGAGCATGGTGCTTCCACTGGTGCGTGGGAGGGGGCTCCCCTCCGGGAGGAGCCCCCGGGGCGTGTACAGCCCCACCCTGACACATGACCGGCACGGTAGGGCTACGAGAGGTGTATCTAGGCACCCGTGAGCCAGCGCGGGACTCACGAGGCCCTACCTCGAGGCGGGTTGCGCCTGGCTCTAGGCCTTTATCAATTGGTGTGTTCCTGCAGGGTTGTTAGAATGCAAATGATCTACATCCTCAGGTCCTGGCCCTCGAGCGAGCTCAGCCGCTGCTAGTATGACAGGTCGCGATGCCGTTGGTCAAGGCCAGGGGGTGAGGGCTGGAGAGCCAGTGAGAGCCCATGAGTCGCGATGCTCAGGCGCCCCCCTTTTAACGTGCAAGCGCTTTGCATGACGACAAGCAGTAGGCGATAATTATGGGAATCAGATTAAGCGTGAAAGAACAACTTCATCCTAAGGTAAATGCTGGAAAAGCAACTGCCGCTAGGTCGGGCCTGAGCGGCGCCCCCAGCAAGGTAAATAAAGAGCAAAACCAAAATGGATACATGCGGCGGGGATGGACCCACGCGGCCTGGGAATGGTGCAACCCTGTGGGCGCTCCAAGCTGAAAGTAGAACTCTGAAAGATGTCACCTGGTGCTATTGAAGATGAAGTGATGCTGAGGAAGTAAGTGATGCGCGGTGAAGACGTCAGCCCTCATGATCCCCCAGGCCCAGGGGCCTCGGGAGGCTCCGGTGGCACGTGCAGGTCTTCGGGGACCATCGCCACCTCCGCCAGGACCGCGCGATGCCTGACCTCCTGAGCCTCCAGAATGCTCCTCAACAGGCGCTGATGTGCGGCGACCGTGCTCGGTAGGCCGAAGGGCATGCGAACGTAGCTGTGAGGTGGTCCCTCGCAGCGCCCTACGGCCGAAGGCCATAGGCGCTCCTGGGACGCAGCTCGGTTGAGCCCTGGTACGTCGACGCAGACGCGCAGTCATCCGTCCTCGCCTGGATGTGGGGCCACGGCAGGTAAGCGGCGGCTGCCGCGCATGACTCTGGACTCTTGTAGCTCATGGGTGTTCCTTGCGATGAACTCCTGAGGGTTTGGCCTCCTTTGACTTGTACCTTCCCGAGGGAAGCGTGCTTGAAAGCACCCCTCCAAGTGGTGCCCGAGCGCCTCCCCCGCGACCTTGGCAAGGTCGGCGGCTGTCCAAGAGAGAGCCCCCGAGCCCTGCCTGAGGAGGGCGCCGGGCGCGCCTTCCTATGCGTGAGAGGGTGGCGCTCCCTGATCCGGCGCGAATCCTGACGCGATACCTCCGGAGGTGCCTGCCTCCTTGTGGCTTAGGCCAGGTGAGGTCTTCTTCTTCTTGAGGGTCACCTCAGGAGGCCTCCCGCTCCCGTGATCTGGGTCTTTGATTGTTGTGGCTTGGAACGCACGCTCAAGCGAGCACACTGCGTCCCTTTCTTCACAGGGTACGGTGATGACTCCACCGCTTCCTGGCATCTTGAGGACATTGTAACCATGGTGAGTCACTGCCATAAACTTGGCTAGGGCTGGGTACCCGAGGATGGCGTTGTATGGCAGGCGGATGTGAGCGACGTCGAAGTTGATGAGCACGGTGCGGTAGTTGTTGCGTTGCCCGAAGGTGACCGGAAGGGGAACCTGCACAATTGGAACAGTGGAACCATCGGTGACTCCTGAGAAAGGCTTGGTCGGCTGAAGCTGGTCGTACGGTACTTGGAGATTGTCGAGCGTCTCGACGGACAGGACGTTGAGTCCTGCCCCGCCATCGATGAGGGTCCTGGTGACCTGCACGTTGCTGATGACTGGGGAGCAAAGCATCGGGAGGATTCCGGCCGTTGCCGCACACTTGAGTTGGTCTGCGGAACTGAATGTGATCGCGCACGAAGACCACCTGAGAGGGCACGTGGCCTCAAGCTTGGGAAGGACTGCATTCACCTCGCAAGCAAACTGCTTGAAGATGCGTTGTGAGGCTGGGCCTGGGCACCACCCAAGATGCAAGCAATTGCACGCGGCTCTTGGAAGCCCCCAGCCCCATCGTCTTGGTGTTGGTCTTCGTTCCTCCTTGGTGGTGGCGGCAGAGGAGGGTGGCCCTCATGAGGCTGGTCCCTCCAGCCTCCCTCGCGAGGCGGGTCCTGCCAGCGGTCCTCGCGAGGGCGGTCACGCCATCCCTGGCGAAGGCCACGGTCTTCCCATCGTCCGCCACCTCTTCCTCCTCCTCGGCCATAGCCCCTGTCGTTGCGCTCTGGGCATCAGCCGATTCGCCCATCTCACACGGCTCTGAGCTCTTGACACTCGTTGGTATTGTGGGTGTGGATGTCGCGGTACACGCAGTACCGTCCGCCCTTGGATGACTCAGGCTGATCCCTGCGTCGCTTGGTGTCCGGTTCCGCTGCTAGCACGGCAGCCCCCTTGCGCTTCACGTCTTTGGCCTTGAGCTTCTTTTCTTCCGGGTCAGCTGTCGGGAGCTTGAGGAGGGAGAGACGCCCTTCCTCAGCCCTGGCGCACTTTATCGCCAAGTTGAACAGCTCCAGGGATGTGCACAGGTCTTCATGGATTGCTAGCTCTTCCTTCATCTTGACGTTGCGCATGCCGTCGGAGAAGGCTGAGATGATGGCTTCTTTAGTTACCTTGGGGATCTTGAGGCGAGCGTAGTTGAAGCACTGGATGTACTTCTGCAGGGTTTCTCCTGGTTGTTGCTTGATGCGGCGCAGGTCGCTCATGGCCGGGGGCCGGTCGCGAGTGCCCTGGAAGTTGGTGATCAAGCGGGTGCGCATCTCGCTTCAGGAGGAGGGGCCAGGTTCAGGAGCCAAGTGCGGGCGCCGTCCTGCGCCATGGGGAACCAATTCGCCATGACCTTTTCGTCTCCGATGGCGGCTACGATGCCCAGCTCATAGAGCTGCAGGAACTCTACGGGGTCCGCTGTGCCACTGTAGCGGGGAGGGAGGTCAGGCTTGAACTTGCCTGGCCATGTGACGCCGTGCAGCTCGGGGGTGAAGGCGAGGCAGCCCGCCGTGGCCACCGGTGCCCTTTGCTGGTGCTGGACTTGCTGGTCACCATGCGCCACCACTGGGAGCAGCGCGAGGTCTTGTCGTGGAGGCGCTGGGGCGTGATCTTGGCACGCCAGCGCTGAGAGCGCGCGAGCACCTTCCCGGGGACGTGGGATCTCTTGGCAGCTCCCTTCTTGCTGCGCAGGCGCCGGACGTGGAGGGTCTCGCCCTGGGGCTGCGCGCCTTGGAGCCAAGGCACCTTCTTGGGGAGGAGGTGGCGGAGGCGCCTCCTGATCCTCGACCCCTACAGGGGACGGAGGGCGAGGCAGCGAGAGGGACCGCAAGGGGGAGCCCCCTGCGGCACTGACGAGCTCAATGATGCGGGCGAGCCAGTCCTCGTAGAGGTCGTCGACGGGGTGATAGTGCAGGAGCTCCGCGCCAAGAGCAGTGAGGCGTGCACATCCATTGGTACATGACGGGCGTGGGACGACGAGCCAGCTGGAGTCAGCGACGGGGTGGAGGTGCGGCCATCCCGCCGCACCGAAGGATGCTGGGACGAGGCCTGCTGCTCGTTCCCCGCCAGGCCGGTGGCGGCGTTGGCGGCGGGCAACGGGGAACGACGAGGGGGGCTGCAGACGGGCACCGTCTGGGCGATGCGAGTGGCATGAGCAGCCCGGCACTCGGCGCGAGCCCGACGAGTGACAGCCATGGACACGACGGAAGATCACACGCGAACAGCGGAAGAAAGATTCTCGCGCACCCCTACCTGGCGCGCCAAATGTCGGATTTCGGGTTCTGGCAGACCCTTGAGGTTCGAACACTGGGGTGCGCGCGGAGATCTCTCCCCTACTGATCTACGTATGATCCTCTCGTGCGAACTAAGATGAAAATGATGAACAACACAAGAGACACGAGGTTTATACTGGTTCGGGCCACCGTTGTGGTGTAATACCCTACTCCAGTGTGTGGTGTGGTGGATTGCCTCTGGGGCTGATGATGGACAGTACAAGGGAAGAATAGCCTCGCGAGGGGTATTCTTGAGCTGGTGCGGTATGTTCTACTTAGTCTCTACTGGGTTTCTCCCCTCTCTTCCTCTCCTTCTCCCCCCCCCTTTCCTTTGTGGAGGCTAGCTCTATTTATAGAGGCCCTGGGGCTCCCCGAATAATTGAGCGGGAAGGGCGCCAACAATTGGCCATTCTAAAGGGGAACATCTAGTACAAGTTATCTTGACCAAAGGTGGTCTTCGGCTGCCAAAAGCACTGGTGATGACGCCGTCTTGGGCTCCACGGTGACCTCCGTCCGGCCGTCCGGCTGGTCTTGGTCTCGTTGCACCGGAATGGTAACCTTTGCCTGTGCTTTCCCCTTTGCACCAAAGGGGAAACAAGGACCCTGCGCAGGCCGGCGCCCGCCTGGCGCCCGCCTGGCCTAGATCGTCATGGCTTGCGTCATGGGATCCTCGCGAGGTACCCTTGCATTGATCTCTCCACCTCCTCGCGAGCCTGCCTGATGAGGCCGCTCTTGAGGAAGCTTCCTATCGTCCACCCCGCGAGGCTTGGCCCCTCGCGAGGGTCTTGAGCTTGGGCAGATGAAGATGGGCCACGCTGGGCCCCCACCTGAGCCACGCCGCAGGTCACAGGCAGGCAAGTCTGGGGACCCCCGTTCTCAGAATGCTGACACGCGCAGCTCAGCACCCTCGCCTGGGTGGTGAGCTGCGCCCTATGAGCGGCTGTCGCCGCGCAAGGCTCTTGCGTCTTGTAGTTCCTGTGTGGTCTTGGTGATGAACTCCTGAGTGATGGGCCCCCTTGCCGTATGTTCTTGTAACACCCCGGATATGATTTACCCAATTTGTACTCCAACTCTTGTCGTTTCCTGCCTTAAGTTATTTTATTTTCTTGGGTTTGGGTCTTTGTCTCCGTGTGTTGTTATCGTTGTCATGCATCTCTTATCATGTCATCATGTGCATTGCATTTTCATACGTGTTCATCTCATGCATTCGAGCATTTTCCCCGTTGTCTGGTTCGCATTCCGGCGCTTCATTCTCCACCAGTGGTCATTTCTACCTTTCTTTCGTGTGTGGGGATTAAACATTTCCGGATTGGACAGAGACTTTCCAAGCGGCCTTGGTTTACTACCGGTAGACCGCCTGTCAAGTTTCGTATCATTTGGACTTCGTTTGATACTCCAACGGTTAAACGAGGGACCAAAAAGGCCTCGTGTGTGTTGCAGCCCAACACCCCTTCAAGTTGGCCCAAAACCCACCAAAACCTTCCCCATCATCTAGAGCGTTCGATCGCGATCGCGTGGCCGAAAACCGCACCTCATTTGGACTCTCCTAACTCCCGCTACCTCTATAAATAGAACCCCATTTCCAATCCCCGGATCTTCTCCCCCCTAACCCTAAAAATCGGATCTCCGACGCCGCCGGACACGTCCGGACGGAGCCGGATGCATCCGGATCCGCCACCGCCAACCGCCGCCTGCCATGTGGCGCGCCGCCGCCCGCACCCGCTCCAGCCCGCTCCGGCCCGGGGAGAGCCCCCGAGGCCTGAGCCGCCCGCCGCCCGATCCCGCCTCCACCGGCTCCCGGGCGCCCTTCTCCTCCATCTCCGGTCGCCCGGGCCACCGCACCGCCATCGCCGGACCGCGCCGCTCCGGTCGCCGTCTCGCCGAGTCGCCCCGGCCGCCGCCGGCCAACTACGTCGCCGCGCCGCACCGCGCCGGTCGCCGCATCGCCGCACCGCGCCCCTCGCTGGCGGAGCCGAGCTCCACCCCGGCCACCTTGCCGCCTCCCCGAGCTCCGGCCACCTCGGCTTCTTCTCCGGCGAACAGCTCCGGCGACCTCGGGAGACGTGCCAGATCTGAGATCTAAAATCTCGAGGGTTGACTTTTTGCCCGAAACCCTAGTTCATATGCTCCTGTTCATCGCATCGTAACTCCTCATCCGTAGCTCCGTTTTGGGCATATAGCATATCAAAATGTTCGCCTCAGAGAGCACATCATTTCATTCCATTGCATCATTTTCATTTGAGCTCATCGTGATGCCCTAAATGCTGTTAGAATAGTGCTACTTGAGATAATTGTCAGATCTACTGCTCCATTTAGATATTTGTCATTTTTGCCATGATTATTGTGTGCATGATATGCCCATGAGCTCTACATATGTTTTGTTAAGGGTTTTGCCATCTTTCCAGAGGTGCAACCCATGTATTTTTGTGATGTGTTTGGTGTCTAGCACAAGCTTGCAAAGTGAGGCACTTGGTAATGCTGATTTCAGGGACTTAGCATTTCCACTAAGTCTTTGAGCTGTTTATCTCATATGGCCATATGTTCATGTTGTTTCCTAGTGATCCGTGCCTCTTTTGAGGATGATGAGTAAGGATGTTTTGTTAATCTTGTAGTGCTCTATCCATCCATGTCTTTTTTTGGAATTATGGAGCACCCTAGCTTGAGTCAATCGAGCTCTACTTTTGTCATTTCGTGAATCTGGGCAGATTGTCTACTTGTTAGCGATTTTGCCGATGATGTTGTAGTTGGTCCGTGCATGCTATGTTATTGTTCTTGCCATGTCTAGCTTGCATTTTGTGTATTCTTGATGGATGTATGCTTAGTTTGTCATGACTTGCTCTGTAGTGGGTGCATCGAGCTCGTAAACATGCCTACTTGATATCTGTTTCAGCATGCTCCTGTTTTCACTAAGTCTAAGAACTGATTATGTTTTTGCCATGTTCACATGCTTGCAATTGTATTTTATGATCCCTTTTGGCTCAAGGTCACTAAGGGACTTTTGTTAAGCTCTTTGAGTAGCTCCATGCCATGCTTTACTTTGCCATGTTCAGGTCCTGTAGCATGTAGTTTTGTTGCTCCAAAGAGTGCTATCTGATCTGAAATTCCAGACAAGTGTTAATTTCACTAAGTCTGAGATCTGTTTGTCATATGCATTTTTGCCATGCTTGTTTGAACCTGTTAATGGATGAATTGGCCGTAGCTCAGTGCTAGACTTTTGTTAAGCATCATGAATGCATCCCTGCCATGTATTTTGTTGTCATGTTTGGGTGCTGCAGCATGTTCGTCTTGTTGCATTTAGATGGCTACTTGCTGTAAATCGCAGAACGTTGTCATATTTGAATTGCTTGCCATTTCCAAACCGTATCTCCGATTCCGGCGTTCTTTATATCGTTTTCAACCGATTTCATCTCATCTTTCCAGTGGAACACTTGGATTCCCAAGTTGAGGCCAGTGTCATGCGTTCCTTGTCAAATCTTGCATATGCATCCCGCATCGCATCCCGTATAGCATACCATCTTTGCATCATATTGTTTGAGCTTTGCACGTGGTTGATTGTTCCGTTTGCTTGTTTGTCTTGTTTGGGTAGAGCTAGGAGACGAGTTCGCTAACGGGGAGCCCGTTGAGTTTGCTTTCGAGGATCCAGTCAACTCTGACAACTTTGCAGGCAAGATGATCATACCCTCGAAATCACTACTATCTTTGCTATGCTAGATTGCTCGCTCTTTTGCTATGCCAATGCTACGATGCCTACCACTTGCTTTCAAGCCTCCCAAATTTCCATGTCAAACCTCTAACCCACCATGTCCTAGCAAACCGTTGATTGGCTATGTTACCGCTTTGCTCAGCCCCTCTTATAGCGTTGCTAGTTGCAGGTGAAGATTGGAGACCGTTCCTTGTTGGAACACTATTTACTTGTTGGGATATCATTATATTGCCATGTTATCTTAATGCATCTATATACTTGGTAAAGGGTGGAAGGCTCGGCCTCTCGCCTAGTGTTTTGTTCCACTCTTGCCGCCCTAGTTTCCGTCATATCGGCGTTATGTTCCCGGATTTTGCGTTCCTTACGCGGTTGGGTTATAATGGGAACCCCTTGATAGTTCGCCTTGATTAAAGCTTTTCCAGCAATGCCCAACCTTGGTTTTACCTTTTGCCACCTAGTCTTTTTTTTCCCTTGGGTTTCCGGAGCCCGAGGGTCATCTTATTAAACCCCCCTAGGCCAGTGCTCCTCTGAGTGTTGGTCCAACCCGTCAGCCGCCGGTGGCTACCAGGGGCAACTCTGGGCTGGCCTACCGGAAGTTTAGACAATATGAGTGTGCCCTGAGAACGATATATGTGCAGCTCCTATCGGGATTTGTCGGCACATTCGGGCGGTGTTGCTGGACTTGTTTTAACCTGTCGAAGTGTCTTGAAGAACCGAGGTACCGAGTCTGATCGGAACATCTCGGGAGGAGGTCTATTCCTTCGTTGACCGTGAGAGCTTGTCATGGGCTACGTTGGGACTCCCCTGCAGGGATTTGAACTTTCGAAAGCCGTGCCCGCGGTTATGGGCAGATGGGAATTTGTTAATGTCCGGTTGTAGATAACTTGAACCTTAACTTAATTAAAATGAATCAACTGAGTGTGTTACCGTGATGGCCTCTTCTCGGCGAAGTCCGCGAAGTGGACACGGTGTTGGAGTAATGCTTGCGCAGGTTGCTCTCTAGTTTCTCGCTCGTGCCTTGCCTCCTCTTCTCGCTCTCTCTTGCGAACAGGATAACCACCATATATGCTAGCCGCTTGCTGCAGCTCCACTTATTTACCTTGCCTTGCCTATTAAGCTTAAATAGTCTTGATATCGAGGGTGCGAGATTGTTGAGTCCCTGTGGCTCACAGATTACTTCCAAACCAGATGCAGGGCCTGATGATTCCACTCCAGGTGACGCGCTTGAGCTCAAGTGGAAGTTCTACGAGGACTCTCAACGATACAATGTTTCCTTTCCTGATGATCAGTAGTGGTGCCCAGTTTGGGTGATCGGGACCGTGTCGCATGTTGGGTTATCTTTAATTTTGGCGCCGTAGTCGGGCCATGAGTGTTTGAATGATGCAATGTTATTTATGTACTTGATTGACGTGGCGAGTGTAAGCCAACTATGTTATCTCCCCTTTTGTTATCTATATTACATGGGATGTTGTGAAGATTGCCTATCTTGCGACATATGCCTTCAATGCGATTATGTCTCTAAGTCATGCCTCGACACGTGGGAGCTATAGTCGCATCGAGGGTGTTACAAGTTGGTAATCAGAGCCTTCCCCGACCTTAGGAGCCCCATTGCTTGATCGTCATTAGCGACCGAGTTGTGTCTAGAAAAATGTTTTGAGTCATTTAGGAATTATATATCGGAGAGTTTAGGAATTCTTTTTACTTCCCAGTCTTCTCATCGCTCTGGTGAGGCTTCCTGACGTAGAGGTTTGACTCTTCTCTTCTCAAATTTCACTAAAAAAAAATTAGGATCACACGGGTATCTTGGAATCGTTCCGATGGTTTTATGATGAGAACATTGTCTTGGTGCTTCCTGTCAGGGGTTTTGTGGAAGTGTCCCGGGGAGTTGAGCTCTGAGGTGTTGTTGTCATAATTTTATCGTTGCAGTTCTGAAATACCTGAGTTTAGTACGCCGACATCGAAAATCTCTTTTATGCAGTTCGTTGGTGAGATAACCTCGACGCCACCCAGTACTGGGGCGGGAGTTCGGGAGTATCGCCATAACTTGTATAATGGATGCTTTTCGAAGGTTGAGGTAGATGGTTTCCGAAGTTTTCTCGGTTATGTGTTGAAGAATGGATACAGCTGGATGTAGGATTTGCTAGATTTGGGTGAGATATTATGCTTCCCCTGTATCCCCAACAGCTGATTGCATAACCGGAAAGGTTCGGGAGTTTCATAGATGGGAATTCTCGTATCTCTAGTTCTTCTTCCACGGATATTTGGTTTGAGATTGGGATTTCTTACCGAGTATTCGTTCTTGATCCATACCTTGTTGATTTATTTCTCTATGTAATTCTAAGTGGCTTATCAATTTATGGATATGTGACCATTTCAAGAGGAATGCATTCGTTCATTTTGTTCGGATGTGAAGACTTTATGTTGCAATTTTCATTCTATTGGATTCAGCTTCATCTATCTGTCTTTGTGCTGACGGTGGTCAACCTCTTCAGGATGGTCCAGCTAAGAGCACCAATCAGAATCAGAATCAGGATCCGCCACCACCTCCACCTCCTCCGGAGGCATGGCAAGCTGTGATGGCCGCAACCAATGCAAACACACAGTTGATCATGCAAATTCTTCAAGAGCGCAATCAAGGCAACCAAGGGAACCAAGGCAACAATCAGAATCACTTTTCTACACTCAACCAGTTCCTTGCTAACGGGCCAAAGACTTTCAGCAATTGTGTTGAGGCAACCGATGCTGACGATTGGCTCGTCGATCTGTGCAAGCATTTCGAGTGCAGTAATGTCAGTCCTGAGGACTTCGTCAAGTTCGCTTCCTTCCAACTCAAAGATCAAGCTGCAGAATGGTTCCAGCAGTACAAGGATTCCAGAGGTGGACGTGTGATCACTTGGGATGAATTCCGTCAAGACTTCAAAGCTCACCATATCCCTCAGAGCGTGGTTGAAAGCAAGCGTGAGGAATTCCGCAACCTGAAGCAAGGCTCTTTGTCTGTCTATGACTACAACAAGTTGTTCCATAAGCTCACCCGCTTTGCCAAGCAGGACGTTCCTGATGAGAAGAGCATGATATACCAGTTCAGGGGTGGTCTCAGAGAAGAAATTCAGCTAGCTCTTGTTCTCTTTGAACCCTTGAGATACGATGAGTTCTACAACATGGCACTGAAGCAAGAGGCCGCCCAACTGAGGTGTGATGCTTCCAAGAAGCGAGTCAGAGATGCTACTCCTTCTTCCTCTACTCAAGTGGCCAAGCAGCAGAAGTATTGGCTTCCTCCTCCTCCGTACCGTCAGCCGTATCAGCAGAAGAGCAAAGGTGGCAGTGGATCTTCCCACCCACCCAACCCTGGCTTTCAGAACAAGACTTTGTCTCAAGCTCCAAGATCAAGTGCTCCGTATCACCGTCCGCTTTCAGAGGTCACGTGCAACAAGTGCCAACAGAAGGGTCACTATGCCAACAAGTGTCTCAACCAGAGGCGTCTCCCTCCTCCTCCTCCTGTCAGATCGGCAAGTACAGCTGTGGTCAAGCATAACCCCAAGAACGCCAAGGTCAACTTGATGAATGCAGCTCAGGCAGAGGATTCGTCAGATGTCATCATGGGTAACCTTCCTGTTAACGATGTTCTCGCTAAAGTACTTTTTGATACTGGTGCATCGCATTGTTTTATCTCAAGACCTTTTGCATCTAAGCATGGTTGGTTCTCTCAAGTCATGCATAAACCGTTAGCAGTTGTCTCTCCGAGTAGATGTTTGCTTGCTAACTACGAGGTTCCGGATATTTCTATCTCGATGGGTGATTTCAAGTTTCTGGCTTATCCAATGATCCTTGGTAACTCAGATATTGATCTTATTCTCGGGATGGATTGGCTTTCTAAGCACAAGGCGCATCTTGATTGTGCAGCCAGGCAGATTCAATTGACTCATTCGTCTGAGGATGTAATTGTCTTTGCCGCTTGTGATAATACAATCCGTCTATTTTCTCTCAATGAGAAGGGTGAACTGGATGCTATCTCGCAAATTCCAGTCATTTGCGAATATCAAGATGTCTTTCCAGAAGAGCTTCCAGGAATGCCCCTACATCGGCCAGTTGAATTCGTCATTGATCTTGAGCCTGGCACGGAACCGGTGTGCAAGCATCCTTACAAGCTCGGACCTGAAGAGTTGAAGGAGCTGAACAAGCAACTCGATATTCAAGAGAGAATGGGTCTCATCCGGCCTAGTTCTTCTCCGTGGGGTTGTGGTGTTCTTTTTGTGAAGAAGAAGGATGGAACGGACCGACTTTGTGTTGACTACCGTCCATTGAACAAGAAGACCATCAAGAACAAATACCCACTTCCCAACATCAACGAGCTGTTCGAACAACTCAAAGGTGCCCAAGTATTCTCCAAGCTTGATCTCCGTATGGGTTATCATCAGATTCGAATCCGTGAACAAGATATTCCCAGGATGGCTTTCAGGACAAGCTATGGTTCATATGAGTACACTGTCATGTCTTTTGGCCTCGTCAACGCTCCTCCGACTTTCTCTCGCATGATGAACTTCATCTTCAACGCCTACACCAATGACTTCGTTTTGGTCTATCTCGACGACATTCTGTTTTTCTCGAAGAACAAGGAAGATCATGCCAAGCACTTGCGTTTGGTACTCGATAAGCTCAGAGAACACAAGTTCTACGCCAAGTTCTCCAAGTGAGAATTTTGGCTCAATGAGATTCTTTATCTTGGTCATATCATCTCTGCCAAGGGCATTGCGGTGAATCCTGAGAAGGTGTCTGCAATTGTGAATTGGGAACCTCCTCAGAACGTGAAGCGACTCCGTAGCTTCCTCGGTCTCGCAAGCTACTGCCGAAGATTCGTTGAAAACTTTTCCAAGATCGCGAAGCCTCTCTCAAATCTTCTCCAGAAGCACGTCAAGTACGTTTGTTCTCCGGAGTGTGACATTGCTTTCAACACTTTGAAAGAGAAATTGATCACTGCTCCAGTTCTCACTCCGCCTGATGAATCCAAGCCGTATGAGGTCTTTTGTGATGCCTCTCTCCAAGGTCTTGGTGCAGTGTTGATGCAAGAGAAGAAAGTTGTTGCTTATACCTCTCGCCAGTTGAAGCCCAATGAGAAGAACTACCCCACTCATGATCTCGAGTTGGCGGCAGTTGTGCATGCTCTCTTGACTTGGAGACATCTCTTATTGGGAAGAAAAGTGGACATTTTCACTGATCACAAGAGTCTCAAGTACATCTTCACTCAGCCTAATCTCAACCTCAGGCAAACTCGATGGGTCGAAATGATTCAAGAGTATAATCCGAGTATCGAGTATACTCCAGGCAAGGCCAATGTGATTGCTAACGCATTGAGCAGGAAGGCTTATTGCAACAGTCTGATTCTCAAGCCTTATCAACCCGTGCTTTGTGAAGCTTTCCGCAAACTTAATCTGCAAGTTGTTCCTCAAGGTTTCCTCGCCAACCTTCAAGTCTCTCCTACCTTGGAAGACCAGATTCTCCAAGCTCAGCTTCTTGATGCTATGGTGAAAAAGGTGAAGATTGGGAGTGCCAAGAGTCAACCCAAGTACAAGTGCTACCGCCTTGATGACAAGGACACTCTCTTCTTCGAGGATCATATTGTTGTTCCCAAAGGTGACCTCAGTAAAGTGATCATGAACGAGGCTCACAATTCTCTCCTCTCCATCCACCCTGGGAGCACGAAGATGTATCAGGACCTCAAGCAGGCTTATTGGTGGACTCGAATGAAGCGCGAGATTGCTCAATTCGTGAATGAGTGTGATGTCTGCAGAAGAGTGAAGGCAGAACACCAAAGGCCAGCTGGTCTCCTCCAACCTCTTGCCATTCCAGAATGGAAGTTTGACCACATTGAGATGGACTTCGTGACTGGGTTTCCAAAGTCCAAACGTGGCAATGATGCTATATTCGTTATCATCGACAAACTCACTAAAGTGGCTCACTTTCTGCCTATCAAAGAGTCAATCACTGCAGCTCAATTGGTGGAACTCTATACCTCTCGAATTGTCTCTCTGCACGGTATTCCACAAGTGATCTCTTCAGACCGTGGCAGCATCTTTACCTCCAAGTTTTGGGATTCTTTTTAGAAGGCCATGGGCACCAACATCCGCTTCAGCACAGCTTTCCATCCTCAAACTAGCGGTTAAGTCGAGCGTGTCAATCAGATTCTTGAAGATATGCTCAGGGCATGTGTGATCTCCTTCGGCATGAAGTGGGAGGATTGTCTTCCATATGCTGAACTCTCCCACAACAACAGTTTTCAAGCAAGTTCGGGCAAGGCCCCATTTGAAATTCTGTATGGCAGGAAGTGCCGTACCCCTCTCAACTGGTCTGAAACCGGTGAACGTCAGCTTCTCGAAAATGACTTAATCACAGAGGCAGAGGAGATGTGCAAAGTCATTCGAGATAACCTCAAAGCAGCCCAATCCCGTCAGAAGAGCTACTATGATAGTAAGCACCGTGATTTGGCTTTCGAGATCGGAGATCATGTTTACCTCCGCGTCTCTCCTATGAAAGGTACTCGTCGCTTCGGTATCAAAGGGAAGCTTGCCCCCAGATACGTGGGACCTTTCAAGATTGTCAGCAAGAGAGGCGATCTCGCCTATCAACTCGAGCTTCCTTCAAACTTTGCAAATGTTCATGATGTGTTCCATGTCTCTCAGCTCCGAAAGTGCTTCAAGACTCCTGACCGCACCGTCAACTTCGAGGACATTGAGCTCCAAGAAGATCTCTCTTATCGTGAGCACCAGTGGCTATTCTTGAAGAGACTGAACGCAAGACTCGCAACAAGTCAATCAAATTCCTCAAAGTCAAGTGGTCACACCATTCCGACCGTGAAGCTACCTGGGAACGTGAGGATCACCTCCGTTCTGAGTACCCGGTGTTCTTTCAGTCCTAGATCTCGGGACAAGATCCTTTCGTAGTGGTGGAGTGTTGTAACACCCCGGATATGATTTACCCAATTTGTACTCCAACTCTTGCTGTTTCCGGCCTTAAGTTATTTTATTTTCTTGGGTTTGGGTCTTTGTCTCCGTGTGTTTTTATCGTTGTCATGCATCTCTTATCATGTCATCATGTGCATTGCATTTGCATATGTGTTCATCTCATGCATTCGAGCATTTTCCCCGTTGTCCGTTTTGCATTCCGGCGCTTCGTTCTCCTCCGGTGGTCATTTCTACCTTTCTTTCATGTGTGGGGATTAAACATTTCCGGATTGGACCGAGACTTTCCAAGCGGCCTTGGTTTACTACCGGTAGACCGCCTGTCAAGTTTCGTATCATTTGGACTTCGTTTGATACTCCCAACGGTTAACCGAGGGACCGAAAAGGCCTCGTGTGTGTTGCAGCCCAACACCCCTCCAAGTTGGCCCAAAACCCACCAAAACCTTCTCCATCATCTAGAGTGTTCGATCACGATCGCGTGGCCGAAAACCGCACCTCATTTGGACTCTCCTAGCTCCCTCTACCTCTATAAATAGAACCCCATTTCCAATTCCCGGATCTTCTCCCCCCTAACCCTAAAAATCGGATCTCCGCCGCCGCCGGACACGTCCGGACGGAGCCGGACGCGTCCGGATCCGCCACCGCCAACCGCCGCCTGCCACGTGGCGCGCCGCCACCCGCGCCCGCTCCGGCCCGCTCCAGCCCAGGGAGAGCCCCCAAGGCCCGAGCCGCCCGCCGCCCGATCCCGCCTCCACCGGCTCCCGGCCGCCCTTCTCCTCCATCTCCGGCCGCCCGGGCCACCGCACTGCCATCGCCGGACCGCGCTGCTCCGGTCGCCGTCTCGCCGAGTCGCCCCGGCTGCCGCCGGCCAACTCCGTTGCCGCGCCGCACCGCGCCGGTCGCCGCATCGCCGCACCGCGCCCCTAGCCGGCGGAGCCGAGCTCCACCCCGGCCACATCGCCGCCTCCCCAAGCTCTGGCCACCTCGGCTTTTCTACGGCGAACAGCTCCGGTGACCTCGGGAGACGTGTGAGATCTGAGATCTAAAATCTCGAGGGTTGACTTTTTGCCCGAAACCCTAGTTCATATGCTCCTGTTCATCGCATCGTAACTCCTCATCCATAGCTCCATTTTGGGCATATAGCATATCGAAATGTTCGTCCCAGAGAGAACATCATTTCATTCCATTGCTTCATTTTCATTTGATCTCATCTTGATTCCCGAAATGCTGTTAGAAGAGTGCTACTTGAGATAATTGTCAGATCTGCTGCTCCATTTAGATATTTGTCATTTTTGCGATGATTATTGTGTGCATGATATGCCCATGAGCTCTACATATGTTTTGTTAAGGGTTTTGCCATCTTTCCAGAGGTGCAACCCATGTATTTTTGTGATGTGTGTGGTGTCTAGGACAAGCTTGCAAAGTGAGGCACTTGGTGATGCTGATTTCAGGGACTCAGCATTTCCACTAAGTCTTTGAGCTGTTTATCTCATATGGCCATATGTTCATGTTGTTTCCTAGTGATCCGTGCCTCTTTTGAGGATGATGAGTAAGGATGTTTTGTTAATCTTGTAGTTCTCTATCCATCCATGTCTTTGTTTGCAATTATGGAGCAACCTAGCTTGAGTCAATCGAGCTCTACTTTTGTCATTTCGTGAATCTGGGCAGATTGTCTACTTGTTGGCGATTTTGCCGATGATGTTGTAGTTGGTCCGTGCAGGCTATGTTATTGTTCTTGCCATGTCTAGCTTGAATTTTGTGTATTCTTGATGGATGTATGCTTAGTTTGTCATGACTCGCTCTGTAGTGGGTGCATCGAGCTTGTAAACATGCCTACTTGATATCTGTTTCAGCATGCTCCTGTTTTCACTAAGTCTGAGAACTGATTATGTTTTTGCCATGTTCACATGCTCGCAATTGTATTTTCTGATCCCTTTTGGCTCAAGGTCACTAAGGGACTTTCGTTAAGCTCTTTGAGTAGATCCATGTCATGCTTTACTTTTCCATGTTCCGGTCCTGTAGCATGTATTTTTGTTGCTCCAAAGAGTGCTATCTGATCTGAAATTTCAGAAGTGTTAATTTCACTAAGTCTGAGATCTGTTTGTCATATGCATTTTTGCCATGCTTGTTTGAACCTGTTAATGGATGAATTCGCCGTAGCTCAGTGCTAGACTTTTGTTAAGAATCATGAATGCATCCCTGCCATGTATTTTGTTGTCATGTTTAGGTGCTGTAGCATGTTCATCTTGTTGCATTTAGATGGCTACTTGCTGTAAATCACAGAACGTGGTCATATTTGAATTGCTTGCCATTTCCAAACCGTAGCTCTGATTCCAGCGTTCTTTATATCGTTTTCAAGCGATTTCATCTCATCTTTCCAGTGGCATGCTTGGATTCCCAATTTGAGGCCAGGGTCATGCATTCCTTGTCAAATCTTGCATATGCATCCCGCATCGCATCCCGCATAGCATACCATCTTTGCATTATATTGTTTGAGCTTTGCACGTGGTTGATTGTTCCGTTTGCTTGTTTGTCTTGTTTGGGTAGAGCCGGGAGACGAGTTCACTAACGGGGAGCCCGTTGAGTTTGCTTTTGAGGATCCAGTCAACTCTGACAACTTTGCAGGCAAGATGATCATACCCTCGAAATCACTACTATCTATGCTATGCTAGATTGCTCGCTCTTTTGCTATGCCAATGCTACGATGCCTACCACTTGCTTTCAAGCCTCCCAAATTGCCATGTCAAACCTCTAACCCACCATGTCCTAGCAAACCGTTGATTGGCTATGTTACTGCTTTGCTCAGCCCCTCTTATAGCGTTGCTAGTTGCAGGTGAAGATTGGAGACCGTTCCTTGTTGGAACATTATTTACTTGTTGGGATATCATTATATTGCCATGTTATCTTAATGCGTCTATATACTTGGTAAAGGGTGGAAGGCTCGTCCTCTCGCCTAGTGTTTTGTTCCACTCTTGCCGCCCTAGTTTCTGTCATATCGGTGTTATGTTCCCGGATTTTGCGTTCCTTACGCGGTTGGGTTATAATGGGAACCCCTTGATAGTTCGCCTTGATTAAAGCTTTTCCAGCAATGCCCAACCTTGGTTTTAACTTTTGCCACCTAGTCTTTTTTTCCCTTGGGTTTCCGGAGCCCGAGGGTCATCTTATTAAACCCCCCCGGGCCAGTGCTCCTCTGAGTGTTGGTCCAACCCGTCAGCCGCTTGTGGCTACCAGAGGCAACTCTGGGCTGGCCTACCAGAAGTTTAGACAATCTGAGTGTGCCCTAAGAACGAGATATGTGCAGCTCCTATAGGGATTTGTCGGCACATTCGGGCGGTTTTGCTGGACTTGTTTTAACCTGTCGAAGTGTCTTGAAGAACCGAGGTACCGAGTCTGATCGGAACGTCTCGGGAGGAGGTCCATTCCTTCGTTGACCGTGAGAGCTTGTCATGGGCTAAGTTGGGACTCCCCTTCAGGGATTTGAACTTTTGAAAGCCGTGCCCGCGGTTATGGGCAGATGGGAATTTGTTAATGTCCGATTGTAGATAACTTGAACCTTAACTTAATTAAAATGAATCAACTGAGTGTGTTACCGTGATGGCCTCTTCTCGGCGGAGTCCGGGAAGTGGACAAGGTGTTGGAGTAATGCTTGCACAGGTTGCTCTCTAGTTTCTCGCTCGTGCCTTGCCTCCTCTTCTCGCTCTCTCTTGCGAACAGGATAGCCACCATATATGCTAGCCGCCTGCTGCAGCTCCACTTATTTACCTTGCCTTGCCTATTAAGATTAATTAGTCTTGATCGCGAGGGTGCGAGATTGCTGAGTCCCTGTGGCTTACAGATTACTTCCAAACCAGATGCAGGGCCTGATGATTCCGCTCCAGGTGACGCGCTTGAGCTCAAGTGGGAGTTCGACGAGGACTCTCAACGATACTATGTTTCCTTTCCTGATGATCAGTAGTGATGCCCAGTTGGGGTGATCGGGACCATGTCGCATGTTGGGTTATCTTTAATTTTGGCGCCGTAGTTGGGTCATGAGTGTTTGAATGATGTAATGTTATTTATGTACTTGACTGACGTGGTGAGTGTAAGCCAACTATGTTATCTCCCCTTTTGTTATCTATATTACATGGGATGTTGTGAAGATTGCCTAACTTGCGACATATGCCTTCAATGCGATTATGTCTCTAAGTCGTGCCTCGACACGTGGGACCCATAGTCGCATCGAGGGTGTTACAGTTCTCCTGGGGAAAACGTGCTGCATAGCACGCCTTCAAGTGGTGCCCAAGCGCCTCCCTCGTGAGGTTGGCAAGGCCTGAGGCCTTCTAGAAGAGAGCCCTTGAGCCCTGCCCAAGGAGGGCGCTGGGCGCGCCTTCCTATGTGATGGAGGGAGGCGTCCCTGGGACGGACGCTAATCCTGATGAGGCTCCCGCCGTGACGCCATCCTCCTGAAGTCCTGTGTGGCGCAGCTTCTTCTTCTTGGGGATGGCCTCCGGAGGGCCCTCACTTTTGTTGTCGAGGTCGTCGATTGCTGCAGCTTGGAAGGCGCGCTCGAGGGAGCACACCGCATCCCTTTCTTCACACGGGACCGTGATGATCCTGCCGCTTCCAGGCATCTTGAGGATGTTGTAGCCATGGTGGGTGACCGCCATGAACTTGGCCAGGGCCGGATACCCGAGGATGGCGTTGTACGGCAGGCGGATGTGCGCGACGTCGAACTCGATGAGCTCGGTGTGGTAGTTATCACGCATGCCGAAGGTGACAGGTAGGCGTACCTGCCCTGTTGGTGTGGTGGAGCCGTCGGTCACTCCTGAGAAAGGTTTGGTAGGCTGGAGCTGCTCATATGGCACTTGGAGGTTGTCGAATGTGTCGACGGATAGGACATTGCGCCCTGCACCGCCATCGATGAGGGTCTTTGTAGCCTGCACATTGCTGATGACTGGGGAACACAACATCGGGAGGACGCCGGCGGTGGCCGCGCACTTGAGCTGATCTACCGAGTTGAAAGTGATGGCACACTGGGACCACCTGAGCGGGCACGCGGGCTCAAGCTTGGGAAGCACTGCATTCACCTCGCGAGCGAATCGTTTGAAGATGCGCTGAGGGGTTGGGGCCTGGGCACCGCCCAAGATGCAGGCGATTTCACGCGGCTCCTAGAAGCCCCCAGCCCCCTTATCCTGATGATGATCGCCGTTCCTTCTTGGTGGCGGCAGTGGGGGAAGACCGGCGTTGCTTTGGGGGTGATCCTCACGAGGCTGGTCCCTCCAGGCCACCTCGCGAGGCTGGTCTTGCCAGTGGTCCCCACGAGGCCTGTCGCGCCATTCCTGGCGCGGGCCACGGTCGTCCCAGCATCCGCCTCCATGTCCTCCTCCATGGCCGTAGCCCCGGTCACTGCGCTCGGGGCGTCGACCATGGCGTCCTTCTCGTGTGGCTCTGTAATCCTGGCAGTCGCTGGTGTTGTGAGTGTTCAGGTTGTGGAAGGCGCAGAACGGTTGGCTCTTCTTGGATGACTCGGGCTGATCTCTGCCCCGTTTGGTGTCGGGCTCCGCTGCTAGCACCACTGCTTCCTTGCGCTTCATGTCCTGCCTTGGCTTTCTTCTCCTCTGTGCCCGCGGCTGGCAGCTCAAGGAGAGAGAGGCGCCCCTCCTCGGCTCTTGCGCACTTGGTCGCTAGGTTGAACAGCTCTTGAGATGTGTAGAGCTCCTCATGGATAGCGAGCTCTTCCTTCATCTTGACATCACGGACACCGTCGGAGAACGCGGAGATGATGGCCTCATCCGTGACCTTGGGGATCTTGAGGCGGGTGTTGTTGAAGCGCTGAATGTACCTTTGGAGGGTCTCCCCTTGTTATTGCTTGATGCAGCGCAGGTCACCCGCGGTCGGCGGGCGGTCGCGAGTGCCCTGGAAGTTGGCGACGAAGCAGTCATGCATCTCATCCCAGGAGGAGATCGAGCCGTGTTGCAGGTTCAAGAGCCAGGAGCGGGCCCCGTCCTTGAGAGCCATGGGAAACCAGTTTGCCATGACTTTCTCGTCGCCGTTGGCTCCTTCGATGCTCAGACCGTAGAGCTGCAGGAACTCCGCGGGTTCGGCGGTGCTGTCGTAGCGAGGAGGCAGATCCGGCTTGAACTTGCCTGGCCAGGTGACGCTGCACAACTCGGGGGTGAAGGCACGACAGCCGGCCGTAGTTATTGGGGCCCGCTTCGGAGGTGGAGCTTGGTCTTGATGAGGTCCGCGCGGCGCCGCCGCGGGCGGCGCGCAGTCTTGACGAGGCAGCGCGGGGAGCGCGGGTGCAGCTCCTCGCGGCCGAGGGATTTCTTGGCAGCTTCTCTCTTCGCGCGCGGGCACCGGGCGTGGCGGATCACACCGCGGGGCCGCGCGCTTTGGTGCTAAGGCTCCGTCTTTAGGCTAGGGTGGTGGTGGCGCGCCTCGGGCCTCGTCGCATGTGGCCGACTGAGGGTGAGGCAGAGAGACGGATAGCGCCGGGGAGCCCCCTGTGGCACAGACGAGCTCGGCGATGCGGTCGAGCCACTCCTCGTAGAGGTCGTCGACTGGGCGGTAGCGCAGGAGTTCATTTGCGGCGAGGATGTGGCCCGTGCCTCCATGGGAGCGTGGCATGCATGGGACGAAGAACCGGCCGGGCTCAGCGATGGAGTGGCGGTGTAGCCGTCCTGCCGTACCAAAGGATGCAGTGAAGATGCTTGCTGCTCGTTCCCCGCCGGGCCGGTGGCAGCGTTGGTGGCGGGAGACGGAGAACGACGAGGTGGCCCACTGATGGGGGCCGTCTGAGCAACGCGGGCGGTGAGGGCAGCCCGACGCTCATCTCGAGCACGGCGAGCGTCCGCCATGGAGACGATGGAGCGACAGAGTGACGAACTGATGGAAAGGAAGCTTCGGCGCACCCCTACCTGGCGCGCTAAATGTCGGATGTGGGATTCCAGCAAACCCTTAAGGTTCTAACACTGGGGTGCGTGCGAAGTCTTTTCCTCCCACCGATCTACGCCCTAGCTCGCTAAGATCTCGCGGACAAACTCGACGAACTCGCAACACAGAAAGACACAAGATTTATAATGATTCGGGCCACCGTTGTGGTGTAATACCCTACTCCAGTGTGGTGGTGGTGGATTGCCTCTTGGGCGGATGATGAACAATACAAGGGGAAGAACAGCCTCCTGAGGTAGATGTGTTCTCGTGCTTGGTGCACTTGTGTGGTTGAGGATGATCTTGATGATCCCCTTACTCTTGTTCGTCCCCCCCCCCCTTCATGGTGGTGGCTAGCTCTACTTATATAGGCCCTGGTCCTCTTCCCAAATATTGAGCGGGAAGGGAGCCAACAACAGCGGGCAAATTTGAAGACGGGCAGCTAGTATAAGCTATCCTAACAAAGGTGGTCTCCGCCTGCGAAAGGCTCTGGTGGTGACGCCGTCTTTGGCTCCACGATGACCTCTGTCTTGCCGTCCTTCTGGTCTTGGTCTTGTTGCACTGATATGGCATCCTTTGCCTGACGCCTCGGTACTCGTCGCATGCGCTGGCCTCCTTAGCACCAAAGAGGAAACAAGGAAACAAGGATGTTGCGCGCGCTAGTGCCCACCTGGCGTCGATCGTCATGGCTCACGTCATGAGAGCCTCTTGAGGTTTGACTCGTCATGGCCCACAACGCCATTGTCTGCCATTGTGAACATGCTGAACAAACGAGAGGAATCTAGAGAGGACTGTACATGGAGAGGCGAACAGTCGGGACCCACCAGGTCTATGGCCGTACACAAGCAAGTGCCTCATCGAAAAAAAATACTTCCTCCTAATGCTATACTAACGTTGGGGCCCATGGGTTTGATAACATAGTTACATTTTTTATGTGCTTCAACGTAGTTACTATAGGAGATAAATTTACAACTAAGCCGAGGAGCTGGCAGGTATCATTTATTATCACTAGGGCAGCAAGTATCAGCTGGGTTTTGGGCTACCCCGTCTAGGCTTTCTTTTTTAACATGCGCAGCCCACGACCTTAGATGGGAGGTCCATAGGCCTGTTTGTATTTTCTTGAGGGCCGTCATGTATCGACCGGCCTATGGACCTCCCATCCGAGGTTTTATTTTTCCTGAAACATCGGCATCCCAATTTATGTATATTTTTTTGAAGAAAACGCAGAGGTCTGTTCTATTTTTCTATATAAGAATAGGAACGCCTGGTCCAACTTATGTTTCCCTTCTAACTATATTATATATATTTAAATTATTTTATATGTTATTATATATTATTGTTATTGTCATCATATATTAACAGATACTTACATATGTAAGAAAACAATATCCCACATCTTATTAACTTATAAAAATAATTTCTTAACAATAAAATCCTGGATTTTTTGGCAACGGAAGTCCTGGTGATTGTGTACAAAAGCTTGGTAAGATTTAAGGACCAATGTAAGAATAAATCACTTATTAGTTAAATATATATAACAAAATGCTCAGCCCCTGTTTATTTTTTGATAACATTGCTGCGCCCACCCCAACATTATAATTAGAATCAGCCCAGCAAAATCGTGTATTTCGAGAAAGTGCAAATGGCCTGTAATTTTTTAGGAAAAACATAAATAGGCCGCATGGACGCTACATTATTTGTTCACTCGGCCCAGCTAATGGACTGTAATTCAAAAAAAAGATATCAAATTGACTGTAAATTCTACCCCGCAAAATAAGACTGTAAATTCTGAAACATGGGTTGAATACGTGCCACATTTTTGGAGGCTAAAAGGTGGGCCAATAGGTCGAAGCCAATGCAAGTCATTGTCAACTTAGTTAACAAATGATTCTGACATCGTTAGCCGTTGGATTTACATCCAACGACCGGCATCCATCTTCAATCTCTCATCTTCTTCCTCCAGCACCGCCGGGACCACCTGCTCCCGCCTCCTGCTGCTAGCAGCTCTGCTTAGCATGCTTCGCTGTGAAGCGCTACTCCACCGTTGGCCAGGCCATCCCTCCACCCCTCCACACCTCCGGTTCTTCTCCACCAAATGCCGAACATAACCGCACCAGAACTAGTTAACCCTCGTACACCTCTCCGTCTGCGACTCTACTCCCGCGTCTTCCCATCTCCGGCTCGTTGCTGTCCGGGGCCTCGCCGTCGTCCACCACCTTGGATGCGCTCGGCGCGGAGTTGTCAACGTGGTCAACGAACGACACCATCGGAAGTAGACTGTGCGTGGAGAGGCTGATAGCTGCGTCCACGGCCGCACGCAAGAAAATGCCTCCTTATTACGCGCAAAATAATGATTCCTCCACCTGACAGCTGTGTCAGGACCCCGATTCCAAGTCACATCGATCTAGCCGGTAACACCTCATATCACATTGCGGCCTCACGCACGGTATCCCCACGGGTGTCGCATTACCATGGCCCGGGACCGTTTGCGCCATTTGGCTCACGTATATGATAGTGTCGCTAGCATCCATATGACAGAGAATCCGGGCCGACACTACAAGAAATATGTCAACTTATGACCTTCTGTCAGTGACCCTCGAAGAATTGGTCATAAATTTATGACCATTTTAGAACAATTGGTCAAAAGCTGTCTGGGGGGCTCTAAACCCTAAACCATAACGACCATTTTGGTCAGAAAGGTCATAATTTCATTAGAGGAAATGGTCATAAAGCAAACAGCGCTAGTCCGCTGCCTTATTTCTAGTTTTTAACGACCAATATAGATGGTCATAGCCTTGTAAATTGTGGTGGGTTGCTATGACTAGGTGCCATCTCATCAGTTTTGCCTATGTGTCATGTCCATGTGGCAGTTTTTGCCCTAGGTTGTGAAGCAACCTATATTTCTGTCATTCCCAAAATTCCCAAAAAAATCTCATAAATTCTTTGGGCCATATCTTCGTCAAATATGTAAAAACCTTCCTTGCCTAGTTCAAAAATAATTCAAAAATATTCATTTTTCTATTCTGTTCAGAACAACAGTTTGTGAAGGAAGTACCACTTTGGCATGTCCAAATAGTATCCATTTTCTACAGTGCTTTCCTATGCCCAAATAACCATCCTCCACCAAATGCCAGCTCAATCCATTTATTATTTTGAGCCGAGCTTCAACATTCATAGTCATGTCCAGTGTGGTAGTTTGCAAAGCAAGTACCACCTAGGCTCCTCCTTTTGAGCTGAAAATTTGTGAAGACGGTCTTCTTAGTAACTGATCATCCTCATCCAAAACTCACGCCCATTAGCCATGTACATTTCCCGTACCGCTAATCAAACACTTGGCTGCTAATTCATGTTTGAGCATCGATCGGTCTCCTCGTGAGAATCTTATGTTGTAATTTTCTTCCTAGCACCTACCTGGGGAGTGCCCAACCCACTAGACATGCCTAGGCCGCCCATAACACACGGCAACACCACGGTCACGCGGTGACCACGCGGCGGGCATGCGAGTTTACGCGCTCTAGAGTTGGGGCCCTCGGCTACCACCCAAACCTCGACGTATCGCCACCAAACCATATATTTATGATTAAATAGGTACTTATGTAACTAGAAATGATTTTTGGAAAAAATAAATAGCAAACTATGAGGCAGCTGCAGTTCAGATTTGACCCGCTTCCAGCTGAATCGGCGGAAATTTGTCTTTTTCACGAGAGGTGGATAAAAACATTTTACACCCAATCATCTTATAAATTGTACATTAAATATGTCCTAGTATTTTAGAGAATTGATTTGGTCAAATTTTGCAACAATTATTTGGTAGGTCCTTCACAAAAAAACCTCCTTTTGGGCACTCAAAAATGGAAAATGGTTTTTTCGTCCAAAGAAGATGAAAAAGTCCTTAGGCAACATTGTTTGCCATTCCAATATGCACCCTTGTGCACAATATGAGATCATTTGAACAAACTATGCCATGGATGTGGCCATAAGATTGATCATTTGGCTTGAAAGCCATTGGTCTCCACACGTGATAGCTCGTTTCTGAGAACACTTTTTTAAAATAATTGTCGTATTACAAGTTCGTTATTTTTCCTAGGAACTTGGCCACATATAATGACACAATGCAAAGGTTTCCTAATTTTTTGAATTTTTTGTATTTTTTATGCCCGTTTCAAAATGCGGTCAAAACGGCGGGAATGACCGTTCCTAGCTAGTGGTTGAATCTTGGAACTTTTTTGGTGTTTCTATGATTAAATAGATACTTATGTACCTAGAAATGATTTTTGTAAAAAAAAAGAGCAAACTACAAGGTAGCTACAGTTCAAATTTGACCCGCTTCAAGCTGAATCGGCGGAAATTTGTCTTTTTCATGAGAGGTGGATCAAAACTTTTTACACCCAACCATTTGGTCAATTGTGCATTAAATATGGCCTAGTATTTTAGAAAAATGATTTGGTCCAATTTTGCAAGAATTATTTGGTAGGTCCTTCACAAAAAAACCTCCTTTTGGGCACTCAAAAAATGGAAAATGGTTTTTTCGTCCAAAGAAAGTGACAACTTCCTTAGGCAACATTGTTTGCCATTCCAATATGCACCCTTGTGCACAATATGAGATCATTTGAACAAACTATGCCATGGATGTGGCCATAAGATTAATCATTTGGCTTGAAAGCCATTGATCTCCACACGTGATAGCTCATTTCTGAGAACACTTTTTTAAAATAATTGCCGTATTACAAGTTTATTATTTTTCCTAGGAACTTGGCCACATATAATGACACAATGCGAAGGTTTCCCAATTCTTTGATTTTTTTGAATTGTTTATGCCCGTTTCAAAATGCGGTCAAAACAGCGGGAATGACCGTTCCTAGCTAGTGGTTGAATCTTCAAATTTTTTTGGTGTTTCTATGATTAAATAGATACTTATGTACCTAGAAATGATTTTTGTAAAAAATAAAGAGCAAACTATGAGGCAGCTGCAGTTCAAATTTAACCCGCTTCCAACTGAATCGGCGGAATTTGTCTTTTTCACCAGAGGTGGATAAAAACTTTTGACACCCAACCATTTGGTCAATTGTGCATTAAACATGGCCTAGTATTTTAGAAAATTGATTTGGTCCAATTTTGCAACAATTATTTGGTAGGTCCTTCACAAAAAAACCTCCTTTTGGGCACTCAAAAAATGGAAAATGGTTTTTTCGTCCAAAGAAAATGAAATCTTCCTTAGGCAACATTGTTTGCCATTCCAATATGCACCCTTGTGCACAATATGAGATCATTTGAACAAACTATGCCATGGATGTGGCCATAAGATTCATCATTTGGCTTGAAAGCCATTGATCTCCACACGTGATAGCTCGTTTCTGAGAACACTTTTTTAAAATAATTGCCGTATCACAAGTTTGTTATTTTTCCTAGGAACTTGGCCACACATAATGACACAATGCGAAGGTTTCCCAATTTTTTGATTTTTTTTGAATTTTTTATGCCCATTTCAAAATGCGGTCAAAACAGCGGGAATGACCGTTCCTAGCTAGTGGTTGAATCTTGGATTTTTTTTGGTGTTTCTATGATTAAATAGATACTTATGTACCTAGAAATGATTTTTGTAAAAAATAAAGGGCAAACTATGAGGCAGCTGCAGTTCAAATTTGACCCACTTCCAGCTGAATCGGCGGAATTTGTCTTTTTCACCAGAGGTGGATCAAAACTTTTGACACCCAACCATTTGGTCAATTGTGCATTAAACATGGCCTAGTATTTTAGAAAATTGATTTGGTCCAATTTTGCAACAAATATATTGAGGTCCTTCCCAAAAAAACTAATTTTGGGCTCTCGAAAAATGATTGTCTTAAAAAACACTCATTTTGGATAATACCTTTTAGAGATATTTGTATTATTCAAAGTTTGTTATTTTTACTGAAACGTAGATCACACTTGGTGACACAATGCTAAGGGTTTTCTTTTCTATTTATTTTTATAAATTTTCTAGGCCATAAAAAAGCTGACATAATTTAGCATCTTATTTTTAATCGATCACGACCAATTTAAATGGTCATAACACCATCGAAGAGATACTGCGTTGTGATTGGTCCAAAAACATATCACGCGGATCATGGATTAAGCACCGTCAGATGCTCCGGATCGAATGGTAGCCCTCGGTAGCCCTCGTCGCTCTCATCCCCCTCCCGAATCACCCCGTGCCCCTCTCATCCCCCTCACCCTCGTCCACCCACGAAACCCTAGCACATCTCTCGTATGCCGCCGCCGCTCCCTTCTCCCCCCCCCCCCCCCCCCCCCCCCCCCCCCCCCCCGCCGCCGCTCCCTTCTCCGACCCGCCGCCACTACCTTCTCCCCACCGCCGCCGCTCCCTTTTCCCCACCGCTGGTCCTTCACACACGCGCTCCCCAGAACAGACTCCACCCACCTCGCGCTCCCCAGATCCATCTGGAGCCGCCTTCTTGCGCTCCCCAAATCCGTCTCGATCCGCCTCCCCCTTGACTCGACCCGCCTCCACCCACCTCCTGCCTCCTCCCTCTCACTCCTCCGCCCTCCGCACGCGCCCGACCATCCTCTCCCCCGTGACGAGCGCCACGCCAAGGAGCGGGGAGGGCAGCCAGGCGGCCGGAATGCCCGCACAGAAGCGCCCGCACTCGTCGCTCGACGCGGACGATGGCCATGTCCAGGAGGAGGAGGTTGCCGCTGTCGCCGGGGCCGCCGGCTCCGGCACGGAGGGCGGTGGCGCAGGCGTCCAGAGGGCGGCCAACGCGGGCTCTGTTGAGCTAGCCAAGGATGGTGCCGGTGAGAGCACTGCTTCCAGCGACGCGTGCCGCTAACTCATCTCCCACCACGCGATGTCCGCCAGTTCAGGTTGCTTCGATTTGATGCTTTTGCTTGTTTCGTAGGCGTTAGGCATATGATTTAGGATCTGTTCCATCTCCTCTTCCTTCGTCATGAGCTGATCCGGTTTCTGACCTTGTTTCTCGTGGTTTTGCAGCATGGATCCATTCACCAAGAAGAAGTGGTATGACAAATTAATCCAGTACTGTTGAATCAAGAAGAAGTGGCCTTACTGTTATGTTTAGCTGTCCTATGAATTTGGATGCTTGGTACTCCATTTTACTACTGCTCTATTCCGTGATCTCCCACTAATCTTCTTCGTGATTGTGGAGCCCGGTCGTTTGGTGCGATCCTATGTGTGTATGGAAACCTGATGTTGATCTTTATAAGATCTTCAGCAGATGTTGATCTCTTCTCTGTAGTTGCCTACCTAGCTAGCTCGATCTGCATTCAGGTGTTTTCATGCATTGCAGGAGCTTTTTTCTTAATGGTTATGCATGTTTAGCTAGTTCTTGCAGCGAGGCATATTTGTGATGCTAGTTTAGATCGACGTCCATAGCAGGAGCTCGGTGCTTGCTCAACGACCATGGTGTCCACGCGTATGCATGCACGGTTTACCAATTGCTGCTCTCAGGCACAGCTGGATTTCTGCTGTGCTTCCCCTCCATTTCAAACTAGCCTCGCCTTGTTGCTAGCTGACGGTGCGTGCTAGCTGCATGCATGTACATGCATCTTCTGGAATAGAGTGATTGGTTTGAATTCAAGTGCAGAATATAGGCAAATGGGTGCTAGTTGTACATATTAATTTCCTCCGTTCAGTGTCAATTTCTTCAGTGTACTACTGCTAGTGTCGATTGATGCATTGGTTTGAGTTTGATTTAGTCAAGCAGGTTTAGTAATTCATTTTTTAGATTAATTTGACATGGGTTTGATGAACTATGTAATAATCCCTCTGTCTCAAAATATAAAACATATTTTGCTCTAAATATTATCCGGTACTATTGCCTACATGCTTCTAGCAGCTGATGCTTTTAATTTTGCTTAGTTTTTATGCTTCAGATCGCTTCCTCCATGACACCCCGATCTGGGCGGCGCCAGCAGCGATGGCGATCGACAATCGAGTGTGCCTAACTCTGCATCTATAACTAGCCTGTCTTCTTTGGACGGTCAGCTGCTTCCTCCCCACATTGAAATCTCGACCCCTTTCTTGTTGATGGACTCGTTGACTGATTCGTATGTGCGTGGATGCAGGGTGCAGGTGCTCTACTACGCGCTACTCCGGATGGGTCACCTGGACAGATGTTCTTGTTGTTTTTGAGCTACTTCCACTTTTTTAGCCGATTGACTACTGGCTTATTTTATAATGCAATGATGACTACTGCACTGCACCTATATTTGGCTAGCTCACTTAGACTGGCTATTCTTCTGCTCTTTTGATGGCATATATATCAACTATCAAGCAATGAAGCAATGCTCCCCTTTGCCTTGGCATGTGTGCAAACTGTGTGTTATGTATTTTGTTCTAGCGGTACTATATAAGCCTGCATGTACGGATGTGTATGCCAATGCCTGCATGAACAAAAACTTTTACAAGGTTCTGGTTGCTTTGATAGTACACTGTATGTTCTACATTATATTTCTATATCTATATAATTTAGTTTGAGAAAGTAACTTAAGGATGTGTATCCCTTTTTATAATTCCTCTACACTACTCAATCGCTATCTGCCTCTAATTATTATAGTGACATCACTTATGGGTACAATGCTGAATTCTTGAGAACCTGCAGTAATCATCATATTTTTAGCTATCTTAATTCTTCTGTGCGATGCACATTGTTGGTGTCAATCCACCACCCGTTTGGCCACTGTAATATTTACATAGTATTTTTTTAATGTCCTAGTAGTAATGCCACTTTAGTATTTACATAGTAGTTTGTCTATTACTTGTATCCAGATTTTATATCCTGCCCTATGCCCTTGTCGACTTGCTTAGGTACATAATTGTTATGTCTTGCAATCTGGTATTGATGATTGTCAATGTATTCATGTATACCCTTCTAGTGTACCTTGTATGTGACCCTGCTGATTTGTATATCAATGCTTTGTTTCCAATATATGTATGCTGATGCCTGATTCCTTAAAACTTCACTGTTGCAGTAGCATTTTTCCTTAGTGCATAGATGTATGAGCCATCACTTATGCTTGAAACCTTGCTCTCTTTCCCGGAACCATCGTGGTCTGCATCACTACTGGGGCGTGTGTATCCGTGGTCAGCACACCAAGACTACCGGCAGGAGAGGGAAGACTATTGGTGTCTCCAAGAAGCGATAAACTGCTTCACAAAGATCCCCGCATAGCTTCACTACTACTGTGTTGGTCCATTTCCAGAATCTTAAGGAGTGTTCTTGTTTAGACGATTACCTTGGATGATGCTTTTGCTTGGGGAGAGGCTCAAGAAGATCAGCTATAAACTCCTCCCCCTCTCATTTGTTTTTGTTTCATACAGTTTGGTGGTTGATACATTACTGTGAAAGTTCTATGGTAGGTGAGTTCTTTTTGTTGCTGCAAGCATTGACACAATATGTCATGTGCAGGGAGCTTTGCATCCGAGTTTCATCCATCCTCTACAGCAAGGAGCTCTCAGCCAAAGGAGCAAGCAACGCTGCTAGTTCCTTGAGGCCAGATCGAGTAAGATGGCGCACCATGGCGTGTGGTGGCGTATTTTGCTTCCGAGAACAATACTGTTTATTTTAAGTGTGATGTACTTGTCTAGTGCTTGGTAAAAAAATTGAAGGATGAAGTATCATGTACTGTCTATGTTGTAGTGAGCTGTAGTAGGAGTGTAATGAAATTTTATCTGCTGTTGTATGTGCTATTTTCCTCTAATGTGTTGTGTACATTTTACTTGAACAGTAAATTCTCTAGAAAAATGTTCTTACTGGACCTGATAGTGGTCACGTCCCAAATATACTTGTACTATTATGATGCCATGGCCCAAAACAACCTGAGCTGAAAAGCTATTCAGAATAACTATAAGCAGGCCTCGACTCAAATAGAAAATAGAAACGAAAAGGAAACGGACTATGTGGAAAGGTAAAGGCCCATGATAGAACATGCCCAAAAAAATTCAGGAAAAAAATCATAAATGGGCCGAATTGTTGGGCTAGGCCCATGTAGAAAACCGAATTGGACCGGGCTGAATCTTGTGCCACATCAGCTTGCCACGCTGGATGCCTACATGGCCTGGGGACGTTGCTAGTGACCAAAACAGAACAATGGGCTTACTTTGGTCGTAAATGTCTTCGACCATTCCAGAAGAAAGGTCGCTATAGTCAGTTATGACCGCCAACTTTTGACCTTCTGTTTTTTGTCACAAAAAGGTCGCAAATGAAAAACCATGACCTTTCAGTGACCAATAGTGGTGGTCACAAGTTGACATATTTCTTGTAGTGCGACATGGCTAGTCGTGAACCCAAAGCGGCACAGACCTATGGAGACAGGCATACATGAACCACATCGAACATGTCGGTCATCAGTGAGTGAATCGGGGCTGTAGCACTGGGCTAACAGGACTCCGTGGAACTCGGGCTGTAGCAGGCTAGGCAGGACTCCGGAAGTCACCGCGTGACATTTCCCCGAAGGGACAGACATAGGAACGAAGTGAAACACATGCCGGCCAGTCAAGTGTCCTAAGCAGTAGTGCTAGGCTAGCAGGACTCTGGTGAACCGGGATGTAGCGGACTACTATGGCTCAAGGAGCACTAGACTACATTTCCCCATAAGAGAGGCTGCCAAGGATAAACAACTAGATTGTCGGATCCCACACATACCAAGCATTTCAATCATACACACAATATGCTCGATATGTGCAAATACAACATGGCATCACAACAAAACTCTACAACTCAAGTACTTTATTTAAAGGCTCCAGAGAGCCATACATAACATGTTCATACAGGTAGGGGTCACATGACCTGACACTCAAGTCATACAAGCATACATGCACATGCGGAAGCAAATAGTCTGAGTACAGACACTAGAAAGAAAGAAGGCTTCTCGGAGCCTGTCTATCTACATAGGGCCCTCCATGGCCAGGATCACCACCTGGGTGGCAAGTCACTCATCGACATCGAGATCTACATAAAACCCATCATAGGGGGCGGTGTTGTCGTCTGAAAACAGTAATTAAGCAAACATGAGTACAAAGGTACTCAGCAAGTCTTACATCAGAACCTACTATACATGCTCATTCTCAAGAAGGTGGTGGAGTTATTGCAGCAAGCCAGCTTTGACTCTTGGCTAAGCTATCCTACGGGACACCACTACTCAAATAGTTTTCGCACACGAGTCCACTAATCACCAACACAATACTCCACCGGAGATCCTCCCTCGTCATCCTACGAGAGAGCCATCCTCGGTACTCACACTTATCTTGAGGCTTTTAGTAGTATCCATTAACTTGTCTATGAACTGTATAGGCAACCAAGTAGTCCTTTACCGTGGACGCAGCTATTCGAATAGATGATGTTAACCCTGCAGGGGTGTACTTCTTCATACACGCTCTCACCACTTACCGCCGTTTACACGACATGTACTCGGCAACCTTCAAGCGGAAGCCCAACAAGGGTGTCGGCCACGGCCTACCTAAACACTCAAGTCTCTAGTCCAGGTTTATCACCTATCCAGGTTCCATCCGCAGGGAGTCCGGCCGAGGTTTCCACATACGGCCCCGAACGATGTGAACAGGGTTCCCGAGACACCAAACGGGTGACTCGGTACACCGTGCCACGGTGTATCTACCGCATCATAGCCCACCCATAGGTTCAGCACTACGCACGGCCGCCAACACATAACCTACAAACACCAGAAACTAATTGCAACTCCTGGAAGAGTACTAGGGTGATTAAGAAGCCGAGAGGGTCCATTGGTTTCGGGCCCAATGTATGGTAGTAGCTGATTCTTAAATCACACATACAGATCTCAGTTCTTAGGGACGACCTCAATGAAACAATCCACCATGTACTCCTACATGGCCTCTCATCGATACCTTTACCAAATCATGTTCAACACATCCCTCACATTACCAACATAATCATTTCACTCTAGCCCATCACCCAGACGAACCAGACCTGACACAATTCTAAGCATAGCAGGCATAGCAAGGTAGGAAACACATACATGGCTCAATCAACTCCTACACATGCTAGTGGGTTTCATCTAGTTACTGTGGCAATGACAGGTCATGCAGAGGATAAGGGTTCAACTACCGTAGCACACAGCAGTTTGAAACATTGTTGTCTTAGTGCAGTAAATGAGAGCAGAGGCGAGAACATGGGATTGTATCGATATGATCAATGGGGCTGCTTGCCTGATGGAGTGGTAGTAGGGTACTGCCCTTCAGTTGGATACTCGGAGATATCATCGGAGGCAGAACCTACCATGAAAGACACACAGAACATTATCAACACATGGCAATATGTAACGTGAAACAAGTTGAAATGGGTCCATTTGAATCAAAGATTCAAATGAGGGTTAAAGTTCTTATGCATAATGAGTGTCTTAGCTTGTTTCACCTAAACAGCAAAGTTAAAGTGGTTTGTCATGCATGAAACCATTACAGATGGATAAATTGAATTTTTCTGATCATTTTTCATATATAATTTGTTTGATTTGGAGCTATGGTTGATTTTCTATGATTTTTAGAAGTTTAGGCTATTTTCTGGAATTTCCTATATAAAAATAAATCCAGAAAATGAATAATTGCGTCAGCACTGCGTCACTGTGACGTCAGTGAGTCAAAGGCGCCAGGGCCAGTCAGACCTGATTGGTGGGCCCCGTCTGTCTGTGTCTCAGCTAACTAACAGAATTAAGTTAGTACTAACTAACTGTCAGTGGGGCTTGGGCCCACATGTCAGTGACCTAAACTAACTAAAATTAGTTAGCACTAATCCTAAACTAATTAACAGTCCGGCCCCACCTGTCATAGGCTCAGGGGGGAAGTCAGCCTGGCCCACCCAGTCAAGTCCATGGGTCAAACCCGCCGGCGTTTAGCCGCCGGCGAGGCCAGACGCGGCGGAGGGGCTCGAGTATGCATCTCCGGCGACCAAATCGACGGCGGAGAGCAGCTATTTGACGCGGGGAGTGAGCCACATCGAGTGGTGGCAGTGGGTGGAGCTAGGGTGGTCGGAAACATCGCCGGCGACGACCTTGGCAGCCACCGGAGTTCAGGCGAGGTTGAAACCAAGGCTGCGGGGAACGGCGAGGCACGTGGAAAGGTGCTACGGGCTGCTTGGGCTGCGACGAATGCGATGGCGTGCTCGGAATCGAGCCAGCGTGGCTGTGGCCACGACGGCGATGTGTAGAGGCGGCGGCGCGTGCGGGCGAGCTCGGTGTGGTCACTGTGGTGCACAAGAAGGCAAGCGGGGAGGATGGGGAGGTGCAGCAGCTCATGGCGGTGACGTAGGAGCAGACGACGCGGTCGGGGATGAGCTGATGCGGCGGCGACGGTGATGGGGATCTGCGGCGGTGCTCGGTGGAGTCGAGCTCGAAGAAGATGAAGCAGGTTGTGCGAGCGCTCGAGGCTCGGGCTGCTCGACAGAGAGGACGGTGGCGGAGCTCGTGGACACGGCGGGGCGGTGCGAGCACGACGGTGGACGTGAGAACTACAGTGGCGTGGCTGCGGCAGCGTCGGCCATGACTTCGGGGGAGCGAGGGAGAGAGCAGGGGGGAGGAATGAGGTGTCCAGGGGGTCGGGGCGGCGCCGTGGAGGCGTTTCGAGGCATCGCGCTGGCGCGGGCGACGGCAGGCAGGTAGAGAGGTGGCGTGGCGAGCTCCTGTGCTCGCCGTCGAGCACCTACTCGCCTCGCTGGCTAGGCGAAGCAGCTGCGTGGAGCGGCTGCTGGGCCGGGCCAGCTAGGTGGGCCGGCTGGTGGGCTTCCAGGTAAGTCTCTGGTCCTTTTTGTTTTCTCTTTTATTTATTTCCTGCTCTGTGTATTGAAATAGAGTAAATACTATTTCATTTCCAAAAACTCCGGAAATATTCAGAGGCACATTTGAGAATATTCTCAACTGCCTAAAAATGCTTCCAATATTATTTGAGCACTTCAAAAATTTATAGCATTTAAAATGCCCAAATTCAAATACTTATGGCATGTTCAAAAATCCAGAATGGCTCCATAAATTGCAAGACCATTTTTGGATGAGGTTTTAGTCAAGACCAAAAATGGTGGGCTTTTATGAAGGGCATTTTGGGTTCATTGAAATTCCAATTGTTGGAAATTAGCATTTTCAGGGGGGTGTTGGGGTTGATTAGGCCCCATTTCAAGTTTAAAAGAAATTTAAACATGATGCACATGTTCATCCAATCCTAATGCATGACTAAAAGCAGGGATGTGACAACTCACCCCCATTCAAAAGAATCGTGTCCCGAGATTAAGGATCTGTTGGGAAGAAGGTGGGGTACTCGAGTCGAAGACGATCCTCCCGTTCCCATGTGGCTTCCTTTTCGGAATGGTGTGACCATTGAACCTTGAGAAACTTGATGTTATGGCGTCGAGTGGTACGCTCGGCTTGATCAAGGATACGAACGGGATATTCCTGATATGAGAGGTTATCTTGTAGATCAAGCGTTTTGTGGTCCACTTCACGTATAGGATTCGCGAAGGAACGCCTGAGTTGAGAAACGTGGAAGACATCGTGAACTCTGGAAAGATACGGAGGTAGTTCCAATTGGTAGGCAACTTCTCCTCTTTTGGCAAGAATGCGAAAGGGTCCAATGTAACGAGGAGCCAATTTGCTTTAGATATCGAAGCGATGGGTTCCCTTTAACGGAGTAACCCGAAGGTAAGCCTTCTCTCCGACCTCGTAAGACATGAACTTATGTTTACGATCATATTGGCTCTTTTGACGAGATTGGGCTGTTTTCAATTTCTCACGAATAACGCGAACCTGCTCTTCTGCTTCCTGAATCATATCCGGGCCAAAGAGTTGTCTTTCCCCGGTTTCTGACCAGTTAAGAGGCGTTCGAAATTTTTGTCCATAGAGAACTTCGAAAGGAGCTTTGCCCAAGCTAGCTTGATAACTATTGTTATACGCAAACTCCGCGAATGGAAGGCATTTCTCCCAACCCATTCCGAATGAGATGATAGAAGCTCGGAACATATCTTCCAGAATTTGACTGACTCGCTCTACTTGACCACTTGATTGAGAATGGAAGGCGGTGCTAAAAGAGAGACGAGTTCCCATAGCATTTTGGAAACTTTCCAAAAATCGAGAGGTGAAGAGACTCCCACGGTCTGAGTTAATTTCCAATGGGACACCATGAAGAGACACTATTCGGGAGATGTATAAATCAGCTACCTGGCTAGCGGTGATACTCTCACGAACAGGTAGGAAATGGGCTACTTTGGAAAGACGGTCGATCACGACGAAGATAGCATTATTCCCTCTCTTGGTCCTGGGAAACCCAGTAATGAAATCCATACTGATTTTATCCCATTTCCACTCAGGAATAGCCAAAGGTTGAAGGGTGCCAGCAGGCCGTTGATGCTCTGCTTTAACACGACGACAGACGTCGCAACTAGCAATGTATTGAGCAATTTCTCTCTTCATCCTAGTCCACCAAAACCTCTGGTGTAGGTCTTGATACATCTTAGTACTACCGGGATGAATGGTGAGAGGGGATTCATGAGCTTCCTTAAGGATCAGCCGCCTCAGGTTTCGTGCCTTGGGAACCACTAGGCGGTTTCCAAAGTATACGACACCTTGATCATCAACGAAGAAACAATTCGCGACTCCTTTCTTAATGTTTCTCTTAATACGGGAGATTCCCGGATCTACCTTTTGTGCCTTGATGATCTGATCCGTAAGGGTAGGTTTCACCACCAGGGTGGATAGGAATCCTCGAGGAACAATGTGAAGAGTTAAGCTTACGAAATTCCTCATGGAGAAGTGGTTGACTTTGTTGTAACATCAGGTTGTTACAATAGGATTTACGACTTAGTGCATCAGCCATGACATTGGCTTTGCCCGGGGTGTAAGTTATTCCTAAGTCGTAATCCGAGATCAACTCGACCCAACATCTTTGCCTGAGATTCAAATCCGGTTGGGTGAAGATATATTTCAAACATTGGTGATCGGGGAAGATCTCGCAACGATTACCGAGGAGGTAATGTCGCCAAGTTTTAAGTGCATGGACTACAGTTGCAAGCTCTAGATCATGTGTGGGATAATTTTCCTCATGTGGGTGTAATTGCCGTGAAGCATAGGAAATTACCTGACGATCTTGCATGAGTATGCAACCTAGTCCTTGTTGCGAGGTGTCGCAATAGATAATAAAGTGCTTGGAGAAATCTGGTGGTACCAGTACGGGAGCAGATGTTAGGCGTCTTTTCAGTTCCTAAAAGCTGAACTCGCACTGTGGGGTCCACTCAAACTTTTTATCTTTCTTGAGGAGCTCAGTTAGAGGTTTAGCAACCTTGGAGAAATTCTCGACGAAGCGGCGACAATAGCTCGCTAAGCCAAGGAAGCTCCGAACTTGCTTGACCGTCTCGGGTGGAGTCCA
This sequence comes from Triticum urartu, assembly GCF_003073215.2. Taxonomy (NCBI): domain Eukaryota; kingdom Viridiplantae; phylum Streptophyta; class Magnoliopsida; order Poales; family Poaceae; genus Triticum; species Triticum urartu. Next base: position 243,103,288 of record NC_053024.1, on the reverse strand, counting down.
ATCAAGGACGGCTTGAACTCGCTCGGGATTGACAGCAATGCCCTTACCAGAGATTACATCGCCTAGATAGGTCAATTCTGGCAACCAAAATTCACACTTGGAGAATTTGGCATAAAGGTGATGCTCTCGAAGTTTCGTCAATACCAGCCTTAGATGTTCGGCATGTTCCTCTTCATTCTTGGAGTAGATGAGTATATCATCGAGGTATACTACGACGAATTTATCCAAATACTCCATGAAGACTGAGTTCATTAACCGTGAGAAAGTGGCTGGGGCATTGGTTAAACCGAAGGACATAACGGTGTACTCGTATTGGCCATAATGAGTAACGAAGGCCGTTTTGGGAATGTCCCCGTTTCTGATTTTGATTTGATGGTAGCCCAACCTCAAATCCATCTTGGAAAAGACTGAGGATCCAGCGAGCTGATCATACAGATCGTTGATCCTGGGAAGCGGATACTTGTTCTTGATAGTGACCAAGTTGACAGGTCGGTAATCTACAACCATCTGATCCGTTCCATCCTTCTTCTTGACGAAGAGGACGGGGAAAGCCCAAGGAGAGGAACTAGGACGGATGAAACCCTTTTTCAAGGCCTCATTGAGTTGGTTCTTAAGCTCGGCTAGTTCTAAGTGTGCCATCTTATAGGGTCTCCTAGAAATTGGGACGGTTCCTGGAACAAGGTCTATCACAAACTCGACATCCTTGTCAGGTGGAACACCTGGCAGTTCTTTTGGAAAGACATCTGGAAAGTCTCGGACTACCAGAATATCTTCAAGGTCTGGAAGGGGGTTGGCATTTAGAGAGTAAAGCTGGCGCTTGGCCACTCGAGTTAAGACATTGACTGTCTTGCCCGATGGGTGAGTAAGTTGAACGGTTCTAGTGGCACAATCAATCTTAGCATAATGAGCTGACATCCAGTCCATACCCAAGATGATGTTTATGTCCGAGGACTTGAGAGCTATTAAGGATGCAAGGAAGACAAGTCTATCGACAAGAATTTCATTCCCATGGCTTACTCTAGAAGTTTGCCATTTGGAACCCGGAGTTTGAATTACCATGGAAGTGGGCATGTCACAGAATGTTGTGTTATGCAATCGAGCATAGCTCTCAGATATGAATGAATGAGATGCTCCAGTATCGAAAAGAACAGATGCCGGATGGCAATTAACAAGGAGCGTACCGAGGACGACGTTAGGATCCTCATGAGCCTCCTCAGCTGAGACATAGTTGACATGGCCACGTGCAGTGGTGACCGGCTTGGCGTAGAATGTCTTTCCCGCTGGCTTACCACGGCCAACGGACTTTCCAGACTGATTGGGGTTGTTGTTCTGGGGACACTCTCGACTATAGTGACCCGGCTCTCCACACTTGAAACATGTCACAACATTGGGGCGTGGAGCAGCATTAGCAGCGGGGCCACCATAGGGCTTGGATGGTGCAAACTGCTGGTTGGGACGAGGTGCCTCAAAGGATGGCCTCCTGGGTGGCAGTGCCGTGCTTGGAATCCACACCCGGCGCTTCTGAGATCCCGAGCCGGATGAAGAACCAAAATCACGAGAGTGCTTGCGTGAAGCGTCATAGTCAGACTGGCCTGTCTCAGCACTGATGGCTTTATTGACCAACTTCTGAAAGGAGGTGCACTCGTGCAGACGAAGATCGCGGCGAAGCTCAGGGCTAAGTCCCTTGCGGAACCTTGCCTGCTTCTTAGCATCGGTGGATACCTCTTCAGGAGCATATCGTGCCAGATTCCCAAATTCACGACTATATGCATCCACAGTCAGTCTTCCTTGGGTGAAATTGCAGAACTCTTCCCTCTTGCAATCTATGAGACCTTCCGGGATGTGATGCTCACGGAAAGCCTCACTGAATTCAGCCCAAGTAGTGATTTGGCCGACCAGGCGCATAGCTTCAAAGTTTTCCCACCAAAGGCTAGCAGGGCCTTCGAGGTGATAGGTAGCATAGGTAACCTTATCAGCTTCAGCTACGTTGGCAGAACATAGCTTGTGTGTGATGCTGCGGAGCTAGTCATCCGCGTCGAGGGGCTCGACGGAATGATTGAACTTTGGTGGGTACAACTTGATGAAATCATTGATTGACACCAAGTCATTTCACTGATGGCGTGCAGTGTTCTGCTCAATCTGCTCCAGCAAGAGGTTAGTCTCACGCCTGTTTCTTTCCGCCTCCAGCATAACTTCGGCCAGAGAAGCCGGGTGAGGAAGATTTTCACCCCTAGCTGCACTGGCTTCCCCCTGCTCCGGGGCAGCAGGGTTGCTGCGGGTGTTTACCATCCTAGGAGAAAACAAGACAACGGTTTAGATAAGGATGGCACAAACTTAGCAAGGAAGTGCAGGATGTAATGGATAACATGGAATGCTAAGATGTTCATTGCATGACATGGTAATATAGAAAATGCCATATATATACCATTGGTCATACACACCGAACATAGTTTAGTACAAGCCCATGCTAAAGTACAACTACGGTGAAAGACATTACATCTCATCGAAGGCATTCCAAGCTCCTATACATTATTTTTCTACACCTCCGGAGCGTGATACACACCAAGTTGTATCCCACGGATCACGCAGGACTGTGGAGAATACAACTATTACAATACTAGTGGAACTACTACTAGCTCAGACGGCTCCGTAGTAATCCTCATAGAAGTCGCCACCAAAGCCTGGAAGTGGAACATGATCATCTGGGAACAGACGGTCCTGCGGAGCCTGCGAACCATAGGGACTCGGATGTGGCCTTGGTCCCACAGGTGGTGGTAGACGGGGACCACGAGGAGGGGTGATGCCTCCTACATCGTGCCACTCCATACAATCTGGCAATCCAAACCGTACAGGGTACAGGTCCCTCATGTCCATGTATCCTGCCTGCACCGCATGTGCAAACCGAATCAAAGTGGCCCAATGATCAGCACGAGTGTGGAAAAGCTCCATATGCAAGGCCCGATTTTCGCGGTCCTTATCCTCGAGCATCTCAGCAGTGGTGCGGAGTAGTGACTCCTCATGTGAAGAGTCATAGTACAAAGCCTGATAGTACCCCTGTGCTCCAGGAAGTGAGGTTGGCATGTAACGGAAATCGGTGTTCTGTAGCATGGCAGTCCTGGCTCGAATGATAGTCATCATTGAATAGGCTGCATCCTGCACAGACATCTCAATAGTGACCCCAAGCCCATAGGAACAGTGAAGGGTCTCAGTGGCTCCAGGATAAGAGGGATATATCCTGACAGTACAGAGGTACTGGCTCTGGTTGAAGTCTCTGGACTGCTCCTCAACGGTATATTCCGGATACCGCCGTGTCGGCGTTCTAGGAACGGGGGTCCCCAGACTTTCCTGCCTGCGGCGTGGCTCAAAGGGGGGCCCAGCGCGGCCCATCTTCACCAACACAAACCCAAGACCCTCGCGAGGGGCCAAGCCTTGCGGGGCGGACGACGCGGAGCTTCCTCAGGCACGGCCTCGTCGGGCTGGCTCACGAGGAGGCGGAGAGATCAAGGCGGGGTACCTCACGAGGTGCCCGTGACGCAAGCCATGATGACCGGGGGCGCCAGGCGGGTGCCAACCCGCGCAGTGTCCTCCCTTCCTCTTTGGTGCAAAGGGGGCAAGCGCAGCCGCGGAGTACCGAGGCATCAGGCAAAGGTTGCCATTTCGGTGCAATGAGACGAAGGCTAGGAGGACCACGAGACGGAGGTCACCGTGGAGCCCAAGACTGTGTCATCACCAGAGCTTTGCGCAGGCGAAGACTACTTTTGTCAGGATAGTTGATACTAGTTGTCCCCCTTCAAATTATCCCGCCAATGTTGGCTCCCTTCCCGCTCGATATTTGGGAAGAGGACCAGGGCCTCTATAAATAGGACCAACCACCCACAGAGCAAAGGGGACAGAGAAAAGGAGAGAGCTGAGCCGGAGGGTCGGAAGGATAGAGAAGATCGAAAAGAGAGAGAGAGAAAGGTGAGTGAGCTCCTCCCAATAGTTCATCTCCCCAGCCAAGAACAGACCCTTGCGAGGCTGTTCTTCCTTGTATTGTTCATCATCATCAGCCCAAGAGGCAAGCCACCACACCACACACTTGAGTAGGGTATTACACCACAACGGTGGCCTGAACCAGTATAAACCCTGTGTCTCTTACGTTGTTCTTTCCTTAGTTCAGATCCTAGCAAGGCGGAGGGGTGCAGGAAGGTAGGAGGCGAAATCTCCGCACGCACCCCAGTGTTCGAACCTCAAGGGTCTGCCGGAACCCGAAATCCGACATTTGGCGCGCCAGGTAGTGGTGCGCCGGGATCCGTCTTCCACCACCCCATTCTCCTCCAACCATCACGCCCATGTCTGACGCTCGTCGGGCCCGCGCCGAGCGCCGGGCCGCGCTCGCTTCCCGCGTCGCCCAGACGGCCCCTGTCGGCGGGCGTCCTCGCCGTTCCCCGTCGCCTACCATCAACGCCGCCACAGGCCCAGCGGGGGACGAGCAGCAAGCGTCGTCCCAGCATCCGTCCGTGTGGCAAGACGGCCGCACCGCAACTCCCTCGCTCACCCAGCTGGTTCTTCGTCCCGCGCGCTCCGCGCGCCCATGGAGCCCCGCAACCTCTCCCCCGTCCATCGCGCTGCACCAACACCCCCGGTCGTCGCGGCCCTCTTGGGCGGCTCGCAGGCGCCGCCAACAAGTCACCACGTCAACCCTTCATCCGCCGGGTCAGCACCGCTTCCACGCGGCAGGGGGCTCCCCTGGACCGGACGGCGCCCGAGACCGGCCTGACCTTCAGCTCGGAGGACCACCCCTCCAACTCGCCCTGCTCGGGTGCGCTCCCCATGCTGTGCACCCCCACCATCTGCTAGGTGGCCGTCACCAGAACCCTCATTGATGGCGGCGCAGGCCTCAGCATGCTCTCGGTCGAGGCCTTCAACCTCCTCTGCATACCCCTGGAACGGCTGCAACCCAGTCGGCCCTTCTCAGGCGTTGGGGGAAAGTCGTCCAGCTCCTTGGGACAGATCCGGCTCCCAGTAACCTTCGGCACCTATGAAAACTTCCGCACGGAGCTGGTCGACTTTGACATCGCCCCCATCGGCCTCCCCTACAACGCCATCCTCGGCTACCCAGCGCTGGCCCAGTTCATGGTCGCGACGCACCCGGCGTACAACCTCATGAAGATGCCCAGGAGTAGCGGTGTCCTCACTGTGCACGGGGACACCGGGGATGCGCTGCGGGTGCTCAAGCTCACCTTCAAGACGGCGGCATCAGCACAGCCTGCCAACTTGGAGACCCCCGGGCCCAAGGGGGCTGCACCCGCCAAGAAGAAATAGTTGTTCACCCAAGACAAGGCAGAAACCAAGCAGATACCCGTCGATGAGGACAGATCCACCAATGCCACTTTCACCATAGGCGCCGACCTCAAACCCGAGCAGGAGAAGGCCCTGGTCGGGTTCCTGCACGCAAACAAGAAGGTATTCGCTTGGGAGCCTGACCAGTTGGCAGGGATCGAGCATCACCTCAACGTGTGCCCCAACGTGCGCCCTGTGAAGCAGAAGGCCAGGCGGCAGTCCACAGAAAAGCAGGCCTTCATCGTCCAAGAGACCCGCAAATTAGAAGCCGCTGGGGTCATTCGCAAGGTCCGATACCCGGATTGGTTGGCCAACCCTATCGTTGTGCCAAAGAAGGGAGGGAAGGAGCGCATGTGTGTCGACTTCACCAACCTCAACAAAGCATGCCCGCAAGATCCGTTCCCTCTCCACCGCATTGACCAGATCGTCGATTCCACTGTGGAATGCGGCCTGTTATGCTTCTTGGATGCCTTCTTTGGATATCACCAGATCAAGATGGCGGTAGAAGACATCGAGAAGACAGCCTTCCTAACCCCGTGTGGGGTGTACTGCTACACATGCATGCCATTCAGGCTGCGTAACGCAGGGGCGACCTTCCAGCGGCTGATGCACATCACCTTGGGCCCGCAGCTCAGGAAGAATGTTGAAGCTTACGTCGATGACATTGTGGTAAAGTCTCGGGAGGCCAGTACCTTGATACAGGACTTGGAGGAAACCTTCGCGAGCCTCAACGCAGTGAACCTACGGCTCAACCCAGAGAAGTGTGTGTTCGTAGTCCCCTCGGGCAAGCTCTTGGGTTTCCTCCTGTCCCACCGAAGCATCGAGGCTAACCCGGAGAAGGTCAAGGCGGTGATAGACATGAGCCCGCCAAAGACCCTCAGAGAAATGCAGAAGCTCATGGGGCGCGTGACCGCACTGGGGCGCTTGATCTCCAAGTTGGGGGAACGAGCACTGCCCTTCTTCTAGCTAATGAAGAAAAAGGGTCCCTTCGAGTGGACTGAAGAGGCCGACAAGGCGTTCCAGGATCTCAAGAGATACCTGACCAGCCCACCGGTCATGGTGGCTCCGCGCCCTCAAGAGCCCCTGGTGCTTTACCTCGCCGCCACTCCCTACTCCGCCAGCGCAGCCTTGGTGGCAGTCAGAGAGGAGCGCCGAATCAAAACCGCGGCAGCAGCCCGGGACAAGGCAGAACAGGGACAAGGAAGGCCTACAGAAACCGCCACCGCGGCTGAGGAGGATCAGCCGCCGCAGAGGGGCGCATCAGAGGGCGGAAGAGGCCCCTCTTCCAGATGGCCAGTCTCAGGAGGCCTCATTGCCTCAAGAGGCGCCACGGTCTCCGAAGGGAGCCACCAGCACTGACGCACTCCACCTCGTTGAGCACCCAGTGTACTTCGTCAGCACGGTGTTACGGGATGCAAGGGCACGGTACCCCATGCCTCAGAAACTCCTCCTCGCGCTACTGGTGGCCTCGCGCAAGCTGCGGCACTATTTTTAGGGTCACCCCATCAAGGTCATCTCGTCATACCCCCTGGAGAGAGTACTCAGGAGCCCTAATTCAGCTGGAAGGGTCGCTGAGTGGAACATAGAACTGCAAGCGTTTCAGCTCGAATTCAGCACGACCAGAGTCATCAAGGGAGCAGCGTTGGCGGATTTTGTGGCAGAATGGACGGAGGCGCCAGGCCTCAAGGCCGACGAGGATCGGTCCCTGTCCTCGGGAAGCGAGGCGCCAGAAGGCTGGGTCATGTACTTCGATGGGGCGTTCTCCAGGCATGGCGCTGGGGCTGGGGCGGTGCTTATATCGCCCGCTCAGGACAAGCTCTATTATGCCGTGCAGCTCTGTTTCCAGCAAGGTGAAAAGGTCTCCAACAACATAGCGGAGTATGAAGGTTTAATAGCGGGCTTGAAGGCCGCGGCTGCCCTGGGGGTGAAACGCCTCACCATCAAGGGTGATTCACAGCTCCTTGTCAATTTCTCCAACAAGGTGTACGAGCCGAAGGATGAGCACATGGAAGCCTACCTAGCGGAGGTCCGCAAGATGGAGAAGCAGTTCTGGGGGTTGGAGTTGCAGCATGTGCCCCGTGGCACCAATCAGGAGGCCGACGACATCGCCAAACGGGTGTCCAAGCGGTTACCCCAGGAGCCTGGCGTTTTTGAGGAGTGGCTCTTCAAGCCATCAGCCCTGCCTTCATTATCGAACACGGCTCAGCCCCGGGAGGAGCTCCCCCAGCCACCTGCCTCAGGGGCTCCGGCCTGTGGCCCGGCCTCAGGAGCACACCTGCTCCTGACGATGGAACCTCAGGAGGGATGTTGGATCGCGGAGCTCCGGAGTTACCTAACGCAAGGGACCCTGCCAGAGAATGAGGAGGAAGTGGAGCGAGTGGCACGCCAGGCCACGGCATACTGCATCAAGGATGGAGAGCTCTACCGGAAGCGGCCAAACAATGTATCCCTGCGCTGCATCTCCAGGGAGCAAGGGAAGGAACTGCTGGAAGATATACACGGCGGAGATTGTGGACATCATTCATCATCACGGACCCTCGTCGGCAAGGCGTTCCGCAGTGGGTTTTATTGGCCCACCGCGCTCAATGACGCCGTCGAACTAGTGAAAGCTTGTGAGGCCTGCCAGTTCCACGCCAAGCAGATCCATCAGCCAGCAGGAGGCTTGCAGACTATACCCCTTTCGTGGCCATTCACAGTCTGAGGGCTGGATATCTTGGGCCCGTTTCCTCGTGCGCCTGGGGGCTACCGCTACCTCTACGTCGCCGTGGACAAGTTCACCAAGTGGGCTGAAGTAGAGGTTGTCTGTACCATTCCCGTGGGTTCCGCGGTCAAGTTCATCAAGGGCATCGTGAGCCGGTTCGGGGTGCCGAATCGCATCATCACGGACAACGGTTCGCAGTTCACCAGTAACCTCTTCAAAACATACTGTGCTAACCTTGGAACGCAGATATGCTACACTTCGGTGGCGCACCCCCGAAGCAACGGCCAGGCCGAGCGAGCCAACGCGGAGGTCCTGAGGGGCCTCAAGACCAGGACGTTCAAGAAGAAGCTGGAGGCCTGCGGCAGAGGTTGGTACGACGAGCTTCAGTCCGTGTTGCGGTCCATCCGCACAACCGCGACCAAGCCGACTGGAGAGACCCCGTTCTTCCTGGTCTACGGAGCCGAAGCAGTCCTCCCTCACGAGGTCATACGTCGCTCCGCGTGGGTCCTGGCGTTTGACGAGGCGCAGCAGGACGCCATGCGGGGGATGGACCTCGTGCTGGGGGAGGAACGTCGCCGAGAAGCCGCACTACGAGCGGCGAGGTACCAACAAGCACAGCGGCGATATCACTACCGCAACATCCGCCCCAGAACTCTCGAGGTAGGAGACCTCGTCCTCAGGCGGGTCCTCTCCAGGGAGGGGCTGCACAAGCTCTCTCCCATGTGGGAGGGCCCGTTCAAAGTTGTTCATGTTTCCAGGCCCGGCTCCGCGCGCTTGGAGACTCAGGAGGGGTTGCCAGTCCAGAATGCATGGAACATCCAGCACCTTCGGAGGTTCTACCCCTAAAAAGGCCCAGAGCCTGTGAAGAAGGCGAATGCCTGTGAAGCTATCGCGTTTTGGAAAAGGCCCAGAGCCTGTGAAGAAGGCGAATGCCTGTGAAGCTATCGCGTTTTGGAAAAGGCCCAGAGCCTGTGAAGAAGGCGACTACCTCTCCTCGGAGAGGAAAAAGGAAAAGAAAGAACAAATCTGGTGCGGCTCGCCTCACACCGGCCCGCAGGGAGGGCCCGAGCTGCCTCCGGAGCTCAGGCGGACTCCCTCTCGCGCTTCACCAGGGCGCGACGGCGGGCGGACACGTTGCCACCTCCCAAGCAGATACGACAGTGTGGAGGCTGACCGCGACCACCGCTAGAAGAGTCGCCGCCTGAAGAAGAACCGGAGAAGCTTGAGGAACCCTGAGCGCCGCCGGCCACGCGAGCGCTGCGCTCTCCATCATCGCCGGAGTTGGGTTCCCAGCCGTGGTCGTCACCCTCGGGGCAACACCCTACGCGCCGACCATCTTCCCCAAACAACCTCACGTAGAGGGTGGCATCGCCGTCGAACTTGAAGTGTAGGGTGCACCGATGGCTCAGGCCACGCGCGCGGGCAAACGTCTGCCAACCGCAGGCCAGGAACAGGCTCCCGGTCGCGGAGACCTCCAGTGAGACCCATGAGGCCCGGCTGCAGCAGCCGTCGGCCTGGAGCCAGAGGCCGCCCGGGGCGCCGGCCGGGAGTTCGCCCAGGAGGAAGTGAGGAAGTGGAAGCCGGGTGCTGGTCGGCCCCGCCGACCACACGACGAACTCCGGCAGCACTTCAGCAGAGCGAAAGCGCGGCCTAGGGGGACGCGCAGCCGGAGCGCGCCCCCCGGCCGCAGCAATCCGCCCGTCGCTGTGCTGAAGATTGCCTCCACGGCCGCGGGGAGCCACCGTGGTGGCCACAGGATGTTTATGAGGGCGCCCTCGGCCGCGCTTGGGTGGGGTAGAGGCGGGCTCAACCTGGTGAGCCTTCCCCTTCTCTGCGGCCGAGAACCTCCTTGACGGGGCCATGAAGAAAAGGAGAAGCAAGGAGGATGAACTGGAAGGGCGCGCGCCGGTCCATACTTATAACTGGCACTGGCCAACCAACGGCCCCCACAATTGCAGGTAATTATGACCCGCTTTGCATGAAGGGACTTGTCCAATCCGTGCAGTTGCCGAGGCGCCATGGGGAAGTGGAGACGCCCACGTCCAATCAACCGCCACGCGGCGCCCAAGGCCGCAGGCTGTTAGGGCCCGCGGCGCTTCGCTCTTGCCCTTCCGCCTCCCTGCACGGCCAAGTCCGGGCGCGCCTTAGGCCCGGGGGCTACTGTCGGCGTTCTGGGAACGGGGGTCCCCAGACTTGCCTGCCTGCGGCCTGCGGCGTGGCTCAAAGGGGGGCCCAGCGCGGCCCATATTCACCAACACAAACCCAAGACCCTCGCGAGGGGCCAAGCCTCGAGGGGCGGACGACGCGGAGCTTCCTCAGGCACGGCCTCGTCAGGCTGGCTCGCGAGGAGGCGGAGAGATCAAGGCGGGGTACCTCACGAGGTGCCCGTGATGCAAGCCATGACGACCGGGGGCGCCAGGCGGGTGCCAGGCCGCGCAGTGTCCTCCCTTCCTCTTTGGTGCAAAGGGGGCAAGCGCAGCCGCGGAGTACCGAGGCATCAAGCAAAGGTTGCCATTTCGGTGCAACGAGACCAAGGCCAGGAGGACTACGAGATGGAGGTCACCGTGGAGCCCAAGACGGCGTCATCACCAGAGCTTTGCACAGGCGAAGACTACTTTTGTCAGGATAGTTCATACTAGCTGTCCCCCTTCAAATTAGCCCTCCATTGTTGGCTCCCTTCCCGCTCGATATTTGGGAAGAGGACCAGGGCCTCTATAAATAGGACCAGCCACCCACAGAGCAAAGGGGACAGATAAAAGGAGAGAGCTGAGCCGGAGGGTTGGAAGGATAGAGAAGATCGAAAAGAGAGAGAGAAAGGTGACTGAGATCCTCCCAGTAGTTCATCACCCCAGCCAAGAACAGACCCTCGCGAGGCTGTTCTTCCTTGTATTGTTCATCATCATCAGCCCAAGAGGCAATCCACCACACCACACACTGGAGTAGGGTATTAAACCGCAACGGTGGCCTGAACCAGTATAAACCCAGTGTCTCTTCCGTTGTTCTTTCCTTAGTTCAGATCCTAGCAAGGCGGAGGGGTGCAGGAAGGTAGGAGGCGAAATCTCCGCGCGCACCCCAGTGTTCGAACCTCAAGGGTCTGCCGGAACCCGAAATTCGACACACCGATAGCCTGACTCGACCATCACTCGAACCAACATGGCCGTGTGGCCGGGCACATCGAGGCACCGGGTCAGACGAACCACTTGGTTCTGTGAACGGGTGGCCATCTGAAAGCACAGAATAATGCAAAGGCGTTAGAATTTTCTAGGGGAAATCGGACAGCATAACAGCTATAAATGCTCAGAAAAAGATTTGAGACATCCACAACAGTTTGCAATACCACTCAACAACATCATATCAAGGTTCTGACTCAACTGGCAACATACTAAAAGTAGTAGAAACTGAACTGTGGCTGGTAACAACAATCCTATAAGCTACTACGGATTAGTAACACGTGAACCTGATAGAAGAAGAGAGCCTAGTCCTTAACCCACGTTGAATGAGAAGAGAATGACTCAGATCAGAGGGCATAAGGTAAAGGAGTAAAAGAGCCTTACGTTCCCTCCCACAATCAATTCCCCTACATATAACTAAAGCACTTCTAGACTCGACATCGACCAGTTTGGCTCAACGAACCTACAGGCAGTCCAACTCTGATGCCAACGCTGTCAGGACCCCGATTCCAAGTCACATCGATCTAGCCGGTAACACCTCATATCACATTGCGGCCTCACGCACGGTATCCCCACGGGTGTCGCCTTACCATGGCCCGGGACCGTTTGCGCCTTTTGGCTCACGTATATGATAGTGTCGCTAGCATCCATATGACAGAGAACCCGGGCCGACATGGCTAGTCGTGAACCCAAAGCAGCACAGACCTATGGAGACAGGCATACATGAACCACATCGAGCATGTCGGTCATCAGCGAGTGAATCCAGGCTGTAGCATTGGGCTAACAGGACTCCGGGGAACCCGGGCTATAGCAGGCTAGGCAGGACTCCGGAAGTCACCGCGTAACATTTCCCCGAAGGGACAGACATAGGAACGAAGTGAAACACATGTTGGCCAGTCAAGTGTCCTGAGCAGTAGTGCTGGGCTAGCAGGACTCTGGTGAACCGGGCTATAGCGAAATACTATGGCTCAAGGAGCACTAGACTACATTTCCCCATAAGAGAGGCTACCAAGGATAAACAACTAGATTGTCGGATCCCACACATACCAAGCATTTCAATCATACACACAATATGCTCGATATGTGCAAATACAACATGGCATCAGAACAAAACTCTACAACTCAAGTACTTTATTTAAAGGCTCCAGAGAGCCATACATAACATGTTCATACAGGTAGGGGTCACATGACCTGACACTCAAGTCATACAAGCATACAAGCACATGCGGAAGCAAATAGTCTGAGTACAGACACTAGAAAGAAAGAAGGCTTCTCGGAGGCTGTCTATCTACATAGGGCCCTCCATGGCCAAGATCACCACCTGGGTGGCAAGTCACTCATCGACATCGAGATCTACATAAAACCCATCGGAGGGGGCGGTGTTGTCGTCTAAAAATAGTAATTAAGAAAACATGAGTACAAAGGTACTCAGCAAGTCTTACATCAAAACCTACTATACATGCTCATTCTCAAGAAGGTGGTGGAGTTATTGCAGCAAGCCAGCTTTGACTCTTGGCTAAGCTATCCTACGGGACACCACTAGTCAAATAGTTTTCGCACACGAGTCCACTAATCACCAACACAATACTCCACCGGAGATCATCCCTCGTCATCCTACGAGAGAGCCATCCTCGTTTCTCACACTTATCTTGAGGCTTTTAGTAGTATCCATTAACTTGTCTATGAACTGTATAGGCAACCAAGTAGTCCTTTATCGCGGACGCGGCTATTCGAATAGATGATGTTAACCCTGCAGGGGTGTACTTCTTCATACATGCTCTCACCACTTACCGCCGTTTACACGACATGTACTCGGCAACCTTCAAGCGAAATCCCAACGAGGGTGTCGGCCACGTCCTACCTAAACACTCAAGTCTCTAGTCCAGGTTTATCGCCTATCCAGGTTCCATCCGCAGGGAGTCCGGCCGAGGTTTCCACATACGGCCCCGAACGATGTGAATAGGGTTCCCGAGACACCAAACGGGTGACTCGGTACACCGTGCCATGGTGTATCTACCGCATCATAGCCCACCCCTAGGGTCAGCGCTACGCACAGCCGCCAACACATAACCTACAAACACCAGAAACTAATTGCAACTCCTGGACAGAGTACTAGGGTGATTAAGAAGCCGAGAGGGTCCATTGGTTTCGGGCCCAATGTATGGTAGTAGCTGATTCTTAAATCACACATACAGATCTCAGTTCTTAGGGACGCCTCAATGAAACAACCCACCATGTACTCCTACATGGCCTCTCATCGATACCTTTACCAAAACATGTTCAACACATCCCTCACATTACCGACATAATCATTTCACTCTAGCCCATCACCCAGATGAACCAGACCTGACACAATTCTAAGCATAGTAGGCATAGCAAGGTAGGAAACACATACATGGCTCAATCAACTCCTACACATGCTAGTGGGTTTCATCTAGTTACTGTGGCAATGACAGGTCATGCAGAGGATAAGGGTTCAACTACCGTAGCACACAACAGTTTGAAACGTTGTTGTCTTAATGCAGTAAATGAGAGCAGAGGCGAGAACATGGGATTGTATCGATATGATCAATGGGGCTGCTTGCCTGATGGAGTGGTAGTAGGGTACTGCCCTTCAGTTGGATACTCAGAGATATCCTCGGAGGCAGAACCTACCACGAAAGACACACAGAACATTATCAACACATGGCAATATGCAACAATATGATGCATGCTATGACATGGCAAAATGATGTGTCCTGCCTAATGCAATGTGAAACAAGTTGAAATGGGTCCATTTGAATCAAAGATTCAAATGAGGGTTAAAGTTCTTATGCATAATGAGTGTGTTAGCTTGTTTCACCTAAACAGCAAAGTTAAAGTGGTTTGTCATGCATGAAACCATTATAGATGGATAAATTGAATTTTTCTGATCATTTTTCATATATAATTTGTTTGATTTGGAGCTATGGTTGATTTTCTATGATTTTTAGAAGTTTAGGCTATTTTCTGGAATTTCCTATATAAAAATAAATCCAGAAAATGAATAATTGCGTCAGCACTGCGTCACTATGACGTCAGCGAGTCAAAGGCGCCAGGGCCAGTCAAACCTGACTGGTGGGCCCCGTCTGTCAATGTCTCAGCTAACTAACAGAATTAAGTTAGTACTAACTAACTGTCAGTGGGGCTTGGGCCCACATGTCAGTGACCTAAACTAACTAAAATTAGTTAGCACTAATCCTAAACTAATTAACAGTCCGGCCGCACCTGTCATAGGCTCAGGGGGGAAGTCAACCTAGCCCACCTAGTCAAGTCCACGGGTCAAACCCGCCGGCGTTTAGCCGCCGGTGAGGCCAGACGTGGCAGAGGGGCTCGGGTTTGCGTCTCCGGCGACCAAATCGACGGCGGAGAGCAGCTACGTGACGCGGGGAGCGAGCCGCATCGAGTGGTGGTAGTGCGTGGAGCTAGGGTGGTCAGAAACGTCGCCGGCGATGACCTTGGCGGCCGCCGGAGTTCGGGCGGGGTCGAAATCAAGGCTGTGGGGAACTGCGAGGCACGTGGAAAGGTGCTACGGGCTGCTTGGGCTGCGACGAATGCGATGCCGTGCTCGGAATCGAGCCAGCGTCGCTGTGGCCACGACGGCGACGTGTAGAGGCAGCGGCGCGTGCGGGCGAGCTCGGTGTGGTCGGTTTGGTGCACAAGAAGGCAAGCATGGAGGATGGGGAGGTGCAGCAGCTCACGGCGGTGACGTAGGAGCAGACGACGCGGTCGGGGACGAACTGATGCGGTGGCGACGGCGATGGGGATCTGCGGCGGTGCTCGGTGGAGTCGAGCTCGAAGAAGACGAAGCAGGGTGCGCGAGCGCTCGAGGCTCGGGCTGCTCGACGGAGAGGACGGTGGTGGAGCTCGTGGACACGGTGGGCGGTGTGAGGACGACGGTGGACGTGAGAACTACGGTGGCGTGGTTGCGGCAGCGTCGGCTATGGCTTCGGGGTAGCGAGGGAGAGAGCAGGGGGGAGGAATGAGGTGTCCAGGGGGTTGGGGCGGCGCCGCGGAGGCGTTTCGAGGCATCGCGCTGGCGCAGGTGACGGCAGGCAGGCAGAGAGGTGGCGTGGCGAGCTCCTGTGCTCTCCGTCGAGCACCTACTCGCCTCGCTGGCTAGGAGAAGCAGCTGCGTGGAGCGGCTGCTGGGCCGGGCCAGCTAGGTGGGCCGGCTGGTGGGCTTCCAGGTAAGTCTCTGGTCCTTTTTGTTTTCTCTTTTATTTATTTCCTGCTCTGTGTATTGAAATAGAATAAATACTATTTCATTTCCAAAAACTCTGGAAATATTCAGAGGCACATTTGAGAATATTCTCAACTGCCTAAAAATGCTTCCAAGATTATTTGAGCACTTTAAAATATTTATAGCATTTAAAATGCCCAAATTCAAATACTTATGGCTTGTTCAAAAATCCAGAATGGCTCCATAAATTGCAAGACCATTTTTGGCAGAGGTTTTAGTCAAGACCAAAAATGGTGGGCTTTTATGAAGGGCATTTTGGGTTCATTGAAATTCCAATTGTTGGAAATTAGCATTTTTAAGGGGGGTGTTGGGGTTGATTAGGCCCCATTTCAAGTTTAAAAGAAATTTAAACATGATGCACATGTTCATCCAATCCTAATGCATGACTAAAAGCAGGGATGTGACAAGCTGGGACCCATCGGAAGGGCCTCTCTATTTTGTGAAAAAAACGTTCCCACCGCTGACAGGTCGGATCCACCAAGCTATATCTTCACACGCAAGGAAGTGCCTCCTTATTACGCACAAAAAAATGAATACCCCCTGCTAGCTGGGACCCACAATAGTGGGAGGCTAACTTGTGGGCCAACTAAGTTGACGGGGACGGAGGGCTTTGTCAACTTAGTCAATTTGAACGATTCTAGCTCCAGTGACCGTACGATGTCCATCCAACGGCCGTAGTGCTTCTTCAACCTCTGGTCATCTTGCTCCAGCCGCCCAAACTAGCACTGGTCGTGCCTCGTGCTCCTGCCTCCCGTGGTCGGCTCCGATGCCGCGGAGGCCTCACCGCCCCCTACTACTCCCACCGCTGGCCAGGCCATCCCTCTACTCACCCACACCCCCTGTTATTCTGTGGCGACGGCAGCCTCACACCGCAGTGAACCAGTGAACCCTCATACTCCTCTATGCATGGGCATCCACTGCCGCATCTTCCCCGACTCCGTGTCGTCCCCTTCCTAGGCCTTGCTGTCGTCCACCGCCCTAGTGCTCTCGGCGTGGCATGGTCAACGTGGTCAAGGAACGGCTTCCATCGGACGTGGACTGTACGTGGAGAGGCTGACAGCTGGGTCCATGGCCGCAGCAAGGAAGTGCCTCCTTATTACATGGAAAACAATGATTCCTCCACCTGACAGCAGGGACCCACCGGACGGGCAACCGTATTTCGTGAAAAAATGTTTCCTCCCTGACTGCTGGGACCTACCAGCGACATCTTCGCATGCAAGGAAGTGCGTCTAGGCAAAAAAAGATTCGCCCCCCGGACTGCTGGGACCCACCAGCTACATCTTCGCACGCAAGGAAGTGCCTGACAGTCGGGACCCACCTGGTCGAAGCGTACGTAGTGTTGTCATTCTGGTCGCGAACATGTACGTACATACTGGTCGATGTAGAGGCGCGCACGTGTCATAGTAGAGGCGTGCACGTAGCATGTACACGTACGTACAGCGGCCAGTGTGCAAGAAAGAAAATATGGCCATGTACGTATATACGCGCGCGGTCTCGAACGCCTACTCGCGCATACGTACGGCCAGGGCTCGTGTACATGGCTGGGTCAGAACGGAGAAACAGCGTCGTCGTCGCCCGCAAAAAAACAACAGCGTCGTCGTCGTGTTCATGGGGAGGCAACGGAATGCGTCGTGTTCATCGACAGGCAACGGAATGTGTGGGAGCCAACCGGCTTGGACAGAACAGTCGATGGAAACGAGGCTTGGCGTAACGCTGAACGGAGGAAACGACCTTGTGTTCGACCGGCCACGTTCAAAACGGGATCTTGTTCATCGGGACGGGTCTGGCATACCGCAAAACGGAGGACACGGGCCTCCTATGGTCTAAACGGGGTCCTGTTGATCGGGAGGGGTGTGGCGTACTGCAAAACGGAGGAAACGGACTTGTGTTGCAGCGCTACGGTCGAAACGGGGATCCTGTTCATCGGGAGGGGTGTGGCGTACTGCAAAACGGGACTCCACGGGATAATTTTCATCTCCACCGTCCACCCCCTCCAGCCTCCACGGGCTACTGTTCATCCACGTCGACCTCCTCCAGCCTCCACCTGCGACTGTTCATCCATGGGCTCCTGTTCATCCAGCCTCCACCGCGCAATACTCCACCGGCTATTATTCAACCTGCCCTCTCCACGGCCTCCTGTTCAACCACCCCTCCACGAGCTACTGTTCATCCAGCCCTCTACCGTCTACTGTTCATTCAGCCCTCCACGGGGTGGTCCTGTTCATCCAGCCCTCCACGGGGTCATGTTCATCCAGCCCCAACCAGCTCGATCAATCTGGGTCCTGTCCATCCATAGGCAACACCACGAGGTCCTGTTCATCCACCCCCACCAAGAACTATTCATCCAAACCCCCCCAGCGACGCTCACTATTCATCCAGAGGCAACATCGATCGGCTTCAGTTAGCAGGAGTAGCGAAGGAATCGCTCGATCGGGTTCAGTTAACAGCAATCGATCGATCGCTCGGGTTCAGTAACACATAGCCTATAGTGCAATCGCTCGGGTTCAGTAGGCGAACGCCTCGCTCGGGTTCAGTTAGAGCCCAACGCCTCACACCCACGCGCGTGCGTGTACGAGAGAAACACGCAAACCTCCGTGCATCGCTCGGCCCCGACCACCCACCATAACCGGGAACACCCTGATATTTTCCTCACCTTCGCTTCTACCACGGTTTTTCCGTCATGGACGACCCAAAGAATGTCATGCACATGCGTCTCCGGCCCGCCCAGGACGAAAAGCCCATTTTCTGTCATGATTTTTTGTCATAGAAGTAGGAGCCCACCACATCTATGATGATACCGGGTTTTTTCACAATTATCATCATAGAAGTGTCATAAGTATGATAGAAAAAAAATTGTCCAGCCCAAAATGTCACAGATGTGTCTTTTTCTGTAGTGTCATGAGTTCTAGCTTGCGAAGAAGAGAGATCTCTAGGGACCGATGTCGGTGTCAAAACCGGCGGATCTCGGGTAGGGGGTCCCGAACTATACGTCTAAGGTGGATGGTAACAGGAGGCAGGGGACACGATGTTTACCCAGGTTCGGGCCCTCTTGATGGAGGTAATACCCTATGTCCTGCTTGATTGTTCTTGATGATATGAGTATTACAAGAGTTGATCTACCACGAGATCGTAGAGGCTAAACCCTAGAAGCTAGCCTATGGTATGATTGTATCTTGTCCTGCGGACTAAACCCTCCGGTTTACATAGACACCGGAGGGGGCTAGGGTAAAACAGAGTCGGTTACAAGGGAGGAGATCTACATACCTGTATTGCCTAGCTTGCCTTCCACGCCAAGGAGAGTCCCATCCGGACACGGGACGAAGTCTTCAATCTTGTATCTTCATGGTCCAATAGTCCGGCCAAAGGATATAGTCTGGCTGTCCGGAGATCCCCTAATCCAGAACTCCCTCAACCAAGCTATGGCAGATCACGAGCTCTGAAGGCCAAGGAAGTGTCTGAATCTGAAGGTGAGGATTCTAGTAGCAGCCTTGGTGATCCTGAAGAACTGAGCCAGGAGCTAGCAATGCTTGTGAGGAAATTCCAGAAGTTCTCAAGACGTGGTCATTTTGGAAAATCCTCAAGAAGTGATGACTTGAGATCAGATTCCTTATCACGTGATTACAAGAAGAGACTTTGCCACAAATGCAAGAAACCCGGTCACTACATTCAAGATTGTCCTCAGTGGGAAAAGGAATCAAAGAAGAAGAAGTACAAGGACTACAGTTCTGATGATTCAAAGAAGAAGAAGAAGAAGAAATCTTCGAAGTCCTCTTCATCAAAACCTTCAAGGTCTTCATCTCACAAGAAGAGAAGCTCCAAGAAGGCTTGGGAATTCATTGGCAAGGAAATGGACTCTGAGGCTGAATCTAAGGAAAATGAGGAAGAGGAGGCATCTGAGGAGTCAGAATCCAGTGTGGCGAGCCAAGCCCTCGCTACTGTGTTTGTCAGCAAATCCATCTTCAACTCTGAGGAAAATGACCTCCCTGACACTGCTGACGACGGCGATGTTGACTACGCTCCCACCTATTGCTTCATGGCAAAAGGTGCAAAGGTACTCAAATATCCCTCCTCTGAATCAAGTGAGGATGGATCTAATGAAAATCTCAAGCCTAGCTATTCTAAAGTTGCTAAGATTGCTGTGAAACAACAAAAGGCTCTTGAAAAGGTTCAAAATATGCTAGACAAAAGCGATGATATGTTAGGTGAAGAAATGGATCGCACTAAAACTTTGACTGAAAATATTCAGAGACTTCAGACCAAGTTTTATAATCTTCAGAGTCATCATAACACTCTCTTATCTGATCATGAGAAGCTTTCTTATGAATTTCTTCAAAGAAAGCGAGACCTTGAGCAGCTAAGGGGGGGTTATGAAGAAATTCAGAATTAGGAGCGTGATTCATTACTTGCTCAACAAATCAGCACTACTCGGGAAGAATTTAATCCTCCATATTTGAAGTGCATTGAACGTGAATCTGCTAATTCTTCACTTGAAAGTTCAAATTCTTCTATTGCTGCAATATCTTCAACTGTCTCTGCTGTCACTAATTCCTCATCTGAGGATGCTGCTAGTATCACTGACCATGCAGGGCTGAAGGAATTGTATGTGACAGGCATGTACAAAAGCCTCAAAGGACATCAGGCACTTTGTGATGTTCTTAAAAGGTAGATCCTCAACATGAACCCTAGGAAAGAGGGTATTGCCTTTGAGAGGAAACTCAATGCTGATGGGACCTACTGGAAGCGTGAGCAGTATCCCAAAACCTCATGGTTTGCTGCAAAGGGACCTTCAGTGGATCCATCTACTTTATCTGGCTTTACATGTGAATCTTCATATTCTTCTGATGAGTCATTTGACTCCAACTATAAGTTGTTCAAAAATCATAATGGTGAAGTATTTGCTAGATATGTTGGCACTAACTGGAGGAACGGTCCTCCTATGAAGAAAATCTGGGTTCCCAAAAGGTGCCTTGAAAGTCTACAGGTGAATATCATCATGACACCACCTGTGAAGAATAGGAACCCCAGATCAAATTCTTCATATGGACCAAAGTCTTCATATGGATCCAAGTCCTCATAAGGACCTCAATCCTCATATGGATCAAAGTCCTCATATGAACATCATCGTGCTAACACTTCTGCTTCGTAGGGAAAGACTAAGGGTTATGAATATGTGCAGTATTCCTCAAAGCATTATGTTCATAAGTCCTCAAAGAATTTCTCTGCTTATTCATATGCTTACCCTAACCCCTCTTATGTGAAACGAAGTGGATTGGATTCAATGCCACCTTTCTCTTATGGAGCTCGCAGAATGATGAACTCTTTGCCACCCCTCCAGATGTGGGTGGTGAAGAAAAAGAACTAATCTCTTTTGCAGGGTCAGTTATTCAAACGAACCTAAACGTCTGAAGAATTTGCTGGAGACCTGAAAATGCTTGAAAGGACGCAAGCTAATCATGAAGAAATGAATGTTCATTTCTCACGTCCTCATACTGCTTTACGTGTTCTCTTACCTGATGAAATTGATTTCATATTCTTCACTGCTGGAGTATATAAGTTCGTAAGATGCACTAATTCATCTGCAGGATGATCAACCCAAAGTCACTGAGTGGGTCCTCGACAGTGGATGTACAAATCACATGATTAGTGACAGGAGCTTATTGATGGACACTGCTTTATCTCCATCCCATCTGAAGCATATCACCTACACTGACAAAGGCAAGAGCAAGGTATTGGGTCTAGGTAAGGTTGCAATCTCAAAGGATCAACACACGGACAAAGTGTTGCACCCCGGC
Organism: Triticum urartu; assembly: GCF_003073215.2. NCBI lineage: Eukaryota > Viridiplantae > Streptophyta > Magnoliopsida > Poales > Poaceae > Triticum > Triticum urartu. The sequence continues at coordinate 243,082,042 of NC_053024.1, read as the reverse complement.
TCAGAGAAACCAGAACGCCCCGTATTCCAGCCGAGAGATCGAGGAGAAGTCTTCTGGAATACGACACCGCTTAGCATAGAACAAACTGGCTTTCTATTATTACACGAATATGAATACAAGGTCTCCGATATTACAATGAATAACATCGGCACGGCGACACTACGCCGGCCACGGTTGCTCTATGCAAGCAGTAGAACAACATGATGCAGTGGAAGAACTCTATCAGCGGAACAATGACGACGGTGGTGAACTCCACTCCGCAGGGACTCTGGCTGGAACGCTTATCCCAGCTCGCAACAAGGGATCCACGGCAAACAAACAATCAAATCTGGCATGACCTGCAAGCTGGCATGACACACCAGGTCAGTACTATCGGATTTCGGGTTCCAGCAAAACCCTTGAGGTTCGAACACTGGGGTGCACACGAAGATCTCCCCCCTCTCAAGCTCGCACACTCAACGATCTCATGGCCTAGCTTGACGAACCCAAAGAACACGAGACACAAGATTTATATTGGTTCGGGCCACCGTTTGGTGTAATACCCTACTCCAGTGTGGTGTGGTGGGGTGCCTCTTGGGCTGAGGATGAACAGTTACAAGGGAAGAACAGCCTTCTGAGGAGAGGTGTTCTTGTGCTTGGTGAGCTTGTGTGTTCGAGGATGATCTCGATCCTCCCCGGTATGGTGGTGGCTAGTCCTATTTATAGAGGCCCTAGTCCTCTTCCCAAATATTGAGCGGGAAGGGATCCCACAACGGCCAAATTCGAAGGGAGAAAACTAGTACAAGTTATCCTGACAAAAGTAGTCTTCACCTGCCAAAGACTCTGGTGGTGATGCCGTCTTGGGCTCCACGGTGACCTCCGTCCTGCCGTCCTGCTGGTCTTGGTCTTGTTGCACCGATATGGAAACCTTTGCCTAATGCCTTGGAACTCCTCGCTTGCGCTTGCCTCCTTAGCACCAAAGAGGAAAACAAGGACACTGTGCTCGCTGGCGCCCGCCTAGCGCCAGCCTGGTCTTGATCATCATGGCTTACGTCATTGGAACCTCGCGAGGTTCGCCTTGCCTTGATCTCTCCGCCCCTCGCGAGCCAGCCTGGTGAGGCCGCCCCTGAGGAGGTCTTGCGTCATCCGCCTCACGAGGCTTGGCCCCTCGCGAAGATCTTGGGTGTTTGCTAGTGAAGATGGGCCGTACGGGGCCGCTGAAGGAGCCACGCAGTTGGCCGCAGGCAGGCAAGTCTGGGACACCCGTTCCAAGAACGTCGACAGTAGCCCTCGGGCCCAAGGTGCGCTCGGGCATGGCTTCGAGGCGAAGCCAAAGGGCAAGTGCGGAGCGCCGCGGGCCCCAACAGCCTGCGGCCTTGGTCGACGCATGGCGACTGATTGGACGTGGGCGTCTCCGCTTCCCCACGCAACCTCGGCAACTGCCTGACTTGACGGGTCCTTTCTACATGCGGGAAAAAGATCATTATTACGGTTGGCCTCCCCTTGGCTATAAATGGGAGGTGGGGGCGGAGCCCCCATCACCCGTCTCTCCTCTACCTCTCCCGCTTCTTCTTCTTCCTTGCTCCACCGTCGGCAGTGACGGCCATGGTGCCTATGAAGAGGCTCTCAGCCGCGGAGAAGGGGAAAGCTCGCCAGGAGGGGCCTAGCTCACCGCCGCCCAAGAGGGGGCGCAGTCGCCCCCGCAACCACACTGCGACCCCCGCCACGGCCCCTCGCAGCCGCGTTGGTGCCTCTTCACGTGGTGGTAGCTACCAAGGTCGCGGTAGCCCCGTTGATAAGGTGAGGCATGTCGTGGTTGCGCGGCCTCCCCGACCGTGCTTCCATTCGGCGGAGGTGATGCCAGAGTTCATCGTGTGGTCGGAGAACCCGGCTGGCACCTGGCTTCAGCTCCCGAGGTTCTTCGTCGGTGAACTGCCGTCCGCAGGTCTAGGCGGTCTCTGGCTGCAGGCGGACGGTTGCTGCAGCAGGGCTTCGTGGGTCGTGGTGGAGATCTCCGCCGCGGGCAACGTGGTCCTAGCCTGCGGCTGGCAGACGTTCGCCCCCGCGCGTGGGCTGGGCAGGCGGTGCGCCCTCCACTTCAAGTACGACGGCGATGCGACCCTCTTTGTGAGGGTGTTTGGGGAAGATGGTCGCCATGTCGGGTGCTCCCCGAGGACAATGACGGCGATGAGGTGCTCGGCCTTGGCGATGGTCGTGACGAGGAGGAAGGCGGGCCCGGCCATGTCTCGTCCAGCTATGGCGACTCTTCTTACGGTGGCAGCTCCAGCAGCGCCGGCTACGACCAGCCGCCACGCTGTCGCGCCTGCTTCGAAGGTGGCAGCGGGTCGGCTTGTCACCGCGCTCCGGTGAAGCGCGAGCAGGGGTCCAGCTGAGCTCAGGAGAGCGCCGCGAGCCCGTCCTCGCGACCTGCCGCAGGAGCACATCCCGCTTTTGCTTCGTTCTTCCTTTCCTTCCTGCATTAGAGAAAGACAAGTATGGGGCCCCGTGGGGGCGTGCAACAAACTATGATTTTCGGGTTGTTATGCTATGTCTATCATTCCTGTGATGTGTTGCAACGTTATGATCTACTAGTTGACTCGTTGCGCCAAATGGCACAGAGACCTGCTAAAGCCATGTTGTCGATGAAAATAGTTTCATTTTGCAAGAACACATTCGATAACCGTGCTATTGAAAATATGTCTATCACACTGCGAGATCCAAGTTGAAAAAAAAATTGTATAACCCGTTACGCCAAAAAAATTGTATGACATGACTCGTTGCACCAAATGGCAGTTAAAAATATTTGCATTTTTTAGTAACTGTGTTTGAGCAAATAAATACGGTAAGAACTTAATAAAAGTTTAATTGATTGTATGCTTAAGCTCACATAAAAGGCAAGATGGCAACAACAGAGTACAATTGTATCATGTGCAACAGCAGCAAAAATTAGTTAGCTAATAAATTGTTTGAAGGGAACCAACCATTTCAGAGTAGTTTATCCGACATCTCATTCTCAAATCAACGAAAATACAATTGTGTTTTTTAGGGTGAAAATACAATTGTTTTGATGCAACGACGGTAAGAGAAATGAGTAAACACCAAAGAAACAGAACATTTAAATTGGTTATTCCTTGGATGAAATCTACTGTTGTATCACCCAGCCTAGTACCAATTCTTGTCGCAACAACAATATCACCCAATCCTCCTTCAAGAGGATAAACAAAGGATATCAGGACACCAAATTGTGCGTGTTGTAACCAGGAACCTTAATTTAGCTTAGTTTCTTCTTTAAGACCCAGATGATCAACCTAATAAAACAGCATATCGAACAAATAAAATGACATTAGTCATGCATGCAAGACCAAACTGTCTGTCAGAAATCACAGTTAGAAGCATGCAATCCCAATTCACAAGGTGATAATCCTAGCAAATGATCAAAACATCCACAAGAAAAAAAATGATAGGCTGACAATTCAAAGACATGATGAAGAATATAAATTTTTTAGAAGTAAAGCACCATAGAATTACTTAACAGGCACAACGAAAGGTGAGGATACTAACTTATAAATAAGGCCATCTTTATACAACCTGGCAAAAGCTTAAATTACAGCTTTTGACCTTTTCTCATCCATTGTAAAGCACTGACGCACAAGGCTGACATTAAGTTCACATTAGGAATTGGAACTATAGACAATACATTGTTTTCACTATTTTTCTTAACTAAGGAAAATAAGAAGTTTATCTCATGGGTCAAATCAAGGGGGGCTCCAAGCCTATGTAATTGATTCAATACAGTACCACCATACTGATCTTTCCATTCTACGACCTGTACAGAAGATGTTAAGAGGATACACCAAGTGTGCAAGGAAATAAGCTCACTATGATTCATGCACCATCACACGTGACAAATTGACACTGCCAATTATGAATTAAAAAAATATACAGGACTCTACATCGTTACAGTTTCTACCACACATTGCCTACAGTGCAAACAAAAGAAAAGACAACCATGCGTTATTTCAACTGGTGTAAGCAAGGCACTTATAATAGAGCAACATCATGGCAGCTCTAGTTATCAGAACAAGGCTAAAGTGTAGCTTAAAATCATTAGTTAACTCTGCTTCTATTTTGGTTGCTGAAAATCACAATAGTAAACTTGTTCCTAACTCTTTTTGTGATTAGTAGTCATGTGCATGACTAGACCATATCTTTCGTTATTGTTGTGCGTCTGCATACATAACATGTTGAACATAGAATAGTCGTGCCCTAACATGTTATTCTGGTAAAAAAAAATTGCATATCAAATTGGTGATACACATACAAGATCTATGAGCACTATAGTGGAAGCATGATACTCTATATACAGGGAAAATAGAGAATTGAACTGCTTTCCACGCAAAGCGACATGATGGATCTGGGCTTCCCCATGGGCGCTCATGTGTGGGCAACATCTGTACTGTTTAATATGCTTCGCCACTAAATTATGGTCTCATTGATTGAACGGTAGAACACAAATTTTCAAAATATGCATAATTATTACTTTTCGCTTTCTTTAATATGAATAACAAGAACTAAAGGACATATTCATGTCATGAAAAGTGAGGAAAGAATACTTAGAACCCTTTTCACCTTTCTTTTTCACAATCCTTCTCGTGCACTCATCTTGACACGGCCAATTATCATCCTTTGGATATATTTAAATAGAAAAATGTTTTGATTTCATTCCTTGATCCTCCACTCTGTCTTGTCAAGCCACAAGAATTATTCAGAACACAAGATTGTAAATTAAATGTGTAAAAAAATAAGAGCGCATAATTAGGATATAGAAATAGCGCGACTCTGATTTCCTTCGTTCGCTGCCCCTCTGCTTCACTTCAGGTCTCCACTCCTGTGTTGTGATGCTACTCTTGCATTCCAATCTAACATTCAGGATTCAGCTAATGTAAACTCATTGCTCTTTGTACAATACAGAAGTAACAGGGGAAAGAAGAAAAACTGGGAATTCACTTGCCCAGTGAAGTGTGTAAAGCCCAACTCTGAATTTTTGGTTGTACCGCGCATCATCATCCATCTCAGATAGTAAGGGCATGTCCTTTAGCAATAAAACATCTACTTAATTTTGACCTGGAAGTAAGAAGATGGACAAGGCACCTCCAAATCATCTAAATCGAAACCTTTCGGTCTTTGCTTTCACCATGTCTGAGTACCTGCATGGTGTGAGCAGATCATTCAATCAGTACAAAAAAAGGAATAATGTTCTAAAAAAAGTACACAACAAGGAATAAAGCAGTTCCATCAGTTATCTTGAAACTAAACATACCGTGCGTATAAATCCATCGGATGGTCAATTTTCTCACACCCATTCTCAACAAATCCTGTACATACCAAAAAAGTGTCCAATAGGGAGCATATTCAAAAAACCTACAGCTCCTTGAAAGAATGCCCTTCTCCACAGTAACCAAGCAAGCTCATGAATTTTTTGTGATTTAATATAAACAAACATGTGATGTGGAAGTAAAACCATTGGAATATGAAGTGAATAATGTGCATCTACTCAAGTTGTAGGTAATTCTGCGTGCGGTGGGGAGGGGAAGTTGGAGGAGGCTCTCGGATCTCGAGAGGCTTGACATCAGCGGCAATCGTCTGCACAACACTAAAAAATAGATTAAACCTTGGTAACAGAAACAATAGGAGACCTAAAATTATGGACAGAACAAAAAGAGATAAGTTGGGGAGAAATTTAGGTCGCCAGACTGATGAGCTCTTGCATATGCATGATATTACAAATGTGATACCTTTGTGCTGCCTTTAGTTTTGAACCACTCGGAGACCATTCTGATCCATCTAGCAAACATGTTAACATAATTATATGGGCAATGCATTTTGAACCATTGACCAAAGCATCCATGCACTCGGAACTAAAAGCATCTAATTGTTTTGCTCTACACTATTTTAAAGTCTGCACTTTGTACAGCTGCAACTTGGTGTCATGAACTGAATTAGTGCATTACTTACACAACAGATATCAGATTAAGTAGAATTCGATAGAAATTAGCAGAAGTGGGCATCAAAAATCAGCAGCCCATCGCCTTGCAATATAGAACATACTTTCGCCGACCATCATAGATCATACCGCTAAACAACAAGGCGCATCGGCCGTCCACTTGAATTATTATTCTGCAACAAAAAAAAGCACACATAGAGCACCAATTAGAAGGGATCCTGCACACCAGTAAATGGTCTATATGGCAACAACAACAAAAACCATTTAGCCATTCATCGGGCGGATGGTGTGCATTAGGTTGGGCCTGCTTACATGGTACAGAGGCATTTAGGCTACACAAATCTTGTAGATATGTGTGTGCGCAGAGAGAGATCACAAATGCGTAGATGTGTGTGTAGAAAAAGAGATCAGGAGCGGAGGGGAAGCTCACCATGGGGTCTCCCCAAAATCTGTGTGTCATGCCAAGGAAGGGGCATGAAAAAGAAGGTGCGGTGGAGGCATAGGCGCTGCCGCCGCTCACGGCAAAACAGAGGCGAGCCTGGCCTCCTCCCTGGCTGGGTGGCGGCGCCGCCTCCAGGAGGGCCGACCTACTCCTTCACCTAGTCGCCCACCTCCTCTTCCCCTGCCCCTTCACCCCACCACCGGGCTCGCCTAACCCGCGCTCAATCTGGAACCAGCAGTCGATGCGGCCGCATTGACAAAGAAGAGAAGGAACACGAGGTAGAAGGGCTAGCGTGGTGGAGGAGGAATAGCAGGTGGAGGCCGTGGCGACGCGAGGAGGGGGTGGAGGAGAGGCGACGGCGAGGCTCCAGGGCGGAGGCCGTGGTGACGCGAGGAGGGGGTGGAGGAGGGGAGCTGGAGCCTGTTGGGATCGAGGGAAAACAGGGCTAGGGTTTGTGTGACGGCTGGTGCGGGATTGGGACGAGGCGGATTGGCTGCCGAAGCGTGGAGCGGATTGGTCAAAACCGTCTGCACGCGGCCATGACTGACCCAGCCAACCAGAGCACAAGACGAGCCCACTCATCATTGGCCAACCAAAACTAAAAGTAGGTGAAAATCGGGTTTGACTGCTGTGAAGATCGAACGAATCTAACACACCAGAAAGGCAGATCGAACGGTCAGTGAAGGCCCAATCAGGGGAGCCTCCTGGATGCGAATTGGCTAGCCTCTATATAGTTTTAAATGTGTGCGTGTATTATGACTTAGCTCGATGTGCCTGAAGTAGATACTGCTTCGCGAGACGCGCGTTTCTCCATACCTGACAAGGAGGAACTGCGAAAATTTGCTAGGAGATCCGTACCTGGCGAGGAACTATGGAAATTTGCTAGGAGATCCGTACCTGGTCCACATGGTTGCAGCCTGCTAGCTAGCGCACGTCACCTGCGCATGGCCACGACCCAGCACGTCCTGTCGCGGTACCCGAGGGGCACGGATCGAGGGGGTGCGCCAGCTTGCGGCTCGAACGATGGTGCCTCACAAAAAATAGACAAAACACTTACGAGGGCCCTAGGGGCACCTGTCCAGCCCCCTCGCGAGGGACGCGAGAGAGGGTATAGGTCAAACGAAGAACCGAAGGCAGAAACAAGGGCAGAATCGAAGGAACAAGATTAGCAAGTGACACCGGAAAGCAAATTTCGATTAAAGAGGGGCAAACCAACTGCAAAAGGCAAATGAAAAGCTTCCTCCGGCACCTAGTCTGGTCTTCTTGTCTTCTCACCAGCGTGGAGCTAAGTGCTGCCAGTAGTCGTGGGAGGCAGCCCCCGAGGCCCGAGGGCGGCACTCCTGAGACTCCGGGGCGTGTACAACCCCACTCATTATTACATGAGAGTGTCACGAGCGGAGATTCATCACAGGCACTGGGCCTTGCTTCACAGGCATCGGGCCTTGCTTCATGGGTAGAACTTCCTGAGGTGCTAGATGTTTCAGGCATTCTGGATGGGGACCCCGTCCTGCGTCTCCAGGTGCACGGCGCCAGGCCTGGAGATGTGGGCGATCGGAAACGGGCCCTCCCACATGGGCGAGAGCATGTGTAGCCCTTCCCTGGAGAGCACTCGCCTCAGGACCAGGTCACCCACCTCGAGCATCCTGGAGCGGACGCTGCGGCAGTGGTACCGCTGCAGTGCCTATTGGTACCTCGCAGCTCGGAGCGAGGCTTCACAGCGGCGTTCCTCCCCCAGCACGAGATCCATCCCCTGCATGGCATCCTGTCGTGTTTCATCAAACGCCAGGACCCGCGTGGAGCGATGCTTGACCTCGTGTGGGAGAACCGCTTCTGCTCCATAGACGAGGTAGAACGTGGTTTCGCCTGTCGGCCTGGTGGCGGTGGTGCGGATGGACCACAACATGGACTGGAGCTCGTCATGCCAGCCCCTGCCGCAAGCCTCGAGCTTCTTCTTGAAGGTCCTAGACTTGAGACCCCTCAGGACATCCGCGTTGGCACGTTCGGCTTGGTCGTTGCTCCTGCGGTGTGCCACGGAGGCGTAGCAGATCTGCGTCCCAAGGTTACTGCAATATGTTTTGAAGAGATTGCTAGTGAACTGTGAACCGCTGTCGGTGATGATGCGATTAGGGACCCCAAACTGGCTCACAATGCCCTTGATGAACTTGACTGCTGACCCGGCTGGGATGGTGTGGACAACTTCCACTTCTGCCCACTTGGTGAACATGTCGATTGTGACATAGAGGTAGTGGTAACCTCCAAGCACTCGAGGGAATGGACCCAGGATATCCAGCCCGCGGACCGCGAAGGCCATGAGAGTGGGATAGTCTGGAGGCCCTGAGCCGGCTGGTGGATCTGCTTGGCGTGGAATTGGCAAGCCTCGCAGAACTTCCCCAGCTCGGCCGTGTCGTTGAGCGCGATGGGCCAGTAGAACCCAATGCAAAAAGCCTTGCCGACCAAGGTGCGTGATGACGAGTGGTGCCCGCAGTCTCCACCATGTATGTCAGCCAGCAACTCCTTCCCCTGTTCCCTGGAAATGCATCATAGAGAAACATCATTTGGCCGCTTCATGTATAGTTCACCGTCCTAAATGCAGTACGCCGTAGCCTACCAGGCCACATGTTTCGGTCTCCTCCTTCTCCGGTAGCGTGCCTTGTGTCAGGTATGCCTTGAACTCTTCGATCCAGCACCCCTCCTAAGGCTCGAGTGCTAAGAGGAGGCGCGCTCCCGAGGTCGGGCCGCAGGTAGGGGCTCCCGGGGCTGGTGGCTGAGGGAGCTCCTCCTGAGGCGGCGCTGGCGCCGCAGGCTAAGGTGCTGCTGAAGGCTTGAAGAGTCGTTCCTCGAAGACACCAGGTTCTTGGGGAAGCCGCTTGGATGCTCTTCTGGTGATGTCATTGGCCTCTTGGTTGGTGCCACGTGGCACATGTTGCAGCTCCAAGCCCAGGAAATACTTCTCCATTCTGCGTACCTCCGCGAGATATGCTTCCATGTGCTCGTCCTTTGGCTCGTACACCTTGTTGGAGAAGTTGACGAGGAGCTGCGAGTCTCCCTTGATGGTGAGGCACTTCACTCCCAGGGCTGCCGCCGCCTTGAGGACAGCGATGAGGCCCTCGTACTCTGCGATGTTGTTGGAGACCTTCTCGCCCCGCTAGAAGCAGAGCTGCACGGCATAGTACAGTTTGTCCTGAGTGGGCGAGATGAGTACGGCTCCAGCCCCCCTGCCCTGGCGCACGAACGCGCCGTTGAAGTACATGACCCAGCTGTCTGGCGCTTCATTCCTTGGTGAAAGGGATCGGTACTCGCCTGCTTCGAGCTCCGGTGTATCGGTCCATTCCGCCACAAAATCAGCGAGCGTTGCGCCCTTGATGAACCTGGTTGTGCTGAACTCTAGGTCAAACGCTTGTAGCTTGATGTTCCATTCGGCGACCCTCCCTGTAGCATTGGGGCTCCTGAGCACTCTCTCCAATGGGTAGGCTGAGACGACCTTGATGGGGTGACCCTGGAAGTAGTGGCGCAACTTACGCGAGGCCACCAGGAGCGCGAGCAAGAGCTTCTGAGGCATGGGGTATCGCGCCCTCGCATCTCGTAGTACTGTGCTGACGAAATATACTAGGTGCTCGACAAGGGTGGGAGAGCTGACGGAGTTTTTGGCTCCCGGGGACTAAGGTGTTTCCTGTGGATCTCCAGCTCCTGTGGCTTGACAACTAGCTGATACGTCTCCAACGTATCTATAATTTTTGATTACTCCATGCTATATTATCTACTGTTTTAGACATTATTGGGCTTTATTATCCACTTTTATATTATTTTTGGGACTAACCTATTAACCGGAGGCCCAGCCCAGAATTGCTGTTTTTTTGCCTATTTTAGGGTTTCGAAAAAAAGGAATATCAAACGAAGTCCAAGCGGAATGAAACCTTGGGAAACGTGATTTTCTCATCAGATAAGATCCAGGAGACTTGGACCCTCCGTCAAGAAAGCCACGAGGCAGTCACGGGGGTGGAGGGCGCCCCCCCTAGGGTGCGCCCCTTGCCTCGTGGGCCCCTTGAATCTCCACCGACGTACTTCTTCCTCCTATATATATCCACGTACCCCCAAACAATCAGGGACGGAGCCAAAAACCTAATTCCACCGCCGCAACTTTCTGTATCCACGAGATCCCATCTTGGGGCCTGTTCTGGAGCTTCGCCGGAGGGGGCATCGATCACGGAGGGCTTCTACATCATCATCCAAGCCCCTCCGATGAAGTGTGAGTAGTTTACTTCAGACCTACGGGTCCATAAATAGTAGCTAGATGGCTTCTTCTCTCTTTTTGGATCTCAATACAATGTTCTCCCCCTCTCTCGTGGAGATCTATTCGATGTAATCTTCTTTTTGCGGTGTGTTTGTTGAGACCGATGAATTGTGGGTTTATGATCAAGTCTATCTATGAATAATATTTGAATCTTCTCTGAATTCTTTTATGTATGATTGGTTATCTTTGCAAGTCTCTTCGAATTATCAGTTTGGTTTGGCCTACTAGATTGGTTGTTCTTGCCATGGGAGAAGTGCTTAGCTTTGGGTTCGATCTTGCGGTGTCCTTTCCCAGTGACAGAAGGGGCAGCAAGGCACGTACTGTCTCGTTTCCATCGAGGATAACAAGATGGGTTTCTTATCATATTGCATGAAACTATCCCTCTACATCATGTCATCTTGCTTAAGGCGTTACTCTGCTTTTAACTAAATACTCTAGATGCATGCTGGATAGTGGTCGATGAGTGGAGTAATAGTAGTAGATGCAGGCAGGAGTCGGTCTACTTGTCTCGGACGTGATGCCTATATACATGATCATACCTAGATATTCTCATAACTATGCTCAATTCTGTCAATTGCTCAACAGTAATTTGTTCACCCACCGTAGAATACTTATGCTCTTGAGAGAAGCCACTAGTGAAACCTATGGCCCCCGGGTTTCTTTCTCATCATATCAATCTCCATCACTTTATTATTGCTTTGCTTTTACTTTGCCTTTTACTTTTTACTTTGCATCTCTATACCAAAAATATTATTTATCATCTTTATCAGATCTCACTTTCGTAAGTGACCGTGAAGGGATTGACAACCCCTAAGCACGTTGGTTGCGTTGAGCTATTGTTTTTGTGTAGGTACGAGGGACTCGCGCGTAGCCTCCTACTGGATTGATACCTTGGTTCTCAAAAACTGAGGGAAATACTTACGCTACTTTGCTGCATCATCCTCTCCTCTTCGGGGAAATCCAACGCAGTGCTCAAGAGGTAGCAAGAAGAATTTCTGGCGCCGTTGCCGGGGAGTCTGCGCAAAAGTCAACATACCAAGTACCCATCACAATCCCTATCTCCCGCATTGCATTATTTGCCATTTGCCTCTCGTTTTCCTCTCCCCCACTTCACCCTTGCCGTTTTATCCTCCCTCTCCCTCTCTATTTTCCTCTTTTTTTCCTGTTTGCCTCTTTGTTTGCTTGTGTGTTAGTTTGCTTGTTTGTCGCGATGGCTCAAGATAATACTAAATTGTGTGACTTCACCAATACCAACAACAATGATTTCCTTAGCACTCCGATTGCTCCTCTTACCGATGCTGAATCTTGTGAAATTAATACTGCTTTGCTGAATCTTGTCATGAAAGATCCGTTCTCCGGCCTTCCTAGTGAAGATGCCGCTACCCATCTTAATAGCTTCGTTGATTTGTGTGACATGCAAAAGAAGAAAGATGTCGATAATGATATTGTTAAATTGAAGCTATTTCCTTTTTCGCTTGGAGATCGTGCTAAAGCTTGGTTTTCATCTTTGCCTAAAAATAGTATTGATTCATGGAACAAGTGCAAAGATGCTTTTATCTCTAAGTATTTTCCTCCCGCTAAGATCATCTCTCTTAGAAACGATATTATGAATTTTAAACAACTTGATCATGAACATGTTGCACAAGCTTGGGAGAGAATGAAATTAATGATACGTAATTGCCCTACTCATGGTTTGAATTTGTGGATGATTATACAAAATTTTTATGCCGGATTGAATTTTGCTTCTAGAAATCTTTTAGATTCGGCCGCGGGAGGCACTTTTATGGAAATCACTTTAGGAGATGCTACTAAACTCCTAGATAATATTATGGTTAATTATTCTCAATGGCATACTGAAAGAACTACTAAAAAGGTGCATGCAATAGAAGAAATTAATGTTTTGAGTGGAAAGATGGATGAACTTATGAAATTATTTGCTAATAAGAGTGTTTCTTCTGATCCTAATGATGTGCCCTTGTCTACTTTGATTGAGAATAATAATGAATCTATGGATGTGAATTTTGTTGGTAGGAACAATTTTGGTAACAACGCGTATAGAGGAAATTTCAACCCTAGGCCTTATCCTAGTAATCCCTCTAATAATTATGGTAATTCCTACAACAATTCTTATGGAAATTATAATAAGATGCCCTCTTATTTTGAATCTAATATTAAAGAATTTATTTCTTCGCAAAAGAATTTTAATGCTATGATTGAAGAAAAATTGCTTAAGATTGATGATTTGGCTAGGAACGTTGATAGAATTGCTCTTGATGTTGATTCTTTGAAACTTAGATCTATTCCACCTAAGCATGATATCAATGAGTCTCTCAAAGCCATGAGAATTTCCATTGACGAGTGCAAAGAAAGAACCTCTAGGATGTGTGCTAAGAAAGATGCCTTTATAAAAGCGTGTTCTTCTAGTTCCTATGAAAATAATGATGAAAATCTAAAAGTTATTGATGTGTCCCCTATTAAATCTTTGTTTTGCAATATGAATCTTGATAATGATGGGACTGAATATGATCCACCTTTACCTAGAAGGCGTTCTAAGAATTCGGAATTTGTTGATCTTGATGCTAAATTTGATAAAAGTGGGATTGAAGAAATTAAAACCCTAGATGTTGCTAAACCCACTATTATGGATTTCAAGGAATTTAATTATGAAAATTGCTCTTTAATTGATTGTATTTCCTTGTTTCAATCCGTGCTAAAATCTCCTCACGCTTATAGTCAAAATAAAGCGTTTACTAAACATATCATTGATGCCTTGATGCAATCTTATGAAGAAAAACTTGAATTGGAAGTTTCTATCCCTAGAAAACTTTATGATGAGTGGTAACCAACTATTAAAATTAAAATTAAAGGTCATGAGTTTTATGCTTTGTGTGATTTGGGTGCTAGTGTCTCTACTATTTCCCAAAACTTTGTGTGATTTGCTAGATTTATGTGATTTTGATGATTGCTCTCTAAACTTGCATCTTGCGGATTTCACTATTAAGAAACCTATGGGAATAATTAATGATGTTCTTATTGTTGCAAATAGGAATTATGTGCCCATAGATTTTATTGTTCTTGATATAGATTGCAATCCTTCTTGCCTTATTATTCTCGGTAGACCTTCCCTTAGAACGATTGGTGCAATTATTGATATGAAGGAAGGGAATATTAGATTCCAATTTCCATTAAAAAAGGGCATGTAATACTTCCCTAGAAATAAAATAAAATTACCATATGAATCTATCATGAGAGCCACTTATGGATTGCCTACCAAAGATGGCAATACCTAGATCTATTCCTGCTTGTTATGCCTAGCTAGGGGCGTTAAACGATAGCGCTTGTTGGGAGGCAACCCAATTTTATTTTTATTCCTTTCTTTTTGCTACTGTTTAGTAATAAATAAATTATTTACCTCTGTTTTGGTTATGTTTTTTGTGTTTAATTAGTGTTTGTGCCAAGTAGAACCGTTGGGAAGACTTGGGGAAAGTCTCGTTGAACTTGCTGTAAAAAACAGAAACTTTAGCACTCATGATAACTGCTGTCATTTTTATTTGGAGAGTGCTATTTAGTTAATTATTTTTCAGATGATTAATAGATAAATTCCTCACGTCCAGCAATTTATTTTAGAATTTTTGGGGTTCCAGATCTTGCGCTAGATACAGATTACTACAGACTGTTCTGTTTTTGACAGATTATGTTTTTCGTGTGTTGTTTGCTTATTTTGATGAATCTATGGCTAGTAAAAAAGTTTATAATCCATAGAGAAATTGGAATACAGTAGGTAAAACACCCATATAAATAAAGAATGAGTTCATTACAGTATCTTGAAGTGGTCTTTTGTTTTCTTTCGCTAACGGAGCTCACGAGATTTTCTACTTTAAGTTTTGTGTTGTGAAGTTTTCAAGTTTTGGGTAAATATTTGATGGATTATGGAACAAGGAGTGGCAAGAG